>NC_140958.1:37115921-37665921 GCF_014529385.1 Adiantum capillus-veneris
TGGAGGTTCTTTTTCTCTCTTGTGTGCATCCACAATATGGCTCAATCTACGGAGAAAGAGATTTTTGGTGCGTTTACATCCGAAGACAAATTGGATGGTACCAACTATTCTCTTTGGTCTTTTATGGCCAAAAATGTTTTGGTTGGTAAAGGATTGTGGGATTATGTATCTGGAGATGAAGTTCGTCCAGGTATCATTGCACCTGCCACGCCTGGTCGTGGTGCAGCTGTTGGTGCAGGACCCTCACAAGTCACTCCAGAGCAAAAGAGATGGGATACTAAAGATGCACAAGCTATGGCTGTGATTGCCTTAACCATAAAGAGGACAATCACACCACATATCAGATCTTGCAGAACTTCTGAGGATGCTTGGAACACTCTGCAAGCTATGTTTGGAGGAAGAAATGCTGCCAGAATAGAGTTTTTGAAGAAACAACTTGACAAAATACAGATGGACGAAGGTGACGATATCGTCGAGCATCTTACAAAAATCAGGGATCTTAAAGAGCAATTGCTTAGCATTGATGAAGTGATTCTAGAGAAGGACTTGGTTTCCAAAACACTCAATTCACTACCACCATCTTATCTGACTTTTCAGACTTCTTTGACTCTGTCTTTGCGAGCTAATCCTGAGCCTCTTCATTTTGAAGAGTTAGTGGCTTTGCTATTGCATGAGGATCAATCACATAAGAACAAGTCTTTATAGGTGGATGGTATGGATCATGCTCTTGTTGTACAGAACAAAAACAAGGGTAAAGAGAGTGCTCATTACTCCAAGTCTAGTGCAGGACAATCTTCAGAGAAGTCTAAAGGTGATTCCGACAAGTCCAAGAAGAAAGGTAAATGTCACTACTGCAAGAAACCTGGTCACTACATTAGTGAGTGTAAAAAGCGAATTGCTAAAGAAAAGAAGAAAGAGTCAATTTTGGTTGTTTCAGCTTCTGGTGATTCTTCTACAGCTAAAGAAGAGTCTGCAAACTTTGTGCAGGATTCTTATGCTTTTGTAGTATGTTCAGATTTTTCTGCTTACAGTGTTGACAAGACACAAATGATTTGGTACTTTGATAGTGGTGCATCCAGGCATATTACTTCAAGGAAGGATTTGCTTTGTTCATTGGATGCAGCTCTAGCAGGAAAGAAGGTGACATGTGCAAATAATGCTTCTTATCCAATCAAAGGCGTTGGTAAGATTTTGATTACCATTTCAGATGGTTCAGATTTATGCTTGCCAGATGTCTTATATGTTCCAGGGATCAAGAAGAATTTTTTGTCTGTATCCTCTCTTGCAAAAAATGGTCTTCGGGTCATTTTTGAGGATGACAGATGTGTTGTACGAGATTGAGAGAATGGTTATTCTCTTATCACTACAGGTACGCTGGAAAATGGACTATTTGTGCTAGATCGTTATGAAAAGCAGATTCAGGTATGTATTGCAGAAACAAAGACTCAGGCCATGCAAGATGCTAAGTTGTGGCATGCTAGATTTGGGCATGTTAGTTATGGCAGTTTGATGACTTTACAACGTCATAATATGGTGCATGATTTGTCTTTATTGGAGATGCCACCAAGACATGTATGTGAAGGTTGCGTTCTTGGAAAGATGCACAGATTTTCATTTTCGTAGGATGGTTCAGTTAGAGCGACACAAAAGTTGCAGCTTGTACACAGTGATGTATGTGGTCCTATGAGGACGCCATCTTTGGGAAACATCCTTTATTTTGTGACCTTCATTGATGACTTTTCCAGGTTTTGTTTAGTGTATCCACTCAAAGCAAAGTCAGATATGTTTGCATTTTTTCAACATTATGTCGCCATGGTTGAAAATGAAACAGGTTGCAAAATACAGACTCTTCGTACCGATCGAGGAGGTGAATACATGTCAGGTGCATTTAAGGATTTTTTGGGAAAGAAAGGCATTAAACACCAATGCACTATGCCATACACACCACAACAGAATGGTGTTTCAGAAAGGAAGAACATGTCTTTAATGGAGACGGCTAGATGTATGCTCAAGGCTAAGAGTTTGCCTCATAAGCTATGTATGGAGGCAGTTGCTTGTGCAGCACATGTTTTGAACAGGTGTCCTACTCGTGCCTTGAAGACCATTACTCCATTTGAAGCTTGGTATAACAGAAAACCTTCAGTCAGTTATCGTCGTGTTTTTGGTTGTCTTGCTTATGCTCACATCCCTCAGCAGTTACGTGGGAAGCTTGATGATAAGGCAATCAAATGTATATTTGTGGGGTACAGTAGTGGAAGTAAAGGTTATAGACTTCACAATCCTGCTACAAACAAGATTTTTGAAAGTCGTGATGTAATTTTTGCAGAAACTACTGCTCAACCTATGGTTGCTTTTGATGTACCTCATATGCAGACACATGATGTATTTGAAGGTTTGCTTCCTTCTTTTGTGGAGAATCAAGAATCACAACAGGTTGATAATCTTGATCAATCTTTTGATCAGCATGTGACACCTCATGATGTAGAGGAAATTGTGTGTGAAGAGCAAGAAGTTCTCAGGGAAGAAAGAACCTTGCCTAAATGGATTCAGAAAACTTTGCAGGATAGCAAGTTGGATGCACCGTTGCCACGAAAAACACGTGCTTGTACTATTTTTGGCAGAGAGCAAGTAGATTTGGCTTGCTTTAGCACTCTTTGTGATGCAGATGAGCCTGATTCATTTGAACAAGATGGTACTGTTGACAGGTACAAAGCAAGGCTTGTGGCAAAAGGCTATGCGCAACAGAAAGGCATAGATTATGATGAAACCTTTGCTCCTACTTCTCGTGCGTCCATAGTTAGATCACTAGTTGCAATTGCTGCTCATCATGGTTGGAAAGTGCATCAGTTGGATATCAAAACTGCTTTTTTGAATGGTGATTTGCAGGAAGAAGTTTATGTAAGTCAACCAAGTGGTTTTGTTGTAAAAGGTCAAGACCAAAAGGTATGTAGATTGCGTAAAGCTTTGTATGGTCTCAAACAGGCTCCAAGAGCATGGTATGAGAAGATACATACTTATTTGATTGGCCAGGGATTTCAGAATAGTCCAACAGAAAGTACTTTGTATGTCAAAAAGTGAGATGGAGTTCTCATTATGCTAACACTTTATGTGGATGATATGGTTCTTACAGGCAATACTGCAGATGAAATTGAAGCGTTTAAAGATGCTTTGAGAAAAACCTTTGAGATGTCTGATCTTGTTTTGCTACATTATTACTTGGGTATTCAGTTTGTGCAATCAGAGGATGGCATATACATGTTGCAGGCAAAATATTTGCATAAAATTTTGGACAAGTTTGGTATGCAAAATTGTAAACCAATCTCTACACCTGTAGAAACTAGATCAAAGTTGAGCGTGCATGATGCTGGAGAACCTTTTGATGTACATACTTATGCAGAAGCCGTTGGTTGCTTGATATATTTGGCAGGCAACACTCGTCCAGACATTCAATTTTGGGTTTCACAAGCAAGCAGATTTATGCACAGCCCAGGTATGCATCATTGGCAGGCTGTGAATCGCATACTTCGTTACCTTTCAGGTACCCCTAATCTTGCCATGTTCTTTCCAAGGGGGGATATGTATGGAAAGCACAGTTCTATGTAGCTTCTTGGTTACATCAATTCAGATTGGGCTGGTGATTTTGACACACAACATTCCACAAGTGGCAATTGTTTTTTCTTGGTAAATGCATGTATATCTTGGCTAAGCAAGAAGCAACCCACAGTAGCTACATCAACTTGTGAAGCTGAGTACAGGGCAGCTTTCACGGCAACAGTTGATTGTGTATAGATACGCAGGTTATTGGAAGATCTTTGTGAGTGTCAACAGGCACCCACTACCATTTTCACTGACAGTCAGAGTGCTATGGCAGTTGCAAGGAATCCAGTATTTCATGCAAGAACAAAGCACATAGAGGTTCACTACCACTATGTGAGGGAAAGGCTACATGCAGGGGAGATCACACTAACTTACTGTCCTACACAGGATAACATTGCAGATCTATTTACGAAGGCATTATCATGAGAAAAGTTTGAAGCTTTCCGAAAAGCTTTGGGCTTACTCTCATACACATGATGATCTGCTACCTTGTATGGATTCACACTATCACTACAGGGGGGATTTGTAGACATGTAGTAGTGTTAGTGTGTATACGCGCTTCACCAAGGGCACTTTTCTCCCACTGGGTTTTTCCCCTTGGACATCTGGTGTGAAAGGACACCTTATCTCTTAGGGTTTCATATAAGCTTTGTAGCTCTGAGTTTGTAGATACTCTATTATTCTAATACAGAGAGACAAACTACAGAGATCTCGTACGCAAGCTCTGTGTCTTCTCCTTCTCCATCTTCTTCCTACTCTGAGTTGCTGTCTTCCTTCTGTTTCCTGTTTCATCATCTTCAACAGATAGTTGTTGGGGTATAAAGCCCAATGTGGTCGCCCAGGTAAGTGGGCGGGCCGCCAGGTATGTACACATATTCTTTTGTAAAAACCTAATAAGAATCTGAAGCTTTCTTGGTTCATTTGACAGGTTGATATTGGTTCAGAGGTCAGTTTACAGGGGAAACTCTGCCGAATTTTTCCCAGGAAAGTAAACTACTGTGAAGCGTAGCTATGGCTAGATCACAGGACACTGCTCTTTACAATATCAAGAAGCTGGATGGAACCAATTTCCCATTGTGGAAGCAGCAGATTTGGCACGTGTTGGTACAAAAGAAGCAGATAAAACCTATAAAGCTCAAGGGGATAAAACGAGAAGATATTGACGAAGATGAATGGAGCGAAATGGATGAATTGGCACTTTCTACCATTATGCTGACTTTGGCAGAAAGCGTTTACTTCAATGTAGCAGACGAGATGTCGGCTTATCAAGCATGGTTAAAGCTGAGTGATCTTTATGAGAAGCAGAGTGCAGCTTCACAGGTATACTGGCTTAAGAAGCTTGTTGACTTGAAGATGAAAGAAGGGACACCTATGTACAATCATTTGAATGAATTCAACACAATCTATAGTCAGTTGTCAGCTCAAGGTGTCAAGTTTGATGAACCTGTTAGAGCTATGTTCCTGTTGATCACATTGCCGGAAAGTTGGGACACTTTTCGCACAGCTTTGAGTAATTCTGCACCTCCAGATGGTTTGAACATAGCAGGTGTAGAAGGAAGTCTACTTACTGAAGAAACCAATAGAAAGACAATGGACAAAGGTAAAGGAACAGCCTTAGTTGTCAGGGGAAGGACCAAAGAAAAGTACAAAGGTGGAAAGAGGAATCAGTCTCGTAGCAAGTCCCGCAGTGCTAAAGGCAAGAGTGACATAGAATGCTACCATTGTGGCAAGAAGGGTCACATGAAAAGAGACTGCAGAGAATGGAAAGCAGAAAAAGGCAAAGAGAAAGCTGAAGACCATGGTGAGAACAACAAGTCCTCAGTGAAGATTCAAGAAATAAATGTGACAAACACTATTGCAGAGGATGACAGTCTAGTGTCAGGAGACATCTACTTCTTGAAGAATACAATGGACTCAGCTCTTCTTACAGCATCTGATGGAAATGCACTGAGTGACTGGATTATAGACTCAGGGGCATCACTTCATGTGTCTCCAAACAAGGAGTGGTTTACCTCTTATGTGACCACTAAAGATCATGTTTGGCTAGGCAATGGGCAGACATGTGAGATCTTAGGTGTTGGAGATGTTCAATTGAAGTTTCAAAATGGCTCTTCTTTCACGTTGAAGAATGTGAGACATGTTCTCGCAATTACAAAGAGCTTGATCAGCACATGTTTACTTGATGATGCTGGCTATGTCACCACTTTTGGACAGAACATGTGGAAGATATCCAAGGGTTCTATGACAGTAGCACATGGAGTAAAGTATGGAGGACTTTACATGATTTATGTATCAAATGTCTCTAAAAATGTAATCAATGTAACCGAGCAGCCGAACGTTTCTTTGTGGCATAGCCGGTTAGGACATATGTCCAAGAAGGGAATGGAAATCTTGTCTCGTTCTAGTTATTTGCCTGGATTTTCATTTAATGATTTTGAATTCTATGAACATTGTCTGTATGGTAAGCAAACATAGCAGCCACATAAGCATAGAAGCAGTAGAAGAGATACACAGTTGGAACTTGTTCATAGAGATTTGTGTGGACCTATGCCTAACCTATCTATAGGGGGAGCTCCTTACTTTATGACATTTATAGATGATTACTCGAGGAAAGTATGGGTTTAATTTCTCAAGCACCAGGATGAAGCATTTAGTGTTTTCAAAACGTTTGTGACACTTGTGGAGAATCAGAGTGGCAAGAAGCTTAAATGCTTATGCACTGACAATGGTGGAGAGTATGTTTCAAAGGCCTTTCAGGACTTTTGTGAGTCAAAAGGTATAAAACATGAACTTACTGCTCCTTACAATCCTCCTCAAAATGGTGTTGCTGAGAGGATGAATAGGACCATACAAGAGAAGGTCAGAAGTATGTTGTCTAATGCACAACTGCCAAATGGGTTTTGGGCTGAAGTTGTATCAACAGCTGTTCATCTTGTAAATAGATCTCCTAGCAAGGTTTTGCAAAAGGATTCAGTGCCAGAGATGGTATGGTCAGGCAAAATTCCCTCATACAAGCATGTCAGAGTCTTTGGCTGTGAGGCATATACTCACGTTCCAAAGGAATTTAGGAACAAACTTGAGCCAAAGAGTAGAAAGTGCATCTTTCTAGGCTATGGTAATTTTGGTGAGATGGGGTACAGACTTTGGGATCCCGAATCGAGAAAGGTTGTCCACAGCAATGATGTTCACTTTAATGAATCCAAATATCATTCTAAACCAGAGAGGGTTGAGGAGATTAGAAGATTTGTCTTCCAAGAAGATGGACCTGCACGTGCAAGACAAAATTTCAGGGCTCAAGAGGAGTAAGGACAGGATAGATTGGAACCACAGGTTGTGGCTGAGCCTCAGCCACCTATTTTGCGTAGATCTGAACGTATCACGCGACCTCTTGATCGGTTTGTTCCATCTATGAACTATGTCATGTTGACTGATTGCAATGAGCCTTCATGTTACAAGGAAGCAGTGCAAATGAAGGACTCCGAGAATTGGAAATTGGCCATGCAGTCAGAGATGATAGCTCTACATAAAAACCAGACATCGAAACTAGTTAAATTACCACAGGGCAAAAAGGCTCTACCTTGTAAATGGGTTTACAGGTATAAGATCACCGCTCATGATAGTCAGCCAAAGTACAAAGCAAGGCTTGTTGCCAAGGGCTTTAAGCAAGAACAAGGCATTGACTTTGATGAAGTCTTCTCTCCGGTGGTCAAGATGACTACATTGAGATGCTTTCTTGCATTGTTTGCCATATTAGATTTGGTGTTGCACCAAATGGATGTCAAGACAGTGTTCTTGCATGGTGATTTAGATGTGGAAATTTACATGCAGCAGCCAGAAGGGTTTGTTGAGAAAGGCAAGGAAGATTGGGTATGCCAGTTGTTAAAGAGTCTTTATGGCTTAAAACAATCACCGAGGGCATGGTACCATAAATTCCACGAGTTTATGCTTTCTCAAGGCTACAAACGTAGTGAGTTCGATCATTGTCTATATACAAAGAAGGCTAAGGATGGTAGTTGGCTGATCCTTATTTTGTATGTGGATGACATTTTGATTGTTGGCAAGCACTTGGAAGAAATTTCAGCTTTGAAGTCAAAGATGGCAAAATCGTTTGACATGAAAGACATGGGTGAGGCAAGTCATATACTTGGTATGCGCATTGAGAGAGACAGATCAAAGAAGTTGATTTGGTTATCTCAAACAGAGTATATTGACAAGGTTTTGCAACGTTTCAATATGGAGAAGGGAAAGGCACTGAGTGTTCCATTGCCACCATATGTGAAACTTAGGAAACAAGATTGTCCTGTGTCTGAGGAAGAACAGGCTGAAATGGATAAGATTCCATATGCGTCTGCAGTGGGTAGTTTGATGTATTCAATGATTGCTACTCGCCCAGACATTGCATTTGCAGTGGGAGTAGTAAGTCGATACATGTCAAACCCAGGCAAGAAACATTGCGAGGCAGTGAAAGGAATATTGAGATACCTCAAAGCTACAAAGAGTATGTGTATATGCTATGGGAGTCAGGAGCTAAGTGTAAAGGGTTTTACAGACTCAGATTATGCAGGTGACTTAGACAACCAAAGGTCTACGTCAGGGTATGTCTTTACATTGGCTGGTGGAGCAGTATCATGGCGTTCTAGATTACAAGATTGTGTTACTCAGTCTACTACAAAGGCTGAATATGTTGCAGCATCAGAGGCATGCAAAGAATCAATTTGGCTTAATCGACTAGTAACAGATTTGGGAATCAAAGAAGAGATGCCTGTGTTATATTGTGATAGTCAAAGTGCTATGCAATTGGCTCGCAATCCAGTTTATCACTCAAAGACAAAGCATGTGGATGTGAAGTATCATTTCATCAGGGAAATGCTCGAGGATAAGCAAATTCAGCTTGTCAAAGTTCACACCACAGAAAATCATGTTGATCTACTTACAAAAGGACTTCCCTCAGAGAGCTTTGCGCATTTTTGCAAGCAGTAAGGTGTAGGGTAGTACATCACTTCTCTACATCTCTTGTATATTAGCTTGTATAGTAGCTTCTCTCACACTTAAAGTACCACATTGGACTTTAAGTGGGAGGTTGTTGGGGTATAAAGCCCAATGTGGTCGCCGAGGTAAGTGGGCGGGCCGCCAGGTATGTACACATATTCTTTTGTAAAAACCTAATGAGAACTCACTATGCTCTACACATTATAGTAGAGCGAGTTCACCATATCGTCGTGCTCTTCTTCTCGTACTCTCTCTCGTGTCGCACTTCCACTCATACTCCTTCAATAGTGAGAAATCAACCGACAAACAAGAATGTCAGACGAGGACGGAGCTTGACCCGCAGGTGCATGGAAACAAATAGGTGGGTGTCAAATCACCTACTCGACCTTCTAATGACAATCACTACCAAGGAAATCAAATCTAAGTTCTCAAATACAGAAGTGACTGAAATCTGTACTACAAACAAATGCTATCTGAAACATGATCTAGAGTCATCGAATCAACCTCAAACTCAAAGGGGGGTCTCTACACTAGGTAAGGACAATACCCTATGAATCTACAATACAATCTCAACCTGTAACCACTCCGTGCGATAAACGCGTATGAAGACATGACAAAAAATACAGGTGATCGACTCTCGACTCCGATGGTACTAATATGTAGCTCTACTCGTTGCAGTTCTATAGATATATGGCACGCTCAATTCCGACACACAAGTAGGGAGAAAACTCACATAGAAGCTTGTGGGAGCTCACCTCGCGTAGAATCCGAATGCACGCACGCTTGGTATCGGTGCATAGCTCTCACCGTTGCTAACACAATGGCGGTGTCGCTTCTCCAATGGCGTCTCCGTAGCTCGTGTAGTGAGAGGATAGACTCTCTCTCTCTCTCTCTCTCTCTCTCTCTCTCAGACACAGTCACGGCGCTCAAAAACTCACCTTGATTAATGATTCAAAATTGTGTCCTTAGGTTTACAAAAATTGGCTCTTATACCTCAGCCTTGGAGGTGTGAAAACATTTCTAATCTAATTACATAAGCAGGAGATACTACTTGGGGAATACAAGCTAGAAACTTAATTGAGTCCTGCTAATTACAATGAATCGGCTCCATGAAAAAGATGAAATGTCAGAAATACATTTATTACAATAAGTGTTTACAAAAACATGAGTGTGAGCAAAAATGTATAGGTGTGGCCCTCCGCTCAACACTCCCCCCCTCCACGTTCATGTCGCCCCTGACATGACATTCTTGCTTTGTCTTTAGTGGAGTTCCGTCGATTTCAGCATCTAAAGATGTGACTCGTATCTTAGGTTTCCAATGGTCAGTGTAGGGCCGAATATCTTACTTTCATGAGTCAAGAAACCAGTGTAGAATGCCTCCTCAAAGGCCTACATGTGGAAGCTCGGCATAAACATGATTATCTGATAAAAGAGGTGTAATACTTTTGGAGATGGCTGCAAGGCTAGATCATACATCATATCTGTCACTGTGTCGGCCGTTGACAACAATGTTGAGTTGGTAGCTTTATCCGGCGCGAACACTTCAATGCAAGCCAATAATATTCTGCAAATATTTTTGAGCATTTGACACGAAAGGTCAGGAGAGCCAGTGAAGAGCTTAATGGTGCCCGTTAGGGTTTTCACCATATAGGCCTTACTTATTCTCTCTCCCACCTTTGGTCCTGGTATCCTGGGGTAATTAAGCCAATTTGGTTTCTTTGCTGTGATTTTGCCATGCTCTTGGCAACTCTTGACTCGTGGCACTGGACAAAATGTGGCATCTTCTCTAACTTCCTTGGGTGCCTCCACCAAATAGATTAGGTAGGTTGGGTACTTTGTTAACCACCCTTTCCTCCATCTCGGCTGGGAGTCTACTATCTTCTTTGATTCCTCCTCTTTTGTGATGTTGCCTTCCTATAGCACAACATACTGCTCCTCTTCTATCCTTTTCTTTGTTTTCAGCACTTCAAACTTTAGTAGAGGAATGGGCAATGTAGGTTGCATCCACTGTTCTTGCAGCACCTTAGTATCCAACCCTTGAAGTTCGATGGAGAACAGGAGTCTTCTTTCCCACTCCATGGCCGACTTTGCACTCTCCTCTGTTGCTTGCTCTATCTTCTCGTGCAATCTCTTTTCCTCCTCCTCGGTAAGTCTTGATGTTGTGGCCTCTTCTTGTGTTGGGACTGGATCTTGGATTTGGATCTTGGCTTCCCCAGTCTTTGGTAGATCCACAGCTTCCCCATCGGTTTCTTCTTGCTGAACCTCTGTATCTTTTATCATTTTGTCTTGCAGATCTTGGAGTTGCTTTCAGAGGGCCTCATTCTCTGCTCTCAGTGCTTGGTTCTCTGATGTGAGTCGTTCTTCTACAGCCAATGAGCCCTCCGTAATGTGCAATCTTTGCACTTGCTCTAGCCTCAATTCTCTTTGCAAGCTCCAGACTTGTTCTTTCAGAATGGGGACTATTGCTCCCTCTGGATCTACTCCTGCTCTGCTAGCTCTTGGTGTGGATCTAAGCCTTAGGATTGTTCTCTCCTGCAGCTCCATTTTTTCTTGTAGCTCAATGAGCTCGTCCTTTGTAGCTTCCAATTCATCTTCAATTCTTTCTTTGGCTTCTTGTGTACTGGCCACCTCTCTTGAAGCATCAGCAAGTTGGAGGATTAGTCCATCTCTTTCATTTTCTGCTTCTTCTTTGCTATCCCTCATTGTCTTTGATGGGTTGTCTTTGATCGGGCTTTGATCTTCTGCAATAGTTGATGCACTTTCTGGATATCTCTTTCATCCTCATCTTCAAGCTCATCCTCTGGCTTCTCAGGTACTAAACTCTGATCTCTATCGAATCTATTCTTGGTCCTCCTCTCCGTTCTTCCTCTGCTAAGGCAATGCCATACACAACCTTGAGGGCCTCTTCTTGAGTATATCCTGTGTCTATTAGAGCATCATATTTCTCTTTCTTCTCTTGAACTGGATCCGTTGTCTTCTCCTCTTGCTGTATTTCGGGCTTTTCTAGCACATCCACCTCAACTTCAGTAGTCGTCTCCTCCACTATCTTTTCCTTTCCTTTAGGACTTGGCTCCTCTACCTTGCCTTGCCCTTGTCACCTCTTTTTAATTCATCTTTAAGGTGTTGAACTTCTGCTTCAGTGTATGGCTCTACTGGTTGCTGCTCCAAGATAGCTTTTGATTCTTCATAAGCCTTGATATATTGATCGTACTGATCAATATTTGGTCTTGTTGAGCTGGCTCCGACTTTTGTTGGATCTGGTACCCACTTTTCCTCAAAATCTCCTTTTAAAGCTTGCTCGTCTCTAAACTGTTCAATCAGCCTCTCCATTCTGGCGGCTTTCTGGCTCTTAGTTTGCTTTGGAGCGGGTTTCTTCTTGGTTTTCTTCTTGAGGGGCTCGTCTTCTTCTTCTTCTGGCTCGGAAACAATTTTTAGTTTCCGCCTTGCCCTTGTTGACACTCTCTTTGTGACTTCTGGCTGGTCTTCATCTTCATCTATCTCTTTTAGCCATTAGTTTTGCGAGGGAACCTTTGGCCACTGGTCCCTTGCTCCGATAGCTTCATAAGCTATCTTAGTCAACACTTCGGCTCCTCCAATGTACTTTGGCTTCCCGTTCTGCAAAGCAATTACTTTCTCATGGATGTACTGAGCATAATTGACTTCCTTCGGGATGTTGCTCTTTATTGCCCAAATGATTGTTGTGGCAATAACATGTGGTGGTGTGGTATACTTCTGTGGCCTTTTGCTGCATATGTGTAAAAACTGGTTGTAGAGCCGGCAAAGCTTTGCCGCTCTCGGATCTACTATGTCTTCATAGGTGGCATTTTGCTTCTTTGGCCCATACACTTCTATGGCTTCCTCTCTTTCTTTGACTGAGCATCCTTTGTTGTGTAGCTTCAGAGCATCTGCAATGAGCTGAGGAGTGATAACCACTTCAACCTTTTCCCCATCCAAGGTTGTGAGTGTAGCCTTTCCGTCTTTCTGTATGGTGGTTTCCAACTCATACACTCTTTGAGTGTCTACTCCTGATGGTTTGGAAGTGAAAAAACTGTGGAGATATGCCCTCTCTAGGTATCTGCTTATCTCCTCTGTTTTGCTGTAGTCCACCAGCTCTTGGGGAATCATTGGGATATCCACTGTTTGTCCCCGTGGGTCTCTGAAAGTACCTTGGTATATCTTTATCCTTTGTTCTTCTAACACTCGTTCTTCTACCCAAGTCTTTGTGGGCTTGAGAGTCTCTGGGGGAATAGAAAATGGCTTGGCTTCTGCTATTGCTTCCTTGAGTGCCGGTCTCTTTGCTGACGAATTCCCCGAATCCATGGATCCTATAACTCCAATTTTAGAAGTTAGTGGATTTTTCAATACAGAAAGCCAAAATTAAGCTTTTAACTATCCAAATGACTTACAAATTGAAACATAAGCTATTCAAGGCCTAAGGATGCAATGCATGTGGAAAAATGTGCAATTTGGGTGCAAAATCATGCTGGAGACATCATACACGTATGATGTCTTTTGTATCAAAATGGCTTGATATTGGTTGTGCTTGTAGCTGATAGTGTATACATCCATTCTATATGCCTGGATTTGAATTTGTGTCCCATTTCGTCAAGTTATGGCCATTTTAGTTCTGGTCAGACTCTTTGCAAGATATTGAGAGAGAATTGGATTTTGTGATCCAAATTGGATGAAACTTGGTGGTTTTCTCTCAAATGGCATGTAGATCACTTCTGTGTGGTAGTTGCAACTCTGAAATGCAAGAATCAAGTAGGGAGACATCATACGTGCATGATGTCTTTTTAGGTAAAATTGAACCATTTTGCATTGTAAGCTTGGATTTGGCTTTATATAGGCTTAGACAATGATTTTATGAAATTTAGGTATAGTTTGGATCAAAATTGGCTCTGGAGACATCATACGCGTATGATGTATTTTGTGTCATTTTTGCATCAGATTGATTCTGTGGGCTCCTCATATGATAGTAAAGGAGTGTGTACTCAAATCTTGACTTGAAGTTGAGTATGATGAATTTTGGCAAGATTAGGCTTAAAATAGAGGATTTTTCGCTAATTGGGCTAATGGAGTGATCCCCTTGACCAAATGGTACCAAACTTCATATGTGGAATGTATTTGATATATATAATGGATATATGATGAGAAATTGTTAACCCTCATGGCTCACGGACACCCTATCACCTACGACGGACGTTGTATTATTTACTTGGTAGAGTTAGGTACCGGGCTTGTCGGTCCAATAGGAAAAGGGTAAGAGTGATCGCCGATGAGAGGCGCACTCTAACTAGAACATTCAAGGGATTAGTTGGCTAAGCATGGGCGCCCAAGTGTGAATGGGGTGAGGTCATATAAAAGTCAACTAAACCTAAAATTCACTCATTCTCTCATTTGTGCAATTGAAGAGTGCTCTTGCTCTATCTCCATCTTCTTCTTCTTCATCTCCTTGTGTATGTGTGTATGCGTGAGAGAGAGAGAGAGAGAGAGAGAGAGAGAGAGAGAGAGAGAGAGAGAGAGAGAGAGAGAGAGAGAGAGAGAGAGAGAGACCGTGCGATCGAACATTGCGGCGGCACGACAGCAGCGATGCAGTTGAGTGCGGCGTAGCGGCGTCTCCCTCTTCTTCGCGGCGAGGAATCCTCCACGAAGCAAGCGTAGAGCGATGAGTGACACACCATCGTCATCTTTGAGCTTACTTGTTTAGGCTTGTTGTGTGCTTGGAGCCATTTGTGGCTCGTAGGTAGTGTATCGGCAAGTTCCTTGCATTGACACGTGCGACATACGCGCACATTTTTGGTGCCGTTGTCGGGGAATGCCATACACTAAGCTTCAATGGAACTCTGTGCTTCTTTTGTGGTGCAATTTCAATTGTAGGAAAGGTAAGGAAGGAGGGTGTGTGTGTTGAGAAGAAGGATTTTGTATTATACTGTGTATTTTTTTTGTTAATGGAGTTTTCAAAGGTACTGTGTTTATTCTCTGTGTATTAAGGTTGTTAGTTTTCTTTGTAATGTAATGTACAGTAAGTAGGAAGTAGATCTGTGAGAGCTAATAGAGTGTGTTAGTGTGTAACAGTAGGTGTATTAGTTAGAAGTAGGAAGATAGAGTGTGTGTGTGCTCTCGAGCAGGCCTATCCTTTAAAAAAAAATTAAAACAAAATAAAAATAAAAAATATAAAGGTAGGACCGGGACGGGAATATCTCCCAGATCCAAGCCCAGAGACCCAAGCCCAAGCTCACGCTCAGGCCTATGCCTCAGTCGCCTTTTAAAATTACAAATTTTAGCTTCACACGTAGCTAAAAATCAATTTTTTGAGGACCAACGGAACTTCAGATGCCCGAAAATTGTGCTGTAAAGCACACAACGACCCTCTAAGTGATACGCTCATTTTGAGCTATCACACACTTCAATAAAAAAACCGATCAATAAAAAACATAAAAATATTAAAAAACATTACAAAAAGAAATGAGTGAAAACGGACGCCTAAAAAAGGTAAGCAATTAACCTTCGAGGTTATTCGCCGACGCTTGTAGGTTTTCAAAGGCACATGCATCTGCGCTCTGGTCGTGTGCTAGAGACGGAGCAACTAGAGAGAATTTCGACTTACACGAGTTCTCAATATCCACCTACCTTAGGTTCCGGGCCCTCGGCGGGGACCGAAGGTAGTACAAACCAAGACTCGAACATAGCGGCTAGTGACTCTTCCTCTGACTACGATGTCAGGGAGGGTTTCCCAATCCCTAATCCCGATAGCTCAAGCCAAGACATGCATGCCATGGGCCCGCGGTCCGGGCCGAGCGTGCTTAGCCGCTTGAAGGAAACCTTTAGTAGAGCCACTCGCTCAGAAACATGGAGCTAATGATGTAAATGAGGGAGGTGGGGAAGTAAATTCTCCATTCATGACCAACGTAGACCCTATGTCCTTAGAAATGTGCATGTGAAGGAAACCTTTAGTAGAGCCACTCGCTCAGAAACATGGAGCTAATGATGTAAATGAGGGAGGTGGGGAAGTAAATTCTCCATTCATGACCAACGTAGACCCTATGTCCTTAGAAATGTGCATGTGAAGGAAACCTTTAGTAGAGCCACTCGCTCAGAAACATGGAGCTAATGATGTAAATGAGGGAGGTGGGGAAGTAAATTCTCCATTCATGACCAACGTAGACCCTATGTCCTTAGAAATGTGAATACTTCATTCACTGCACCTCCTGACTCTTCAGAGTTATTTCCCTTCGAGGTCATATTACCCGATGGTAGAAGCCTTGCTGAAGTGCAAGAGGTTGAGCGGTATATCCTTGCAGCAAGGGAAAAGGAAATCAAGAGCTTACGCAAGTCGGAGCAATGAAGAGAGTTAAAAGCTAAAGCCCCTATGTCAATATCCTTGCTAAGAGAGGAATCGAGTGCTCCTGACTTAGCAACCGCTAAGGGCCAACCCCTAGAAAGCAACATTGCACCTAGCAGCTCAATCCTAGATGGAGTGTTCTTAAATGAGAAATGGGAGTATGAACTACAAACGAAAACTCTGACCGAACTATACACAGGTCACACCTATCACGTGTGTTGGTTAGATGTCCTACAATCCACAATGGGTGCTACTAGTGTGGAGGATCAACAACAAAGAGTTTGTGAGGTCATCCATAGGGTCATTGAGTTAGAGAGATAGAAAAAGGGGATCAACATGCCTTCAACGGGTCTCATGAGATTCTTAGATACAGGAAAGGCTAAATAACCGACCTTATCGCAAATGGAGACTCCCTCGGTAAGTCCAATGGATCCTCCATATGTTGTTTCTCCAAGGGTCTCAGTGCAATCTGAGCCCACAAGTGATAGCTTCACCTTTCCAAGTCTAGCTCATCTTTCCCTTGATGACACCATGGCTACCATACCTACCCCAATGATGGGCATGCCGAGAAACATGCCATGGACCTCATTTGTTAGTAAAGCACCGCTACATGGTAGCTCAATGTTAGGAAATAAGACGTAGCTAAATAGATTTTTGAGTAGATTACTTAATGGAGAGAGATAGTCTTCACACACAAGAGATTATAGAGTAGAGAGAGAGAGAGAGAGAGAGAGTACACATGATATACGTGGTTCACCCAATGTGGGCTACGTCCACGGGAAAGCAGTCACTCAATGGCTTTAGCACTTCAAAAGAAGAAGTAGTTTACAAAGGGATTAAACCCTTGATAGAGCTCCCGCCTTGCTTCACTCTCACCACCTCACACTCACCTTGTTGCATCAACTTCACACTATAAAATGTGTGTAGAAATGGCCTCCTTTTATAGGCCAAAAGGGCTGCCCTCTCTTATGAGAGATAGCCATGTGTAGCCGCCCTTGTGCGAATAAGTCCAAATCGGACCCTCCAATCCGCCCATGTGTGGCCGCCCTTGAGAAGACAAGTCCGCTTTTGAATTCGGCCACCGGCCATTGACTTCCGACCACCGGCCATCGGCCATTGACTACCGGCCACCGGCCAACCGACCGGTTGTTCTCCGACCACTTTCCGGCCGCCGTCCGACCATAATATTCCGGCGAAAAAGAATATTCCGGCGAAAAAAAAAGTCTCGGGGGCCTCCGTCCCCGAGGCCTTTAAAGTTGCCCCTGATTCTTGTCCGTGAAAATTTTGGTTTCCGGTGAGTGATTTTCCTTCACGCACAATGGCTTCTCCTCATAATGGGGGCCTTACAAATGTGCGCTTTTACCACAGAAAATTACAAGGGTAAATCAGGCTCCATACTTAACACTCAATGCCTGCAATAGTACCTTCAAGTGTGTACCAATCGTATGCACCTATGGGTTATCGTACTCATGTAGTCTCTACTCCTCCCATTGTTTCAACAACCTATGCTCCACAACCACAACAGGCAAGCTCTTATTGACATGGGACTATACCGGCTAGCATTGGCATGTCATATCCAACATCTGCTATGCCTAGGGCCACACATATGAACTTTGGCCCACCACATGGCACAATATCGTACCCAACATGGAACCCAAGGGCTTTCTATGCGCCAAGCCTGATGCCAATACCTACTCCACATGTAGTCTCTGGAGCACCTCCACCCACGGTGCCTACTCACTTAGGTGACTTGGCATCATTTGATCAAGCTATTGGTCGATCTATTGCTGAGAATATGCGTAACACGCCTGATAGAGAGCCTAGAAGTAAGGCAGTACAAATAGCCAAGCTCACACAAAAATTTAGTGGAGACGGGGATGTGAGAAAGCATATCAAAGTGTTTGAACAAATATGCGTGTGCCCTGGTCCTGGCATCGGCTTTTTGAGTTGGTTTTGCCTCAATCCACTTTGTTAGATAGTCCGTCGCCACAACGATGTATTGTGCATGAGTCCTGTATGCAGGAGGTGAGATAGGTCCAACATAATCAATCCCCCATTTTGCAAAGGCTCTTGCTCCCATCATTGGCCTGAGCGGAATATCATCTCTTTTAAGTGGTACTTTGGTCTGCTGACAGTCATCACATCGTTTTATTGTATTCCTCAACGTCCATGTGTAATGTCGACCATATTTCTACAGCTAAGACAATTTTTATTGTCTTATCACCTGAGAAATGGCCTCCACCTATTCCTCCATGAGCTTGCTCTAGGATTATCACATACTTTGACTCTGATGCGCAAATCCTAAGCTAGTTGTCTTTACCTCTCTTATAGAGTTGATTTCCTATTAAAGCGTAATCTCGCGCTTCTGTCTCTACAGCTCTCTGACACGCTTTTGAGGTTCCCTATGGAAAAGTTCTATTTGTGAGATCTTCAACAATATATTGACTCCATTCAAGAGCGATCATTATCTGATACAATGTTGAATACTCAGCTGGCGTTTTTGACGAACATGTAATACATACTGTGACATATTCATGTACACTCTCTTTCATTCCTGGCCCGTAGACTCCTAGTTGTAACAGATTCCTATACGTGTTCCTTCTTGAACAATGAAATGCACATTCCTGAACGTGTGCTTCTTGCACATATATGTTATATTCTTCAGGATTGATGCATAACCTTAAAATGTTATCGGTTCCTAAGTGATACAACCTTCCTGCAATCAACTGAAGATTCTTGGATTGCTGAATAGTAACTTGTTTCTGATTGTATTCTTTTCTATCAAACTCTCCTCCATAGGTTAATAGACTAACAACATCCTGAGACCACTTTGGTATCATTTCTAACTTGAATAAGTACGCATCTAGCATGTCGTCATCTACACCTATAGGGTCTTCTCCATTTATCAACCTTGAAAGGTGATCCACTCTAAGATGTGTCTTTCCTTTCTTTACTACTATCGTGAAGTCAAATTCTAATAAGATGATGAACCGTCTCACTATCCGTCCGGTATTGCATGGTTTGTTCACTAGGTAGAGCAAGGCTTGATGATCTGTGAAAAACAAAAGCTTATTGGCTAGAAGATAATGCCAAAAGTTCTTCACAGCATAAATCATTCCTAATCCCTCTCGCTCTGTTGTTGTGTAATTCCTTTCAGCATTGTTGAGCTGTCAACTAGCATAGCAGCTTGGAGAATCCATGCTTCCTTCTTCTGGCTGAGCGAGGATGCATCCTATTGCATATGCCGAAGCATCTATATGCACATGGAATATCTTCTCCCAATCTGGTGATTTCAAGAATCTTTCAGTTTCTTGAAGGATTCCTCACACTCCTCTGTCCATTCGAAATTCACTATTAGCCTGGAAAGTGGTTGGCCTATTATAGTGTACATGTAAATGAATCGTATATAATATCCACAATGTCACATAAAGCTCTGCACTTGTTTTGGGTTGGTTGGTCTAGGCATATCCACTATTACTTTTATCTTTTCCATATCCGTGGATATTCCGTTATGTGAAACAATATGTCCCAGAATTCTGCCTTGTCGGACAATAAACACACACTTCTTAGGATTGAGACAAATGCGATATGTCCTACATTTCTCGAATACCTTTTTTAGGTGTTCTAGATGCTCATCTCTCAGAAGAGAGTGTACACACAGGTCATCCATGTATATTTCTAGAAACAACCTCAAGTACTCTTTGAATGCATGCATCATCAGACTCTGGAATGTTGTGGGAGCATTAGTTAAACCAAACGGCATAACTCGATACACATAAATTTCCCACTCCGTTGCAAAAGCTGTTTTGTGTTGATTCTCTGGCGCAATGGCAAGCTGATTATATCTTGAAAATCCATCTAGAAAGGAATATGCTCTTTCCTCCGATACACGTTCTAGAACATGATTAGTTATCGGCAAGGGATAATTATCCCCGATTGTCGCAGCATTTACTTTCTTCAAATTGACACACACTCGAAGTTTCCCGTTTTTCTTAGGCACTACCACAATCGGAGATACCCAATCCATGTGTTCAATCTCATATATGAATTCAGCTTCCATTAGCTTGTCTATTTCTTCTTTGATTCGCTTAGAAAACGTTGTCGAGAAATTTGCGGTCTTGCGAGGAAAGCACCGGGCTTATTGCTGTGAGAGTTTGTGAGAGAAATCAACAAAAACTATATGAAGGAGTTAAACCATAGATGCCATGAAGACTAGGGTTTGGAAATAGGTACAATCAAAGAAGCCCACCCATTCTCTCTTGCACTCACACGCACAAAGAAAGAACACAAAAGTGAATGTCAAAATAACACAAAGATGAAAACATCAAGGCTATGGTCATATCGTATCATGGGAAATATGAAAGGGTTAATAGATGAGTTAATGGCATTTAATCTTGGCTCACCAAATATCCTACCAATTGTTCTTTGGAATTGTAGTTTTGTGCTTACCATAATATATATATTTTGTCTAGTGATTGGGATTAATTTTGTATACAAATCCTCTTGGTTCATAGCAAGATAACTACGCTTACGTCAAAAGAAAAGTTATAGTCTATGAGAGGTAGTATGATGGGATCCGGTGATAGAAGTATTTCATTGAGCCTTTCTGGGCCAAAGAGAAACACTATACGATGTTGAAAGTGTATTTTATGGCTAATCCATACGTTAATTCTAATAGATCGTACAGAGTGAAAGCAATAGAAATTATCATCATGTGGGTTATTCATCTAGGATAGTATGTGAGAAATGTAGATATGAGAGAAATGAAGAGATGAGAAGTTTCCCTCCCAAGCCCTATTCTTGCCCGTAGGCAATAAGGATAATGCGGAGAGACATGTACTTGTAGCAAAGAGAACCTAGAATTTGTAGAGAGGATGAATTACTAAGAATGAGAGAGATAGGTTTGGTTAATGAGACGAGATTAGATACATATATATGAAAAAGAAAACAACAAGAAATCAAGAAAACATCAATGTAGAACACATCTTACTTGACAAACCCTTCGGCACCACTATTGATGGAGAGAGAAGAAGAGGGGAGAATTCAACGTTGATTGATACGCCAAGTCCAAGACCTTCTTTGATTATAGTTGATCTTCCAAGGATAGCGTACAAGAATGGCTAGTTTTCCTCTAGGAGAAAGTGTAGGCTTGGGCTTATGTTAATGGCTAAGTACAATTAGGCATTACCACTCACTCCCTCAAGAATTCCTCTCATCAATGGCTTGAATTCTTGAGTGGTTTTCAAGGAAGAAAAGGTCCCTTTTTATAGGTGAAGGGAACCCCCAAGGGTCTACACAAGAAGAGAGGAGCCGGTGTGAACAGGAATTGGAAAAGTTGGAAATGAGCTGTCCCTGCATGATGTGGGCAGACTGGGGTCCAATATTTTGATCATATCTCCTCAACCATGGCTCCAAATCAAAAAGTAAAAATATGGACAAAAAATTCAGCTCATTATCTACGATTTTCTTTTGAAAATTGTTTTCCAATTTAGATTGGAACCTTGTGTAAAAAATTCATCAAAATAGGGTCCATTTTTGGCAATAAATATCTTCCTGTGGTCCCCTTAGCCTAGACTTTCATTTGATTCCAAAGGACACCTCATGCCATATGAAAGCATGACACTGCTCCTTGACAAATTTTTGTAATCATGATTGCAATAATTCATTAAAATAAGTGTATCTTTTAAATCATGCCACCTAGTGTCCCACTAGGATTTGATTCCCTCCTAGTAGCTATTTAAAAAGAAATATAAGAAAAATACATAGAATATATATATACTGGAGTTTACCTTAGATATAGGATCTAACTAGGGTGTGAGATGATAATGAGATAGTAGAAATAAAGAATCAATGCTTTTTGCCCCAAGTTAAAGAGGCGGAGCTATTGATGCTTTTCCCATAGTATTTTCTGATGGTGGTAAA
This sequence comes from Adiantum capillus-veneris, assembly GCF_014529385.1. Classification (NCBI taxonomy): domain Eukaryota; kingdom Viridiplantae; phylum Streptophyta; class Polypodiopsida; order Polypodiales; family Pteridaceae; genus Adiantum; species Adiantum capillus-veneris. Next base: position 37,137,775 of record NC_140958.1, read on the forward strand.
GTAAGAATAGGTTACCCTTGAGAAAAATAATAGGATGAGATAGAAGGCTTATTATTATACCTAAATATGTATATGTACATTATAGGAAAGATAATTATGTATCTAAAAAATTACAAGATAGATCTTGTAGCATGCGTTCCCACTATGTACGTGTCACAGCACGACATCCACCCCCTCTAAACCTGCACATCCTCTGGTATGTCCACATTATTTCTTTGTAAGATGAGCCCTCTTGTACATCTTCCTTGCTTTCTTCTTCACTGGATGATTCCAAAGCTTCATCTTTACTTTGATCTTTACCTATGGTTTGCTCTTCTTCCTCATCAACATCTTCTGGATCATTGTCTCCTCTTCTCTTAAACATTTTGATCCTTTTTCCTGCAATGGGAATCTTTACTTCGGTACCATCTAGTTCAGACAAGCTGTAAGTAGCATTTTCATGCACATGCTTTACAACATACGGTCCAAACTATCTTTTTGAAAACTTACGCATGACTGTGTGTTGGTTATCAAGGCTACTATCATACACCAAAACCCAGTCACCTTTGTCAATTGCTTTGCTCCTGAGTCGATGTCGCTTATCAAAGTAGTCCTTGTTTTTCAACCTTGCATTTTTGAGTCGTTCTTTTGCAGCTTCAATGTCTCCAGATCTTCTCTCTAGCTTCCTTACACGCAGTGCAAGGAGATCTTCCCTGCTAAGCCCCTCTTGCCAAGGTAGTACATTTCATGTGGGAATTGTATCTTTAATCGGCATCATTGGCTTTTGACCATACATTAGCTCCGCAGGCATGTATCCAGTTATTGAGCTATGTGTTGTACGATCAGCCCATAAAGCATATGGTAGCAGTTTTGGCCACTCACCAACTCTTCCTTCACAAGCCTTGGCCAAAGCTTTGATGATAGGAGGATGCCCTCTTTCACTCTTTCCATTGCCTTCAGGGTTGTAAGCTGTAGTAAGAGAAAGCTTGATTCCTAATCTAGAAAAGAACTCCCTTGCTTCTTCGGCATCCAGTTCACCTCTATCTGCAATGATTTTTTCCACACAACCATAACAGCAAATCACCTCATCAAGAAGGAATTTGCACACAGCTTCTGTGGTTTTAGCTCTTAATGCTCTTCCTTCAACCTGATTAGTTAGGTCTTCTCATGCAAGAACTAAGTATCTCATCTTCCAGAGTCCTAAAGGCATTGTGACTAGATCCACAACCCATTTATAGTGCATGGCTAGTGGATATGTAGGGTGCAATCCATCACGATGTCGGACATTTGAATACATTTGACAAGTTACACATGACTCTACAAATTGAGATACATATTTATACATACACTTCCACCAATATTTTTCTTTCAACTTGGAGAAGGTTGCCCACACACCCTTGTGTCCAATCCATAGACTCTCATGAAACTCTTGCATAAGCTTTACTTGAGTCTCTTTTTTACATATAACCCGTTGTGGTGTAGCACCCTTTTGTTTAGGATGCTTCCACAAGTAACCATCCCTCAAAAAGTACCCATATGCTTTCCTGCGTATCCTCTTGAATTCTTGTTCAGACCAATCATCCTGTTTTGTTAGAGTACTCAAGTAGCTTCCAATAAGAAGCCAATCACCTTCATAAAGATCTTTCAAGAATCATTCAAATAGATTAGTCATGCAGACATTGTTACCTTTGACATGAGAGATAGAATATAACTTTGTGCCTATATCATCTCCCTCGTCAATCATTTGTGACTCATCTTCATACCTTGCCCTTGATAGCATATCTGCCACTGTATTGTCTTTACCTGCAATGTGCTTAAACTCAGGATTTAAGGACTTAATGTAGGCAATCCACCGCAACATAGCAATGTCTGGTGTTGAGCAGCTTGTAATCATCCCAAGAAGTGGTAGAAAATCTGTTTCTACAACCACACATGCACCAATTAGGTACTCTTTCCCACTTTTTAAGGCTGTAACCATACCCCATAACTCTCTTTATCTGTGGATAGTTTCTTTGGCGAGAACTTAGCACCTTTGCTCCAAATCTTACCACATACCTGTGTCCTTCTTTGTCATCTTGCCCTATTGCCCATCCAATCCATGTAGGACTGGTGTCTACTGTCACAATTACTGGCCTTTGACACTCATAGTCTACCTTTCTCAAAGTTGTTGCTAACTGGAGCAACTCCTTTAGCTTTTTCATGGATTTTACATGTGCTTCTGTCCATTTAAACTTTTCATTCTTTCTAAGCAGCTGATAAAGAGGATCAGCTACATGTGCATAATGTGGAATCCAAATAACATAGAAGACACATGCTCCCAGAAACCTTCTAACCTCAGTGATGCTAGTGCATGTTTCTTTCATTCTTTGGATGGCATCTACCTTTGATGGACAAGGTTTCCTACCATATGGCCCGCACATGTGCCCCACAATAAGCACTTCATTGACACCAAACATAGACTTTTTCCCTGACAATGTAAGATTCACTTCTTTCAACCTAGACAAAATTTTATCACAATCATTTATGTGATTTACCACAAACCTGCGACATCCCTTGAGATCCAAAGCTTTATCTTTGTCACTTTCTTCACATCCTTTGATAGGCAAATCATCAATGAAAGGCATTGTGATTTGAGGAATAAAGTCACGTAAGACCTTATTCATCCCAGTCATCATATGTGCAACCGAGTTGGTTGCTCCCTGTGGCAAGGTACACATCCTTACCAAACCCAAAGGTGTCCTCATGGTTGTCAAGTCTCTGCTTTCGATTGCAAGCTGAAATTGATCATACCCTGAGTAGAGATCCCCCATTGAGTAAATTGCCCTCCTTGCAAACGCCTCTGCAAACTCATCCACAATTGGACCTGTACCTATATTTCTAACTGTCACCTTGTTCACAGGTTCATATCTTGGATGAAGCGTAGAGAACCATTCTTCTTTGGAATCGTGAACCACATGTTTGAGTATGGAGCACAAGAAGGCTCCAAGATTCCCATTTTGATTTTCTCATTTAGTAGCTCTACTAACTTTGGCAAATGAGCCTTTGGAATCGGAATAGGCCGCAGATTCCAAGGCACATGAGGTATTGTGAAAATTACCATACGAGCTACAATAGAAGGATCAACACATCCTATCTCATGTGGCTCAAATGCAAAAGCCTTACCATGCTTTGAAAGCATTTCATTGAAGCACTTTGTCTCCTCCTGTGTTAGAAACTCCTCACAACCAATCTGCAACTCTTGAAAAGACTCCTTTGTGAAGGTATGCCCGATCTTTTTAGGATTCCTCAAACTTGGTTGTAAAGTAGCTTGCTCAATCTTTTCCCTGTTGTTGGGTGGTAAGGGTGAAGCTACTGGTTTCACCTTCTTTGCTACACTCTTGTATTTAGATTCAACATGGACTTCTGGGCCAACTTTTTGGCTTTCTTTAAAGGCTTCTATTACTTGATACATTTCCATAGAGCAAAATTTCACAAATTCATTTTCAAGATGCAAACTAGACCCCATTATAGCATCAAGCTCACCCACAGTATCTACAAAAGCAACTTGTTCACACAAACCCAAAACAATTTCAGTGGGCTTTAGCAACCCACTTTTTAATGACTATTTGTACATTATGCACATATTGCCTCTCACATCTCTTCAAATCTTCAAGTTTTGTAAAACATACTGATCCATTCCTTGTTACCAAGGAGCTCGTTGAGAAAGTTTCACCTATTTTTGGATCAGACGAGACCCGTTTTCTTTCTGTACCACTGCAATCCCGCTTTACAATGGTACTTGGCCAAAACCCATCATTTCTCTATGATCATGAAACTCTTTGCTTACCTTTGGTAGAGGATGTTCTCTGAGGTTGTCACGATTTCTTTCATGGTTTACACAAACTGTGAGAAATTGGACAGCTCGTTTACCATCTTTGCTACGTATCCTAACATATGCTGAACCATCATCCATTATCTTTGTTTCCATTCAAACTCCCACAATGTAGGGCTGTCCAAGGATGAGATGATATGAAGATGTATCCTGTACAAAGAAGTTTTGGTCAATCTTTACATCACCTATTGTCACCTTCACACCTGGACATGCTGCATACAATTCACCGGATGAATTGTTTGCCACTTTTACCATCTAGCCATGATCTGTGTCCATTGGCCATTTGCACTTGTTGTAGAGACTCTTTGACATTATGTTTATTTCTGAACCATGGTCAATCAAGGCAACAAATGGCTCTTCAAGATCACCTACCTTGACCAAAGTTTCTGTAGTAGCCCTTGTTCAATGACTTCGTGAATAGTAACTCCTAGGAATATCTCCAACTTCTTCATCATCATTTGAGAAATGCACTTGCTTCACTCTCCCACTAGATTGGTAGCATCCTACCACAGCTCCATCATCCTCCTTATTTTGCAGCTGCATCCCTTGTGTCTTTGAGGTTTCCCCTTCAACCTGTGGATGAGAAACTTCAGCAAGGGTTTGCCTCTTCCTCTTGATGATGTCAATGATCTCCTCATGGAATTCACGCTTTGCAATGCCAAGAACTTCTCCCAGAGTAAACTCAATCTTGCTATTCAAGATCCTTTCCTCCAAGACTTTCTTTAAATCTGTGGCAACCTCAATATCAGATTGTAGTTTATAAGTTGGGCCTTTTGTCTTACCTTTTGTTGGCTCTTTCTTCTTTCCTGTTGTAGACTCCTCCATGAGTACTTCAGGTAGAGATGCTCCTTGTGTTGAGGGTGTTTGAGAAGGCATTGATTCGCTTCTTCCCCCACTTCTAGAAGCTCTTTTTGATGGTCCTTCATCAGCATTCTGACGCCTGCGCTTCTCTTCTACAATTGCCTCATTTTGTTGGCATTTTGTAATGTAGGCATGCACTGACAATGAGTCCACTGGATCATTCCATCCTGTTTCTAGACGTATGCAATCACCTGCTTCATGTAGAATCTCTATTGTAAGCTTTCCCTTTTTAGCTAATTGCATGACATTTGGCCAAATTTGATCATGATGGTCACTCACCTCTTCATCACTAAGATGCTAAAATTTTACTCCATAAGTAGCTACCTCAACTGAAGAGGTGTCATGGTTAGTTTCCATATCTTCAACTAAGGTTTGCATTCCCCACTTCCCAAAGTTAGTTCTCAAGGATAGACCTGTCTCTCTTAAGTGGATTTTACCATCCTTAAAAAGACAACATCTTTTGACAAAGCATCACTAAAATCATCACAATCCCTTCTTACATGGTCTGTACTATCACACCAAATACATCTTTTAACAAACCCTTCTTTGGGATGTTGTCTTTGCCTAGGAAGTGGCCCTGATGATTGGCCTTTTTCTTCAAGCTTTGCAAGCTTCACCTTCAAGTCACACATTCCCTTCACAAGCTCATCTAGCATGGAATCATCAAACTTAGTAGAGATAAAAGTAGGCTTTACCATTTTGTCAGAAGTTGAGGTGGAAGGACTTGTAGTGTTTCCAATCGGTCTTTAGTCCTTGCTCAACATCTTTATCTTCAAGAAGAAGCTCCAAATTTTTTTGAAACTCTTTACCTGCAGGCTTGTTAGAAAAGATATGTCCTCTATGCATCTAGTGTGGCCCTTTCTGTCCTTGTGAGTTATGCATAGCGCCGCTCAAATTCCCTAAGTAGCTCTGTTATTGATAGTCCTTGCTTTGGCTTGACTACCCATTCTAAGAATGTCCTTTTGGTCACTCTCTCAGAGTCCTCCATGAAATATTCCTCCTTTAAAGCTACTTTGAGTTCTTCCCAATTTCTCCCATGCCCATCTTTAATTCCCCTAACATGTTCTCTAATTTTTGGAGCAACAACTAGCTCAAAGCTTTGAATCATCTCACCTTCTGACACGCGATGCAGCTCCATCTCCTTCACATACTCGCGGAAGTACTTGGTTACATCTTTTCCATTGAATTGATCCATTCTGTTGACGACCGCTTGTATGGCCTTCATTGCTGAAATCTCCCTTCTTTTAGTGACATGTTGTTGTTGCATGAACATTGCAAATGCTTGAAACATTTGCATTGTTGTTGGGTCAAAATGCATACCCTGTTGCTCAACATGATCACCCATGGTTACCCACAAACTCTCACCCTAGCAGATTCGCGTCGGGTTCACCAAAACTATGTCGATAAATTTGCAGTCTTGCCAGGAAAGCACCGGGCTTATGGCTGTGAGAGTTTGTGAGAGAACTCAACAAAAACTATATGAAGGAGTTAAACCATAGATGCCATGAAGACTAGGGTTTGGAAAGAATTACAATCAAAGAATCCCACCCATTCTCTCTTGCACTCACACACACAAAGAAAGAACACAAAAGAGAATGTCAAAATAACACAAAGATGAAAACATCAAAGCTATAGTCATATCGTATCATGGGTAATATGAAAGGGTTAATAGACGAGTTAATGGCATTCAATCTTGGCTGACCAAATATGCTACGAATTGTTCTTTGGAATTGTAGTTTTGTGCTTACCATAATATATATATTTTGTCTAGTGATTGGGATTAATTGTGTATACAAATCCTCTTGGTTCATAGCAAGATAACTACGCTTACGTCAAAAGAAAAGTTATAGTCTATGAGAGGTAGTATGATGGGATCCGGTGATAGAAATATTTCATTGAGCCTTTCTGGGCCAAAGAGAAACACTATACGATGTTGAAAGTGTATTTTACGACTAATCCATACGTTAATTCTAATAGATCGTACAGAGTGAAAGCGATACAAATTATCATCATGTGGGTTATTCATCTAGGATAGTATGTGAGAAATGTAGATATGAGAGAAGTGAAGAGATGAGAAGTTTCCCTCCCAAGCCCTATTCTTGCCCGTAGGCAATAAGGATACTGCGGAGAGAGATGTACTTGTAGCAAAGAAAACCTAGAATTTGTAGAGAGGATGAATTACTAAGAATGAGAGAGATAGGTTTGGTTAATGAGACGAGATTAGATACATATATATGAAAAAGAAAACAACAAGAAATCAAGAAAACATCAATGTAGAACACATCTTACTTGACAAACCCTTTGGCACCATTATTGATGGAGAGAGAAGAAGAGGGGAGAATTCAACGTTGATTGATATGCCAATTCCAAGACCTTCTTCGATTAGAGTTGATCTTCCAAGGATAGCGTACAAGAATGGCTAGCCTTCCTCTAGGAGAAAGTGTAGGCTTTGGCTTATGTTAATGGCTAAGTACAATTAGGCATTACTACTCACTCCCTCAAGAATTGCTCTCATCAATGGCTTGAATACTTGAGTGGTTTTCAAGGAAGAAAAGGTCCCCTTTTATAGGTGAAGGGAACCCCCAAGGGTTTACACAAGAAGAGAGGAGCCAGTGTGAACAGGAATTGGAAAAGTTGGAAATGAGCTGTCCCTGCATGATGTGGGCAGACTGGGGTCCAATATTTTGATCATATCTCCTCAACCATGACTCCAAATCAAAAAGTAAAAATATGGACAAAAAATACAGCTCATTAGCTACGATTTTCATTTTAAAATAGTGTTCCAATTCGGATTGGAACCTTGTGTAAAAAATTCATCAAAATAGGGTCCATTTCTGGCATCAAAAGTCTTCCTGTGGTCCCCTTAGCCTAGACTTTCATTTGATTCCAAAGGACACCTCATGCCATATGAAAGCATGACATTGCTCCTTGAAAAATTTTTGTAATCATGCTGGCAATAATGCATTAAAATAAGTGTATCTTTGAAATCATGCCACCTAGTGTCCCACTAGGATTTGATTCCCTCCTAGTAGCTATTTAAAAAGAAATATAAGAAAAATACATAGAATATATATATATATTGGAGTTTACCTTAGATATAGGATCTAACTAAGGCGTGAGATGATAATGAGATAGTAGAAATAAAGAATCAATGCTTTTTGCCCCAAGTTAAAGAGGCGGAGCTATTGATGCTTTTCCCATAGTATTTTCTGATAGTGGTAAAGTAAGAATAGGTTACCCTTAAGAAAAATAATAGGATGAGATAGAAGGCCTATTATTATACTTAAATATGCATATGTGCATTATAGGAAAGATAATTATGTATCTAAAAAATTACAAGATAGATCTTGTAGCATGCGTTCCCACTATGTACGTGTCACAACACGACAACGTGTCATTATACGTGTACGATCTCTGTTTGCTAGGCTTAGCGTTTTGTTTCAAAGGAATTGCGTGTTGGCATATTGATGGACCGACTCCTTTCAAGTCCTTGTACGACCATGCAAACACATCCATGTATTCTCTGAGAAGACTCAAAAGTCTCTCTTCTTCTTCCGGAGAAAAATCTGTAGCTATGTATATCGATCTCGGTTCCTCTCCTGGAGCTGCTAAATCAACCTTTTTAGCGTCCTCCAGTCCATCATAGGATTCGTTCTCCTTTCTTTCTCTGATATGCTGGGTTAATATCACCTTCCTATCCTCTATCGTAAATTTCCTGTAGTGAGAGGGAATATCCATGTTTCCCTTGATGTTGGCGTTTTCATCCTCACCACTCTTGATTTCAGTCATCCAAACATCTTTTAGAGTTTTCTTTAACTCTCTATACTTGTTTCGGCGTTCTGATTTGGACTCTTTGTTTTCCTTGTTTCTCATGTTGTTTTCCGCTTTATCTGTTTCGATTTTTGTTTCACTGGGTTGAACTCGATTTCTTGAGCTTCGTTTGTCTTTCCGCGAGCTCATTTCCACATTTCCTCTCATTCTTCCAGAAATCTTGTCCTTGACACAATCTTCCGCCTTTACTAGCATCAGGAATTGGTTTTCCCTCTTATCCTAGGCATCGGATTGTTTCTAACCACTTTCGTTTTTCTCTTTTGTCTGTAGCGTTTTTGGCGTTTTTTAGCCTGATTTGGGAAGTCATAGAATCTGACATCCTTTATGGTTTCCTCGTTCTCGCTTGAGTTGTTTGTGGACTCATTGTCAACGTCATTTCCCCATTCTGGATGATCGGGAATGTCGTGAAACATCTTCTCTTCATCTTCCTTGTCTGGTGTATCAATCTTTTCAGTCTCCTTTTTGAGTACAGCTTTCAGCATGAAATACAGAACCACATCATATCCATCTTTATCAAAGAACTTCGTTGTGGGACCATCTTGAATTGTACAAACATCTAAGGTTGCTATAATGTGTGTCCATTCTAATGTTTCAAGTGCATCCTCTGGAAAGGGTTCACCTATATATGTTTCATTTTCAAATGCCCTTTCTGAAACACATTCTTCGCGCTTCAGACTTCCACAGTTCGAAGCTCCACACATCCATAACTCCTTGGGTTTGCCTAACCAAGCTGGAAACTCTGATCCTGCCAAAGTAGCTGAATCAAACTCTTCAACTGGTGTTCGGTTCACATCCTTGTAGCTATGGTCTTTTAGGTTCACATGAGTAGTGGTTTCCATATGTCTCAGGTATATGTGGTTGTAACCCCGATCTTGGACCATTTTCAATTGTCTCATGAACGGTCTTCCAAGTATAATATCATAGTTATTCTCCTTGACAAAGTCAACAATAGCAAAAGTATGCTCGTACTCAATTCCGCAAGAAGTCACTACGACTTTCTATAATAGTCCCAAAGGTCTCTCCATATGTCCGCCCGCTAGTTGGAGTTTCAACCCGTTCTTCTTATCGCCGTTTTTTTCCATTTTTCCAGATTTCTTTCATAGCAATGGCTACCCCATCCCCGCTGTCAAGTATTGCCATCATGCTAACTCCTTAGAATTCAACTGGTAAGGTTGTATTCCCCTCTTCGCCTTCGCAATACTCTCCGACCTTGTTCAAAGGTACAGGCTTAGCGTTTTTTTGTGGCTTATTCAGCTCTCGTATGCCCTCTAGGAGTTTTGTAGTTAGGTCTTTAATCCCAAATTTCTCCAAGCATTTTCCTACACTTGCCCACATGTTTGGTCGTAGTCTCAAAAGCTCAGCTAGGGTGATAGTGCATGTCACTGGTGTTGACAAAATCTCTATCAATCCTTGCGAGTCCATAACTTTTTCTGAAGAGATTTCTCGTGAGGGAAGTGCTCTAATCTCATATTTTGCTTCGTATTCTCCTAAGTATGAAGGTAAGGTATTCAACGAATGAGATTTACTCTCTACTATTCTAACAGAGCCTCCATCTCCCCAGTAAGAATGCAGATCTAAGTCCACTTGAGATCCTGTCTCAAATTCCTCTATGGGAGGATTTCTGATGTCCTTTTTCCCATTAGTCTGATTAGCTTGACAACTCAACTCGTTTGCAAATTTTGCCTCTTGTTTCCAAAACTCATTGTAATCCTCATCCTCTTCCGTAAGGCCTCTATATCACAGGATGAAAACTCTCTATTTCTTAATCTGTTGTGTTCATCACTATACGTTCATCCCCGTGCATTTTTTCAGGCTTTTGTGCACTGTTAGGCTTTTCAACTACCCGTGAGAGGATAGTCTCTTGATGAACTGGGTTTTCCGCTCCACAATTCATTGGTTCTCTAGGTGGTTCTAACAAGGCTTGTGCAGTCTCGATCATTCTCTAACACATTTTGAGTCTCTACTTTTCCAATTCCACGTTTGGATAAGTCAACCACCATTGTTCTTGTGTTTGGTTGCTCTTTAATCTCGCTCATAAGCTATCATCAGTGCATCCAATGGTTCGTGTACTTTGTCGACTAACACTGATCCCCCTGAGCTCGCGCTCGTTGTCTCTTTGACGGTCTTCAGTTTCGACTTTTCAGAGTCCATTTCCAGTATTCCATTTTGACTCTCAAGTTTCTCTAATCTGTCTTTTGTTTGTTTTAATTCCTCATCTAGAATCGCGTCTTGTTGTTCTTTTTTCAGTTTCATGCGTTCTTTCCTAGATTTCCATGTGTTTCTATGGCTTCGTCGTCCTTGAAAAGCCAATTCAGTCTCCGACTTTCCATTCTCTGGTTCTCTAGTGGTTCTCTTCGCTTGAGCTCTAGTAACAACTTGCGTTGGTATCAGAGTTTCATTTTCAGACCCACTACTAGTAGGAATCGACTCTAGCATGTTCAATGTCGTCTTTTGCACTTTGTTGGGATTCTTTGAACAATCCTCAATGAAGTGAGTGACACCACACTCTGTGCAATATGCATTTATTCTAATAATTTCTCTCGGGGCGGTCACTTATAAAAAGCTTCCTATATCACGTGCGTTCAAGAGGTTATTAATAATACCTCAATATACATACTATATTTACACTACGTTCCTATTTAAAAAACCCCCACCCCCCTCTTTATGTATACATTTTGATCTTTTAATAATCCTCTCCGGTTAACTCACGTGATAGCATACACATTTTAAAAAGTGACCGCCCCGGGTAATTTCTCTGTGTGGACAAACATTCATCAAATGGTCACCTCCACACTTATAACAGGGTTCAAATACAGGTCTTTGTGTCCCTTGATTTTCCCTTTGTGGATAAGCTGGTCTTTGGCCTGACAACTCTCCATGAGCTATGAACATAAGTGTTCTTGCGTCCAAGCTATACCTCTCTTCATCTGAGGCGTGTGCGGTTGTTGCTGGTCTCATCATGCTCCAAGGTTCTGGTTGTTTTGGTTCTTCACGTGGGTAACACACAGTAGGAGCCATGAGTGCACCGGAATCTTCGTAATAAGTATGAACATGCACTAAAGCTTATTCTTCCTGATTCTCTAGGGTGGGTGCATATCTAATGCCCACTGGTCTTGCTCCTGGTAAAGGTGGTTGTTGCCCCAATACCGGCTGTGGTCTTTCTATCCCCATAGGTCCTGGTACGTTTTACATTGGGTATCGAGGTATTGGATGTACCTGAGGTGGTGCTATTTGAGCTGGAGGCGCATACTGGCGCTCCTTCACATAACACTTGTTGTAATAGCACTCCTCTGTTGAGTGATTCGTCCATTTTTGTTCAATCGCACACCATTTTGTTAGTTTTGGCATTGGTTTTAGGGTATGGTGCTAATCTCCTTATAGCATCCTCTATCATTTGTTCCATGTTCGGCACTGTTGTTGTTTGGACATTCTTCTTAGTGATGGTCTTGCTAGATATGGATGATGAGATACTAGGTGCGACATCCGTATCTTTTGTCACCTCTCCATAAACCGCACAGTTATCCACTAAGTACAATGCTTCTCTCGTCACTTGCTCAAAACTTGTACAAGCTTTCAGATGCAAGTCTTTCTTGAGAGTGTCATTTCTCAGCCCTTCTATAAAAAGGACAGATAGTCTATCATCTTGCGGTCGTTCCCGTACTAGATATCTCTCTATGTATTGTTTGAAGTGAAGCGAAGCTTTTCACCTTTTCTTGCTCCTTCTGTTTGAAAGCATATATTTGGGATACCGTGTTGTGTTTAATCCCTCTTTTTGAAAAATCCTCGGCAAACTCTCGCATCAAATGGACAATGTCATGGAAACCTCCGCCATTCAGTGGTTGAAACCAGTCAATGGCGTCCCTTCTAAAGTAAGACTCAAATCCTTCGTATTGTGTGTGGAAATCTGCTATCTGCTCAGCTCTTAAGACTTGCTTAAAGAGTGAGACATGTGATACGGATCTCCTGAGCCACTATAATTCTTCGTCATACACTTGGCCACTTGAGATGGTCTCATGCGTCTATTGTCTACCACCAATCCCATTGCTCTTGTATCTCGACTAAAACTTTCTCTTGTGTCATAGACTTCATGGGTTGCTCTAGTTGGCTCCCTTGCCACGAATCTACTACTAGGAGGCAAATGTGATGGTGCTGTCACAAACATCGGACCTACCATAGTATGTGTAGGGAATAGAACTGCACTACCTCGATTCGTAGCCATTGACTCTCTAGAATGTAGTGTTCCCATTGGGTTTGGCATAGAATACTGAGGTTGACTAAAAGATTCAGTTACATGAGTCCTCTCTCTGTTAAGTATGGAGCCTGATTTACCCTTGTAATTTTCTGTGGTAAAAGCGCACATTTGTAAGGCCCCCATTATGAGGAGAAGCCATCGTGCGTGAAGGTAAATCACTCACCGGAAACCAAAATTTTCACAGTCAAAAAACAGGGGCAAATTTAGGGGCCTCGGGGACAAAAGCCACCGAGAATTTTTTCCCTTGCCGGAATATTCCTTTTCGCCGGAATATTATGGCCGGACCGCAGCCGGAAAGTGGTCGGAAAACAACCGTCAAGTGACCGATGGCCGGTGGTCGGAAGTCAATGGCCGGTGGCCAGTGGCCGAATTCAATGCCGGGTGGCCGAATCAAAAGCGGACTTGTCTTCTCAAGGGCGGCCACACATGGGCGGATTGGAGGGTCCGATTTGGACTTATTCACACAAGGGCGGCTACACATGGCTGCCTGTCATAAGAGAGGGCAGCCCTTTTGGCCTATAAAATGAGGCCATTTCTACACACATTTCATAGTGTGAAGTTGATGCAACAAGGTGAGTGTGAGGTGGTGAGAGTGAAGCAAGGCGGGAGCTCCATTTGTTAGGAAATAAGACATAGCTAAATAGATTTTTTAGTAGATTACTTAATGGAGAGAAATAGATTTCACACACAAGAGATTATAGAGTAGAGAGAGAGAGACAGAGAGAGAGTACACACGATATACCTGGTTCACCCAATGTGGGCTACGTCCACGGGAAAGCAGCCACTCAATGGCTTTAGCACTTCAAAAGAAGAAGTAGTTTACAAAGGGATTAAACCCTTGATAGAGCTCCCGCCTTGCTTCACTCTCACCACCTCACACTCACCTTGTTGCATCAACTTCACACTATGAAATGTGTGTAGAAATGGCCTCCTTTTATAGGCCAAAAGGGCTGCCCTCTCTTATGAGAGGCATCCATGTGTAGCCGCCCTTGTGCGAATAAGTCCAAATTGGACCCTCCAATCCGACCATGTGTGGCCGCCCTTGAGAAGACAAGTCCGCTTTTGAATTCGGCCACCGGCCACCGGCCATTGACTTTCGACCACCGGCCACCGGCCATTGACTTCCGACCACTGGCCATCGGCCATTGACTACCGGCCACCGGCCAACCGATCGGTTGTTCTCCGACCACTTTCTCGCCGCCGTCCGACCATAATATTCCGGCGAAAAGGAATATTCCGAGGGAAAAAAATCTCGGGGGCCTCCACCCCCGAGGCCTTTAAAGTTGCCCCTGATTCTTGTCCGTGAAAATTTTGGTTTCCGGTGAGTGATTTTCCTTCACGCACGATGGCTTCTCCTTATAATGGGGCCTTACAAATGTGCGCTTTTACCACAGAAAATTACAAGGGTAAATCAGGCTCCATACTTAACAATCTCCCACTTGGAGACTGATCTCCAAACCAAACCTGTGACTGCTTTCCATTCTGGCTTCTTATCCTTGAATGCCGATTGAAGATGAGCAAAAGCTCAACTTCTCCTTGTTGACCACCTTTGTAAACATGTTTGCAGGATTTTCACTTGTATGCACCTTTCCTAGCTTTAGCTATCCCTCTTCCAAAAGAGTGCGTATGAAGTGATATCTCACCTCAATGTGCTTTGTCCTTGAATGAAAGGCTGAGTTCTTCGCAAGATGGATAGCGCTTTGGCTATCACTGTACAAGACACAATTGTCTTGTTTAAATCCAAGCTCTTCTAAGAATCTGTGAAGCCATAGAATTTCTTTGCTTGCCTCCGTCATTGCTACATACTTTGCTTCCGTGGTAGAAAGTGAAACCACTTTCTGCAGCTTTGAAGCCCAGCTTACTGCTGTGCCTCCAACCGTGAACACATAGCCAGTAGTGCTCCTTCGAGTATCTTTGTCACCTGCCATATCTGCATCAGCATACCCTTCTAGAAAAATATCAGTTCCTCCAAAATACAAAGCATTTTTTGTTGTCCCTTTTAGATACCTAAGTATCCACTTCACAACTTGCCAATGCTCTTTACCTGGGTTGTCCATGAACCTACTCACAACTCCCACTTCATGTGCAATGTCTGGTCTTGTCCAGACCATAGCATACATTAGAGAACCTACCCCTGCAGCATATGGAACTTTAGACATATAGGCTATCTCCTCTTGTGTCTTTGGACACATATCCTTCGTTAGTTTAAAATGACCAGCCAAAGGTGTAGAAACTGGTTTTGCATTTTGCATTGCAAACCTTTCGTGTACCTTCTTGATGTAATCTTCTTGAGATAGCTTTATTGTCTTCTTCGTCATGTCCCTTGATATTTTGATACCAAGTATCCTCTTTGCAGCACCTAAATCTTTCATTGAAAAGGATTTGGACAGCTCCTCTTTCAGGTCTTTGATGTCCTGCATGTTAGCACTTGCAATCAACATGTCATCAACATACAACATTAGGATGATGAATTTCCCATCTCCCAAATTCTTCGTGTAGACGCAGTGATCCGAGTTGCATCTTGTGAATCCATGATCCAACATCCATCGATCAAACTTCAAGTACCATTGTCTTGATGCTTGCTTTAAACCATACAAGCTCTTCTTTAATCTGCAAACCATTTTCTCCTTACCTTTAACTTCATACCCCTTTGGTTGAAGCATGTAGATTTCCTCCTCTAAGTCACCGTGAGGGAATGCCGTATTTACATCCATTTGCTCGAGATTTAGATCATGAGCAGCCACAAGGCTTAAGACAAGCCTAATTGAGTTCATTTTTACAATAAGAGAAAATATTTCATTGAAGTCAATACCTTTCTTTTGAGAAAACCCTTTTACCACAAGCCTAGACTTGTACCTTTTCTTCCCACCTTCTTCTTCCTTCAGCTTGTACACCCATTTGTTTTGAAGTGCCCACTTACCTTTAGGCAACTCAACCAACTCCCATGTTTGGTTGCGATGTAGTGAGTCCATCTCCACTTGCATGCTCTTCGTCCATTCTTCTTTGGATTCATGTTGCATAGCTTCTTCGTATGATTCCGGCTCTCCAGAATCTGAGATCAAGAGATGGTTGAAGGAAGGAACAAACCTCTCTGGAGGTCTACTTGCTCTTGTAGATCTTCGGGGAATAGGTTGAGGCTCCTCATTTGGTTGACATTGTTGCACATTGCCACCATTTGCAGTCCTTGAGTCTTCACCGTCCTCAAGCTCCATGTACTCATCACCTGTTTCTTTTGTTTGTTTTCTTTTCAAGTAATCTTTGTACATATTTTGTTCGTTAAAAATTATATCCCTACTCCTTAAGATTTTACAATCTTCAGGATTCCATAGGCGATACCCAAAGTCTCCTTCTCCATAGCCAATGAAGAAACACTTTTTGGACTTTGTATCTAGCTTTGATCTTAGGCTTCTATCTATGTGCATGAAAGCCTCACACCCAAACACTTTGAGAAATGCATAATTCATTGGTTTACCTGTCCATGCCTCTTCTAGAACTCCACCATCCAATGCCGTTGAGGGTGACCGGTTGATTAAGTACACAGACGTACTTACAGCTTCCGCCCAAAGCTCAAGCGGTAGGCCTGCATGTAGCCGCATGCTTCTTGCTCATTCCATGATTGTCCTGTTCATCCTTTCCAAAATCCCATTTTGTTGAGGTGTCCTTAGGGTTGTCCTTTGCCTCCGAATTCCATCGCTAGGACAAAAGCTTTCAAAATCTTGGCTGCAATATTCGCCTCCATTGTCGAATCTGAGGCATTTAACCTTGGTACCTGTTTCATTCTCCAAAAAGGCTTTCCGCCTTTAAAATATGGAAAATACATCGGATTTATTCTTCATGACATAAACCCATGTTTTACTAGTCGCATCGTCTATGAACGTTACATAGTACAATGAGCCACCAAGTGATGGTGTACTTGTAGGACCCCAAACATCAGAAAGAACCAACTCAAGTTTTTTATTTTTTCTTTCATTTCCTGATTTTTGAAATTTTAACCTCTTTTGTTTACCATAAACACAATCTTCACAGAAATCTAAGTCCACTTCTTTCAAACCTGGTAGAAGCTTCTTTGTTTGAAGGATTTGCATTCCTTTGGCACTCATATGCCCAAGTCGGTAGTGCCACACCGCACTGTCAACTTCTGTAGTTGCTGCACAAGCTGAAGGTTGCGTCCTAACAGTACACAAGTAAAGTGTACCGACTTTTTCTCCCTTGGCAACCACCAAAGATCCCTTTGAGATCTTCCATCGTTTGTTTTCGAATGCAATGTTGTGACCTTCATCGTCCAATTGTCCTGTAGAGATCAAATTTTTGCGAAGAGAAGGAACATGCCTAACATCTTTCAGCTTCCATTCATTTCCGCTAGCATTTTTTACAGAAACTGTACCTTTGCCGACAATCTCACAAGCTTCATCATCTCCCAAGTATACATACCCAAAATTACCTTTGGTGTAGTCTTGGAAATGTTGCTTGTGTGGTGTTGCATGGAATGAAGCCCCGGAATCTACTATCCAGGAATTAGACACATTGTCTAATGAGAGAATTAGAGCATCTTGCTCTACTTTACCTGCCACATTGGCCTCCGATGTTGGCTTGTTGTCATGAGACTCTGTCTCTTTCTTCTTCTTGGACCAACAATCCTTCTTAACGTGGCCCTTCTTGCCGCAGTTCCAACATTCAAGAACTGACTTTGTGCGTGACTTGCTCCGCCTTGAGCGATCACGGGTGAGTGTGATACCAGCACGAGCAAACCTTGCTCTGATACCAGTTGTTAGGAACTAAGACGTAGCTAAATAGATTTTTTAGTAGATTACTTAATGGAGAGAAATAGATTTCACACACAAGAGATTATAGAGTAGAGAGAGAGACAGAAAAAGAGTACACACGATATACGTGGTTCACCCAATGTGGGCTAGGTCCACGGGAAAGCAGCCACTCATTGGCTTTAGCACTTCAAAAGAAGAATTAGTTTACAAAGGGATTAAACCCTTGATAGAGCTCCCGCCTTGCTTCACTCTCACCACCTCACACTCACCTTGTTGCATCAACTTCACACTATGAAATGTGTGTAGAAATGGCCTCCTTTTATAGGCCAAAAGGGCTGCCCTCTCTTATGAGAGGCAGCCATGTGTAGCCGCCCTTGTGAGAATAAGTCCAAATCGGACCCTCCAATCCGCCCATGTGTGGCCGGCCTTGAGAAGACAAGTCCACTTTTGAATTCGGCCACCGGCCATTGACTTTCGACCACTGGCCACCGGCCATTGACTTTCGACCACTGGCCATCAGCCATTGACTACCGGCCACCGGCCAACCGACCGGTTGTTTTCTGACCACTTTCCGGCCGCCGTCCGGCCATAATATTTCGGCGAAAAAAAAATCTCGGGGGCCTCCACCCCCGAGGCCTTTAAAGTTGCCCCTGATTCTTGTCCGTGAAAATTTTGGTTTCCGGTGAGTGATTTTCCTTCACGCACGATGGCTTCTCCTCATAATGGGGGCCTTACAAATGTGCGCATTTACCACAGAGAATTACAAGGGTAAATCAGGCTCCATACTTAACACCATTAAGGGTATAATCCCTTTGTAAACTACTTCTTGTTTTGAAGTACTAAATCCATTGAGTGGCTGCTTTCCCGTTGACGTAGCCCACATTGGGTGAGCCACGTATATCATGTGTACTCTCTCTCTCTCTCTCTCTCTCTCTCTCTACTCTATAATCTCGTGTATATAAATCTGTCTCTCTCCGTTAAGTAATCTACTCAATTATCTATTTAGCTACGTCTTATTTTCTAACAACTGGTATCAGAGCAAGGTTTGCTCGTAGCTAAATTATCTCAAGGAAAGGATTCCTTGAATTCAGTGGGAGTTATGGCGGAGGAAGGGAAGCTCAAGATTGAGAAGTTCAACGGCAAAAACTACCAACATTGAAAGATGCAAATTAAAGACTATCTCTACCAGAAGGACCTCTATTTGCCACTAGGCGGTCTTGAGAAGAAGCCCGCGACAATGGCAGATGAAGCATGGATTTTCCTTGATCGAAAGGCACTGGGAACAATCCGGTTAAGCTTGGTGTCAATGGTGGCCTTCAATGTTTCGGAGATGAAGACCACGGAGGACTTGATGAAGTCACTTGACGACTTCTACGTGAAACCATCGGCATCCAATAAGGTATTTCTTATGAAGCGCTTGTTCAATCAAAGATGGCAGAGAATGGTTCCGTTTTCAGAACACCTAAATGACTTTAACACCAACATAGTCAACTTCGATCGGTGAAAATCAATTTCGATGACGAAGTGCGTGCTCTCCTTATACTATCATCTCTACCGGATAGTTGGGACAGCCTTGTGATGGCTGTAAGTAATTCTATCTCTGGTACAAATACTCTTAAGTTTGATGATGTTGTGGGTGTTCTCCTAAGCGAGGAAATACGAAGGAGAAGCACAGGAGAATCATCAAGTGCTGCATTGTCAATGGAAACAAGAGGAAGGCCTAAGAGAGGTTCAAAAACCAAAAGGGTCGTGATCGCTCAAGACAGAGCAAGTCACGCACAAAGTCAGTTCTTGAATGTTGGAACTGCGGCAAGAAGGGCCACGTCAAGAAGGATTGTTGGTCCAAGAAGAAGAAGGAGTCTCAGTCTCATGACAACAAGCCAACATCAGAGGCCAATGTGGCAGGTAAAGTAGAGCAAGATGCTCTAATTCTCTCATTAGACAATGTGTCTAATTCCTGGATAGTAGATTCTGGGGCTTCATTCCATGCAACACCACACAAGCAATATTTCCAAGACTATACCAAAGCTAATTTTGGGTATGTATACTTGGGAGATGATGAAGCTTGTGAGATTGTCGGCAAAGGTACAGTTTTTGTCAAAACTGCTAACGGAAATGAATGGAAGCTGAAAGATGTTAGGCATGTTCCTTCTCTTCGCAAAAAATTGATCTCTACAGGACAATTGGACGATGAAGGTCACAACATTGCATTCGGAAACAAACGGTGGAAGATCTCAAAGGGATCTTTGGTGGTTGCCAAGGGACAACAGGCCGTTACACTTTACTTGTGTACTGTTAGCACGCAACCTTCAGCTTGTGCAACAACTACAGAAGTTGACAGTGCAGTGTGGCACTATCGACTTGGGCATATGAGTGCCAAAGGAATGCGAATCCTTCAAACAAACAAGCTTCTACCAGGTTTGAAATAAGTGGACTTCGAGTTCTGTGAAGATTGTGTTTATGGTAAACAAAAGAGGGTGAAATTTCAAAAATCAGGAAATGAAAGAAAAAATAAAAAACTTGAGTTGGTTCATTCTGATGTTTGGGGTTCTGCAAGTACACCACCACTTGGTGGCTCATTGTACTATGTAACATTCATAGATGATGCGACTAGAAAAACATGGGTTTATGTCATGAAGAATAAGTCCGATGTATTTTCCATATTTCAAAGGTGGAAAGCCTTTGTGGAGAATGAAATAGGTACCAAGGTTAAATGCCTCAGATCCGACAATGGAGGCGAATATTGCAGCCAAGATTTTGAAATCTTTTGTGCTAGCAATGGTATTCCAAGGCTAAGGACAACCCCAAGAACACCTCAACAAAATGGGATTTTGGAAACAGGACAATCATGGAGTGAGCACGAAGCATGCGGCTACATGCAAGCCTACTGCTTGAGCTTTGGACGAAAGCTGTAAGTACTTCTGTATACTTAATCAATCGGTCACCCTAACGGCATTAGATGGGGGAGTTCCAGAAGAGGCATGGACAGGTAAACCGGTGAATTATGAATTTCTCAAAGTGTTTGGGTGTGAGGCTTTCATGCACATAGATAGAAGCCTAAGATCAAAGCTAGATGCAAAGTCCAAAAAGTGTTTATTCATTGGCTATGGAGAAGGTGACTTTGGGTATCGCCTATGGAATCCTGAAGATGGTAAAAACTTAAGGAGTAGGGATGTAATTTTTAACGAACAAAATATGTACAAAGATTACTTGGAAATAAATCAAACAAAAGAAACAGGTGATGAGTACATGGAGCTTGAGGATTGTTAAGACTCAAGGACTGCAAACGGTGACAATGTGCAACAACGTCAACCAAATGAGGAGCCTCAACCTATTCCCCGAAGATCTACAAGAGCAAGTAGACCTCTAGAAAGATTTGTTTCTTCCTTCAACCATCTCTTGATCTCAGATTCTGGAGAGCCAGAATCATACGAAGAAGCTATGCAACATGAATCCAAAGAAGAATGGACGAAGAGCATGCAAGTGGAGATGGACTCACTACATCACAACCAAACATGGGAGTTGGTTGAGTTGCCTAAAGGTAAGCGGGCATTTCAAAACAAATGGGTGTACAAGGTGAAGGAAGAAGAAGGTGGGAAGAAAAGGTACAAGTCTAGGCTTGTGGTAAAAGCGTTTTCTCAAAAGAAAGGTATTGACTTCAATGAAATATTTTCTCCTGTTGTAAAAATGAACTCAATTAGGCTTGTCTTAAGCCTTGTGGCTGCTCATGATCTAAATCTCGAGCAAATGGATGTAAATACGGCATTCTCTCACGGTGACTTAGAGGAGGAAATCTACATGCTTCAACCAAAGGGGTATGAAGTTAAAGGTAAGGAGAAAATGGTTTGCAGATTAAAGAAGAGCTTGTATGGTTTAAAGCAAGCATCAAGACAATGGTACTTGAAGTTTGATCGATGGATGTTGGATCATGGATTCACAAGATGCAACTCGGATCACTGCGTCTACATGAACAATTTGGGAGATGGGAAATTCATCATCCTAATGTTGTATGTTGATGACATGTTGATTGCAAGTGCTAACATGCAGGACATCAAAGACCTGAAAGAGGAGCTGTCCAAATCCTTTTCAATGAAAGATTTAGGTGCTGCAAAGAGGATACTTGGTATCAAAATATCAAGGGATAGGACGAAGAAGAAAATAAAGCTATCTCAAGAAGATTACATCAAGAAGGTACTAGAAAGGTTTGCAATGCAAAATGCAAAACCAGTTTCTACACCTTTGGCTGGTCATTTTAAACTAACGAAGGATATGTGTCCAAAGACACAAGAGGAGATAGCCTATATGTCTAAAGTTCCATATGTTGCACCGGTAGGTTCTCTAATGTATGCTATGGTCTGGACAAGGCCAGACATTGCACATGCAGTGGGTGTTGTGAGTAGGTTCATGGACAACCCAGGTAAAGAGCATTGGAAAGCTGTGAAGTGGATACTTATGTATCTAAAAGGGACAACAAAAAATGCTTTGTATTTTGGAGGAACTGATATTTTTCTAGAAGAGTATGCTGATGCAAATATGGCAGGTGACAAAGATACTCGAAGGAGCACTACTAGCTTTGTGTTCACGATTGGAGGCACAGCAGTCAGCTGGGCTTCAAAGCTGCAGAAAGTGGTCTCACTTTCTACCACGGAAGTAGAGTATGTAGCAATGACGGAGGCAAGCAAAGAAATTATGTGGCTTCACAGATTCTTAGAAGAGCTTGGATTCAAACAAGACAATTGTGTCTTGTACAGTGATAGCCAAAGCGCTATCCATCTTGCAAAGAACTCAGCCTTTCATTCAAGGACAAAGCACATTGAGGTGAGATATCACTTCATACGCACTCTTTTGGAAGAGGGACAGCTAAAGCTAGGCAAGGTGCATACAAGTGAAAATCCTGCAGACATGTTTACAAAGGTGGTCAACAAGGAGAAGTTGAGCTTTTGCTCATCTTCAATCAGCATTCAAGGATAAGAAGCCAGGATGGAAAGTAGTCACACGTTTGGTTTGGAGATCAGTCTCCAAGTGGGAGATTGTTAAGTATGGAGCTTGATTTACCCTTGTAATTTTCTGTGGTAAAAGCGCACATGTGTAAGGCTCCCATTATGAGGAGAAGCCATCGTGTGTGAAGGTAAATCACTCACCGGAAACCAAAATTTTCACAGTAAAAAACCAGGGGCAACGTTAGGGAAAATTCATCGGAATATTCCTTTTCGCCGAAATATTATGGCCGGAAAGTGGTCGGAAAACAACCATCGATTGGCCGGTGGCCGGTAGTCAATGGCCGGTGGCCGGTGGCCGGAAGTCAATAGCCGGTGGGCCGGTGGCCGAATTCAAAAGCGGACTTGTCTTCTCAAGGGCGGCCACACATGGGCGGATTGGAGGGTCCGATTTGGACTTATTCACACAAGGGCAGCTCTCATAAGAGAGGGTAGCCCTTTTGGCCTATAAAAGGAGGCCATTTTTACACACATTTCATAGTGTGAAGTTGATGCAACAAGGTGAGTGTGAGGTGGTGAGAGTGAAGCAAGGCGGGAGCTCCATTAAGGGTATAATACCTTTGTAAACTACTTCTTGTTTTGAAGTACTAAAGCCATTGAGTGGCTGCTTTCCCGTGGACGTAGCCCACATTGGGTGAACCACGTATATCGTGTGTACTCTCTCTCTCTCTCTCTCTCTCTCTCTCTCTCTCTCTCCTCTATAATCTCGTGTATGTAAATCTGTCTCTCTCCATTAAGTAATCTACTCAATTATCTATTTAGCTACGTCTTATTTCCTAACACTCTCCACCTGTTGCCATCGGGTCTGGCATGATAGTTGTAGGTGCTGGTCTCAGTGGGCTTGGAGTGACATAATAATGGTGGAGTGTTCCCCCAAAGTACGTATATCCTTCCAACTCCCTTTTATCGATTGCTGCGTATCGTCTTCCATACTTGTCGTATGCGACAATTTTCATTTCTGATCCCTCTGTATAGGTGAAGAGATAAAGTCTTTTCCGCTCTGTCAACTCATCGATTTAGGGTTCCTCACATCTATAATAGAGATCTTCCTCTCCATTATTATATTTTTAACCCCACGTAGACGATGTCTGTGTTGATTCTCAAAGTTTCGTTTTCTTGCCTTAATAATCTCGCATTAGGGAAGCTCATTGTTGGTGCTTTCTCCACACGTTCCTCATCTACTTTGGCTTTCGTGCCCATCAATCCTCACTTGTCCACAATGTTAGGATTCAGGACTACCAAGTACATGATACCTTTTTCATCTAGGTACCTATCTCTGCTATAGCTCACAGGCACTAAGTCCTTGAACTCACTCTGTCTATCTTCTATCTTTACACAATAGCGGTCCATACCATCTCTCTAGATCTTGGCACCTTGCTCATTGTCGTATTGATACTTTATGAACAATAGCTTCATTGTGGCTGAAGGATTTGATGGTCCTGCTGCCATGTTTTCTCTTTCGTTTAGGTTCAAGTATCCTAAGTGTTCAGTGAAAATCTCGCAAGATCTCTCTGAAGAAGTATCAAAAATACTTCCTTCAAGGATCGGCTCTAACGGTCGCACTACACTTTGGTTTACACTCTCATTGATTGATATAAAATTCGCTTGTTCTCTTTGTCTCGGTTGGTTATTCTGGAGATATCTACCGGATCTCAAATTCATCAATCCTCCTAGAGGAATCGAACTTTTCAGTCTTGGCAGTTTGTTTGTCCCAATTCTCTGTGATCAAAAGTGATCCAAAATGAATGATACTTGGTCAAATGGTTTGTTTTGTCAGTTGGAAGACTTTTGTTACCTCAAGTGAAAATTTTGTATCAGATTTTCTCAAAAAGACATTATACGCGTATGATGTCTTTTTTCATAGATTTTGGATATTTTTGCTTTGCTCACTCCCAATAGCACCCTTATACTCTGTCCACTCATAAAATTCAATTTGAACTCTGTTTGTGCAAGTTATGGCTAGATTAAACTTTTCTTGGCAATTTCCCGATTTTTGACTTACTTGGGGTCAAATGTGATCCAAATGACATGAAACTTGAAATACAAGCTCTAGACAACTAGTACAAAGGATCTGTGTTAGCAAAATATCAAAATATGCCTAGAATTAGGAAAAAGACATTATACGCGTATGATGTCTTTTTGCCCAATTTCAGTCCAAAATTCAATATTTAAGCTTTTCACAGTGTTTGTAACAATGTTGTCAAGTCAAATTTGAAAAATCACTTCAGCAAGTGCCAAAAGATATTATACGCGTATGATGTCTTTTGTCCCAGATTTGCCCAATTTTCAATTTTAAGCTTCTGCAAGTGTTTATCTTTGAGTTTCAAGTGTTTTTATCAAGTATGAATGCAAAAATGAGCTCTGAATCAATTTTCCCTATTCTTTGCGTTTTTTGCACTCTGACTTGGTATTTTGAGTTTCTAGAAGTGTTAAAGCCCTTGTTTTATGTTGATCTTAGGGTTAACCCCCCTTCTGAACACTCTAGTAATGTTAAATTTTCTATTTTGGTCTTTGTTTAGCCCCTAAGACATCATACGCGTATGATGTCTAAAGTTGCAGAGTTCCAGTTTTTCAACGCAGAACTCTTCCAAGAGCTCTCCTAAGTGCTCAACAACACTCAGTCTCACAGAAAATTTCTTTGAACTTTGTTTATGCAAGTTTCACTACCAAATCAATGGTTTAGTGATCTAACATGCAAACAAACACATCAAGCAAATAAATCACTGATTAATAGCTCTACATCAGGATCAAATCACATCCTACCTAAGCTACTTCTAATCATAAAATGGGTTTTTGCAATTGTGAGTATAAAGAGATTCACTGCCACACACAAACTAGTAAATGCCTCAATCCCAACAACCACTCAACACCAACAAAAAAATCAATCTAACTTAAACTAAAAAACTATCAAACACGAAAGACCCAGGAATACCACAAGTTTCCTAGTACCTCTCAAAGATCCTTGGAGTCCACCACTCCTAAACCTTTCTAACTAAAATATACAAAGTAAACAAACAAATCACCTCGTAGGATTAGTCTAAGGTCACCTACTTAGGGCTCTTGTCCCCGGCAGTGGCGCCAAATGTTGTGGCCGTTACGCCACTAGCGGTGGCTATGATAGCGAGAACTCAACCGACAAACAAGAATGTCAGACGAGGATGGAGCTTGACCCGCAGGCACATCAAAACAAATAGGTGGGTGTCAAATCACCTACTCGACCTTCTAATGACAATCACTACCAAGGAAATCAAATCTAAGTTCTCAAATATACAAGTGAATGAAATCCTTACTACGAACAAATGCTATCCGAAACATGATCTACAGTCATCGAATCAGCCTCAAACTCAAAGGGAGGTCTCTTCACTAGGTGAGGACAATATCCTATGAATCTACAATACAATCTCAAACTGTAACCACTCCGTGCGGTAAACGCGTATGAAGACAGGCCGAAAAATACAGGTGACCGAATCTTGACTCGGATGGTACTAATGTGTAGCTCTACTCGCTATGGTTCTATAGATATATAGCACGCTCAATTCCGACACACAGGTAGGGAGAAAACTCACATAGAAGCTTGTGGGAGCTCACCTCGCGTAGAAGCCGAATGCATGCATGCTTGGTATCGGTGCGTAGCTCTCGCCGTTGCTAACACAATGGCGGTGTCGCTTCTCCAATGGTGGCTCCGTAGCTCGCGTAGCAAGAGGATAGACTCTCTCTCTCTCTCTCTCTCTCTCTCTCTCTCTCTCTCTCTCTCTCTCTCTCTCTCTCTCTCTCTCTCTCTCTCTCTCTCTCTCTCTCTCTCTCTCTCTCTCTCTCTCTCTCTCTCTCTCAGACACAGTCACGGCGCTCAAAAACTCACCTTGATTAATGATTCAAAATTGTGTCCTTAGGTTTACAAAAATTGGCTCTTATACCTCAGCCTTGGAGGTGTGAAAACCTTTCTAATCTAATTACATAAGCAGGTGAAACTACTTGGGGAATACAAGCTGGAAACTCAATTGAGTCCCGCTAATTACAATGAATCGGCTCCATGAAAAAGATGAAATGTTGGAAAGACATTTATTACGATAAGTGTTTACAAAAACATGAGTGTGAGCAAAAATGTATAGGTGTGGCTCTCCGCTCAACAGATGTGATGCGTGTCAATGTAACAAAGTACCAATGACGAGAGATGAGATGCCTTTAAGGCCAATGATGGGAGCCAGAGCTTTTGGTAAGTGGGATATAGATTTTGTGGGACAAATTTTACCTCCTCCCTCTTACATAAGTCATTCCACAGAAAGAAGATGCAAGGACCACTGCATAGTTTCCATACGAAAATATGTGTGTCAGATATGGCCTACCCATAGAAATTGTCAATGATCGTGGCATATATTTCCTTAATAAAGTTATTGAAAATATTTTGGACGAATCCATGGTAGTTCACAGGAAGTCTAATCCATACCATCCACAAGCTAATGGACACAGGCTGAAGATACCAGTAAGATTCTATGCACAATTTTGACCAGAATAGTATATGACTTAAGAGCAGATTGGGGCCAACAATTACACGCCACACTGTGGGCTTATAGGGTAGCATACAAAAACTCTATTTGGACAACACCGTACAACATGGTGTTTGGCCTTAATAGGATCTTGCCACTGGAGTTCCTCATCCCCACTCTAAGAGTAGCTAAAAAACTCGGATGGACAGGCCATGAATTATCGTCCTGAGTCGATGACCTTGAAAAACTAGATGAGCTTCACTTGAAGGCCATAGACTCTATCTACGCTAAAATATTATCGTCCGTAATCCAAACCGGATCATTGACTTTGACTAAACTGCTCGAAACAAACACTTGCTTGAATTTCCTTTCCTTTCTTGAGTACTTTGGTTGAAATATCTTTGCTTTTTTGGGTGTCTCCTTAGAGAGTTCAGTTGGGGGTCAGCAATTGACTTGAAGTTTTGAAAGCATGAATTGCTTGAAGAAGCTGATCCATGAGGGTTCTTTGATGTAGAGACATATGATGTCACACCTTCTTTGCTAATCAGTGGAAGTTCCACTTTGGCCTTACCTTTGTATGCAAGATTTATCTTCTTTACCTCTGGCTTTGATGGAATTCTCTGCTCAATAGCTAGCTATTGTGGTTGCTCTTTGTTCTGTTTGATCTATAGTTGCTATTGCTTGATTTTCTTTTAGCTCTTCTGAAGTTCTGTTCGATGTAGATTAATCATCTTCAATAGATTTTCCTTGGCATCAGTCTCCATTTTATCTGTGCTTGAGGACTTTGTGTTGTCGTCCGCAGATGACCAGTCTTGGTCTCCATTCTTGTTTTTCTGTGATGACTCCGTCATGTTTGAACTTTGTATCTCTAGCATCTCCTGGGCCATTGGAATTCCCATTATGATGTTGTCTGGCATATCCTTTGTTTTGATCACATAGAATTGAGCTATGATGATCTGTGAAATTACTTCAATGGTGGTGGAGATGATTCCCCAACATTCTGCTCGTTTGTTTTTAGATATGCTCACAAAGCCAGGAGCCTCTTCTAGCTGTGGTTGGCCACATCTTTTCCAACTACGAAAAGAGATGAGGTTCTTGTCTAACTGAAAATCTAGCTTTACTTCTCTTGACAGCTTTTCTTCATTTTCATTAGTGATGTTGCACTTGATCTTCTCAGGATCTATGTCTGAATTGACTGCTTTTGCTATGGCAGTGTCCTTTAGTTGAGCTTTATCTGCATTTTCTTTGCTATGATCACCTGCTTCAATTGATGTTGACTCCA
Source organism: Adiantum capillus-veneris (assembly GCF_014529385.1). Lineage (NCBI taxonomy): Eukaryota > Viridiplantae > Streptophyta > Polypodiopsida > Polypodiales > Pteridaceae > Adiantum > Adiantum capillus-veneris. The sequence goes on from NC_140958.1 coordinate 37,166,095, forward strand.
TTGGTTGTAATTTTGCACTTTTTTGCAATTGTTGAGCATTGTCCTCCTGCATCTGAGTAACCTTTGATCTTAAAAGATCCACTGTACTTTCTGGTAGAATCTGTCTCTTCGGAGGAGATTTTTGGTGGTGACCTTTGTGTAGCTTTTTGACTTTAGCTCCCATTGACTTTGACTTTTTTGTCACCTGTTATGGCAGCTTAAGGCTTTGCATCATCTTCAGATAGTCTTTGGCTTCAGCCGTACCATCCAGAGGGGTTTGTACAAGGTCATGAACTTGCTGATATTCGTTACCATGTGCATCTTGATATGCATATGTGAGCTTGATCACATGTAACTGTTTGAACACTATTGGATTTGTTGGCGTTTGACTTTGATTTGTGGAGATCAGCTGAAACTTTTGTCCTTGATGATCTTCATAGAGGCATTTATATGTAGACTCTGATGGAATATGGGTCAATTGGAAACTTCCAAAAACCATATGATCTTTCAATGGTTTCTGCCTTGAAGGGGTATGTTGACTAGAAGCTCTAGGGCTTCTAATTGATGTAGCATTTCTTGGTATTAGAGCTGAGCTTGATGGATTTGCAGCTCCCCCCTTCCTAGGGTGATCACTATAGCCTGCTTCATTGTAAGAGTTCAAAGTTGTTTGGCTCTGGTTTAGTCTCACCTTTTGGGACTTTGAAGGTACACTTTGGGTAGCATTGTTGACATTTGGCATATGCAAACCTTCTACATAGTTTTCTATGTATCTTTGTGAAACATGACAAATGATTCCCCAAGTTAAGTTGTAGATAGCATTATCTTTGCCCTGATATTGTCTATCCCATGGGTCTCTTATGATATGAGCTTCTATGGTTTCAGGACCCAATGCATCATAGATGCTAGACTCACGTCTATATCTACAACTATTTTGGTCAAAGTATATGTTCGTTTGTTCACAACATCGAAGCTTGATTTTTGATGGAGGAGTGTTTGGCTCTGAACAGATTTCTAGGTTCACTTGGATAACATCCTTCAACTCTAGAGAGGATGGGCTATAATAGCTTTTTTCCTCAGAAATGAACCATCCTTTCTGATCTATCACTGAACACACTTCTATGAGCTGGTATGTGGGCCGTTCAAACACAGGTTGATCCTTTTTGTACAGTTCCCCTTTTTGGTCTACATAGTGTGCACATGACTTATGGGTGCCATACAAAGCTAACATCATTCTGTTTGATGTGTCCCTTACATTCGCAAATGATTGCATGCTTGTGGCAGTGGATGCAGAATCATTTGCAAATTTAACATTCTTTCAACCTTCGGTGATATCTCAACACCTGTACTAAATTCATGCAAGAATTTATTGTTCAAAGAATCCATTTTAAGCTTTTCAGGTGCCTGTGCATCTTTATGCTCATTTTGAACTTGCAATGATTTCACTGGTGCCTCTAATGGTAATGCAGAATCATCTGATTGCATGATAAGTGATGAGTTAAATGCACTTACATCAAGATTCACATTTGATGTATCCCTGTTGTCAGGATTTCTTGGACAATCTTCAGCAAAATGTCCACCTTTTCTTCCACAATCTGAGAAATACCGCATGATTGGTGGTATTTCATTTGGTTCTGTTATGTCAAGCTCTAGCTGAGAAGTTTCTATTTTTGTGCTGACCAAGTTGTCGACATCTTCTTTTAAAACACTAAGCATCAAGCTGTAGACTGCTCCATCTAGACCTTTGTACCGTCTTTGACTCGGTTCTCCAATTAGAATTGCTTCTATTGGTTGATCCATTGGATCTTCCATTTCTGGTTCTCGACTATACATCTGACACTGTAATCCATGTACAATGATCTTGATTGCATATGCACCAACTGGATGCTTTGCTGGCTTGTATAGATTTTTGGATAAACACTTGGGTTGACTTTTTGAACTTCTATCTGCACTTCATCTTTAAGCTTGCAATACCTGGCTCCATTGAAATCTGTGAACATCTGGGAGTTCTCTGAATCTGGCTTTACTCTTATCAATAGGATCTTAGCTCCTGTGCTGCTTTTACTACTCATAAGATACCTATGACCTTCTGAATCTGTGTATAAGACTTTGTCTCCATTGTAGCCATAAAGCTGTAAAATCTGGTCTTGTGCAGTTGTGCACGTGTTGCCACTGCTACTAGCATCCTCTGTTGTACTTGCACTCTCAGCTCGATTTGAGTCTATGTTGGCTCAATCCACAAAAACTGTCAATTGGCAGATTTTGACGTTGCTTAGCATAATTTCTCCTGCTTAGTTTTGATAAAACTGCTTGTGTCAAAGTGCTTTTGCAGTTGACTGCTCTTGAATCTCGCAAGAGTTGATTAATTCTAGCTTGACAGTTTCAAAATTAATTGTAACCTTTTGAAACTTTGAAAACCTGAACCTTTAACATATTAATATGCAATCCACCGTGATCTATGTCTGTTCGTCCAATTGGAAGCTAATTTGCAAGGCAATTACTCGCACTCGCCAATTTCTAACACGCAGAATTTTGGAAATTTGATTGCCGCTCAATCGGCTGTGAGTTGGTCGATTTCTCGCTTTTCTTCTGCTGATTTGGTTCGCTTTGGCACCGTTTACTGCTCTTTTTGCGGTGTGTGCGATACACTTTTTTGGCTTTTCTTTTGCTATTTTTGACTTTTTTGGCAGTGCTATTTTTACTTTTCGCCCTCATTCTGGTCTTTTCTTACTATTTCTGGCTCGTTTTGACTTTTTTGTCTTTTTCTGACACTTTCAGTGAGTTCCTTTTTATTTCTCCTAATTATTTGTGAAATTTTGAAATTACTAAAATTTTTGGTATTTTTTATGATTTTTTTTGGAAAAGTTTTGAATTTTTTGTGAAAATTTTAAAATTTTAATGATTTTTTGAGTCTTTTTCTATTTTTTGTGATTTTTATGATTTTTTTGGTCAATTTTGATTTATCTGTGAGTGTTTTTATTTTTTTGTGGTTTATTTGTAAATTTTTATATTTTTTAATGAATTTTCTATTTTATTATTTTCTTGTGGATTTTCTATGTTTCTTTCTATTTTTTAATGATTTTTTAAAACACTTTTTTGATTTTTTAATGAGCTTTTTAATTCTCTGTGATTTTTTCTATGAATTTTTTATTTTTTTTAAGTGTTTGTTATGAATTTTTTAGTTTCTTTTTTTATTTTTGATGACTTTTTTATAAAAAAATTTATTTAATTTTTGGAATTTGGAATTTTTTATTTTTAAAAAAAATTGATTTATTGGTTTTTTATTGTTTTTCTATATTTTATTTTTTATATTTTTAATTGGAAATAGAAATTAACTAAAATGCAGTTACCTGCTTACCTGCCCACTGGACCTGGCCGTTGAGCCGTCTGCGTTGACTGACTACCTGACAACACCGAATCGCGTGCACATCTGTTGAGGTGGCAGCGTTAAATTAGAGCAACGCTGATGCGGCTTGGCGTGTAGCGAGTGAGAGAGAGAGAGACGACCTGGTGCGCAGAGCTGACCTGCAGACGTGGCGGCTATTGCGTGCTGCTGCCTGAGAGAGAGAGAGAGAGAGAGAGAGAGAGAGAGAGAGAGAGAGAGAGAGAGAGAGAGAGAGAGAGAGAGAGAGAGAGAGAGAGAGAGAGAGAGAGAGAGAGGGCGGTTCCTACGGCCATTCACGACAGAGGGAGAGAGGGACAAGAGCTAGAGAGAGGAAATTAGAAAGAGTAGGGGAAGAGAGAGAATAAGGGAGAGAGAGTGAATGAGTTAAAGGGAGGAGAGAGAATGAGAGGGTTCCCGCAAGCTAGAGAGGGGGAGAGAGAGAAACAAGGGAGTAGGTGAAGAGAGAGAGAAAGTTAAAGAGAGAGAGAGAGAGAGATAAAGGGAGAAGTTAGAGAGAGAGTAGAGGCTAATTTTTTCTAACCGAAGAAAAAAGGGCAAACTTGAAGCTCTACCGGTTTTTCGGTCAAAATTTAAAGCTTTTTTCGGAAATTACACTAAAACCCGTGAAAATTTCTCGGTTTCCTTCAAGGCAAGCTCAACATCTAAACGGAATTTTATGAATTCGGCCAGTTAACACACTGTGTCCCGGTTTTTTTTTCTAACACCGGAGAGAGGGAAAGTTAGAGAAGAGAGAGAGGGTGAGTGTGGGGATGGTTCACTGGGAGCGGAAAGAAGAAGAGCACCGTAAGGCACGGTACCGAAGCCCGAAACGGCCTTTCTTTTATTTTTTTTTATTTTTATTCTCAAATTTCCAAAAAATGCCAAAAATGTCCGAAAATTAGCCGAAAACTCCAAAAATCGCCAGAAAAATCCCAAAATTTGCTAGACAAGTACAAAAAATTCCCGGAAAATTCTAGGAATCTTAGAAAATCATCATCATTCACAACCGAGCATTTTCGACACGCAAAAGCACACCAAAAAGAGCATTTTTTTTAAAAAATACCAATTTTGACAAAATTGTCCACCCAGTCCCCGAAAATAATAAAACACTCAAAACTTGACCACGGAGGGCACAAATGCAAACAAAATGATGCCGTAAATATGCACACACAAAATAGCTCTTAAAGATCGCAAAATCAATTTTAAATGGAATTATCCAAAAATTAATGCAAAAATTAGCAAAAAATTAGCAAAAAATTACAAAAATTATCCAAAAAATTCTACAATTTCTCCACACATTGGAAAATGGTGCAGCCAATTAAAATTTCCAAAATCACATCAATTCAATTGCCAACAATTTTATCAAATAAATCAAGACTAGGCAATTAAACCGGTAAAATTACCGACAAAAATAGGTTTAAAAATTGACGCAATTAGAGTGTGTAAATCCCTATTTTGAGCACAAAAACGCAGCATTTGATCATTACACACATCATTTATGCAATCAAAACATTGAATAAACAATGCAAATTAAACACTTTTTTAGGTGCACACACACTAAAAAATTGGCAGTTTTTACCAATCTTTAGGTGCGCACACAAAAGGGTTAAATTTGTCGGATTTGCAATGTGACTTCACAAATCAATAGTTGGGCATGTGCACAACACATATCAATCATCACAATTCACAAATCATAAGGCACACATTGATTTCTAGGTGCTCAAACATGGGCAAAATAGTGTACACACACCTAAAATTAGCATGCACACACTCAATTAGAATGCACACACTTTTGAAATTAGTGCACACACACCTAAAATTGACCATCCAAGCATGCAATTAACTCAATTAGGCATCCAATTAGCAACAAATTCATCAATAGGAATTGAAACTTATCAAATTCATGCGCCGCCAATTCTTAAAAATTTCGGCATTATGACGGTGTGAAAATGAAAAATCGCAAAATTTTCCATCCCTAACATCAACATTGCATAGCATTACATTGCATCACAATACGTTGCATCTTGGTGGGATATCTACACAATTCTACACATCTCTAGATTCTAGGGAGGTTGAGAATACCACCTTAATTACCTTTCCGTTGAAGATCAATTGAATGGTCGAATGCTCCAATCCTTCATAGCAAATTAGTAAATTAGCAAAAATTAGTCAAATTAGCAAAGGGTTAGTGAAAAATTAGAGTGTGTAAACACACAATTGGCAAGATATGGTCACACATTAGGGAATCATGAACACAATGCGTCATGCAAACACATTCAAAATCCACAAAAACATAAACACACAAGTGAAATCAGTAGTGAAATTAGTGAGGGAATGCATTCGTTTATGCCACAATTACACTAGCATAGGCCATCGTCCCCGACAGTGGTGCCAAATGTTGGGGGTCCCATCGTTGCAATAGCTCCAATGAGCAACAAAATTTTCAAAATCCGGAGGGATGAGCTACCCGGCTAGGGCATGGAAACACTCACACAGTTAGTGAGCTAATCGTGGAAACACAGATGGTAAACTCTAAGAGGTGAGCTTCTCGGCCTATGGAGGAGCTAAGCCACAATGAAAGGCAATCTCCATATCTACTTGTCTTCACCTCTAATCAACCCAATCACACACACTACGATTGCAAGATGCACACAACACTAATCCTATCATGCAACACACTAATCGCAAGCACACACACATAGATCTATCGAGCACCACACTCCAATCAAACCTACATGCACACACAAGCAAAAGAGGACAATCACACAAGATTAGACAGTGATTAACCACTAATTAGTTAAGATCTAGTTAATCTAAGCATCATAGGCAATCATAAGAAGTAAGAGAGAGGCATAGTGAGAGAGAATGAATCATTGATTAGTGTTAATCAAGTCTCATGACCAAGGAGAAGCTCAAGGACTCCATAGACACACACCTCAAGAGCTCTCACCAAAGAGTGCTCTCAAAAAATGACTTGGGAACCCTAATTTCTTTTACACACTGCCTTATATTCCTAGGTTAAAAATATGCAATGTTCGGGCGCCCAAGGCCTTTAGGGCTCACCAGTTACTGAATCTGCAACCTAGGCACAGTAAGTGACCTATTCTTTACAACTTGGAACTCCCATTGAGCCCGTAACACATTAAAATATTACAATGTTTTGAAATAAATCGGGAATAGGTCACTCCAATCTTTACTGCTTCTTTGCATTCATCCTCGATGTGCATTCGTAAGTCTTTGGTCTTTAGCAGCTTCTGTTAACTGACATTGACTCAGTTAACAACATTGGACTGAGCTTCACATGCCCAAGCCATTCCTCTGCCACGACCACGACCACGATCGCCTCCACCTCCACCTCCAAGAACATTAAGTCGCAATTCCTACATCATGGTCATCATGCCTTGCATATTTCGTTGTAACTCTTCAGTATTAGCATCCCTTTGAACAAGTTGGCCTCCAGCTTGTGCGTGATTTTCCTCCTTTTGGTGACCATTATTTTGCATAGGGACCACTTTCCCATACTCATTAAGTATTTGAGCCTTCCATTCTTTCTCTCTGGTGATAGCGACTACCTCCACAAAGATGGTGGGCCTTTTTAGTTCAACTTTGAACTTCATACTCTCTTTTAAGTTCTCCACGAAATGGTCCTTCTTTAACATAGATGGAGGGATCTCATTTCCCAAAGCTCGGGCCCATTTATCCCATAAACGGGTGAAGTTCATGACAAAATCTCTTTTGAGTGTACCCCAAAATTTCATGCCAAACTTCATCAGTCACTTCAATGGATCTATACTATGCTAGGAAAGCTTGCTTCACACGATTGTAGTCCAAAACTACCCCTGGAGTTTGTGCTTGCACCAACTCTTCATGATTGTGTAACCAAACTTTTGCCTCATCTTGTAAAGTGTATTGCAGCAGCCGCAACAATATAGCTTGGTCTAGTATATTTTGAAGTAAGCAATTGACTTCCAATTTTTCAATAAAAGTCTGTGCATTTTCATTAGGCAATCCGTAAAATTGTGGGAACTCGTCTACCATGTTTGATTGCCACAAAAACACTTATATGTGACGTCAAAAGTTCAAGGGATGTTGATGGATCACTTGAGTACCTAATCCACCTCACACTGGGTGACCCGGCTTCTAGTGCTTGGCTTCACAAAACCGCATGACCCTCCAAAGGCTGCAATCCAATTATACGACCGCCTCAAATGTTGTCCACAATTTTCACATACATAGGCGGTTGTCCATAAAAACCCACATCCCTTTTACATTCTCTGCCTGTAGAATAGAGATATTTCACAGAAATTGGAGCATAGGAGAACTTGATCCTCCATGGGGGCACCAAAATGATGTTAGCTTGCAAACGAGAAGGAAAATGAATGCCTCTATAGCCTTGCACGAGCCACACCGTCGGAAGGAAGAACTATTTCACGGCCAAAAATACCTGTGGTAAACACCTATTGAGATTTATGAAAAACCCTCCAACATGGAATACACTCAAAATCAGGCAAAACAAAGGACATCATGACGAATCTCGTCTTGTGGAGATGTTTGTAGAGTACCCATAGGCAAAAAACAAATTAAGTATGAAAGAGTTATCCCCGCTCGAAGTCGGGGGTGCTCTCTTTCTTGCTAAAAAATGAGCTCTTTGGAAGTTGTGTAGGTGTTGTAGCTATTAAAATGGGGACTTTCTTATCTTTTATCCCCAAATATTTTTCTCTCTCTTCTTAGCCGACAAGGTTCTCTCCTTACGCATCTTTTAATTGGTCCAATTTTGGATTTTTTTGGGTGAAAAATGAGTTGTTGGTGACCCTTTGATCAAGGAATGGAATGGGGGCAAGTGGCTGGGGACCAAAAAACGTGGCAAAGTGCCTGGGCAGCAGAGTGTGGATTGAAAAATGTGCCATCTCCTTCCCCATGAGCCCATGAGCCCCCATAGCCAAGCCTTGAGAGAGCTCCTCTCACCTTTGATACACCATAACGGCCTCCGAAAGTGCCCTATATACCCCCCACTTCCACTTTCCTCTTCTCATGTGGAATTAATCCCATGCCACATGGAAACTTCCTCAAGCTTCCCAGCTTCCCCAAAAATTTCCAACTTCTCCCTCAAGTAGGGAGACTTCTCAGACAATTCTCCTCGAGACATAACTTGCTGCTCCGGTCATCGAATGACACACCGTAACACACGGCTCGAAGCCCATCACCTCGGCTATCTCCAAAAATGTAAAAATTCAGCATTTCTAATCTTAGACCCCCAAGTTGGCCCAGTTGCCCTTGTCGCATGCACCCGCAATTACCTTCTAAGTTAAGACCGCCCATTTCGGATTCTCATAACTCATGATATACAAGTCCGATTCACAAGCTATAAAGCATGGCTGAGAATACTTATTAAAAACCATATTTTGGAGTCTTGAGCAACCCAAAAAATCAACATTCAAGCTTGGAAAAACCACACCTTTGTACAAGGATTTTTACATGGTCACTTCCAAAACTTGCAAGGCTATGTACAAGGATTTTTACATGGTCACTTCCAAAACTTGCAGGGCTATGTACACATATATACGTGAGGCTAATGTGCAAGCTTTTTGGCACCATCTAGTGACTTTATGCTCATTAAAAAAATGCCTGACAACATCTAGGTTTTTGATTTGAAAAATCATAAAATCTTCCTTCTCACTTTGGTTGTTAGAGTATTTGTTATCCGCATCATACTCTAGTTTAAAATGATTTGGGGAGTCATAAAACTCTTCTCCCTCTCCGTTGGCACTTGCCAATTGAACACCTTTCAGGTCCTTCTAGGGCTAGTGTCTCATCACCCGCATTTACTATAATAACCATATAGTATGGAACCACATTGTAACCGTCTTTGTCACAAAATTTTGTTGTGGGGCCATCTGAAATAGCACACACATCTACGATTGCTAGGATATGAGTTGTTGGATTTAGGGTTGCAGAGAAACACACACAGCTTGGAGAAGATGAAGGAAGCTCAAGGCACACAATACAGAGTGTGTTTCTTAGTATGCAATGGAAAGATAGATAGCCCTAGAGTGATGGGCTTATATACAATGCTCAGGGGAAAAAACCTCCTAAAGAGTGACAAAATGCCCCGATGGTCCTAGAGTGTTCACACACATCACTACCACATGTATATCGTAACAAATCCCCCCTAGAGTGATGCACTGAACGAGAGCTGGCACACATGAGTAAAGGGAAGTGCCATGCCCTGAGGACATGATCAGTCCACAAAGGGGAGTAAGTCCAAAGCTTTGCGGAAAGCTTCAAGCTGCTCACGAGACAATGCCTTTGTGAAAAGGTCTGCAAGGTTGTCCTATGTTGGCACATAAGCCAAGCTGATCTCTCTTGCTGAGAGCCTCTCCCTGACATAGTGGTAATGCACCTCAATGTGCTTTGTGCGAGCATGAAAACCTGGGTTCCTCACAACTGCCAATGCGCTCTGACTATCAGTGTAGATAGTGTTGGCAGTGTCCTGTCCAACACGCAAATTAGCCATAAGGCGTCTGAGCCATACACACTCAATCGTAGCTGTGAAGACTGCCCTGTACTCAGCCTCACAACTCGAAGTGGCTACAGTAGGTTTCTTCTTGCTTAACCATGATATACATGAACTGCCAAGCATGAAACAAAAACCACTTGTGGACACTCGCGTGTCAAAACAACCAACCGAATCTGAGTCCGAAAAAGCATGTAAGCCTGGCGGCAATGATCCCCCCTTGGGATAAAACAAGCCAAGATGTAAAGTACCACTAAGGTAGCGGAAAATCCTCTTGACAGCGTGCCAATGCTTAGACCCTGGGCTATGCATAAATCTGCTGACCTGTGAGACTACAAACTGAATATCTGGCCTCGTGTTGCATACATAAATGAGGCATCCAACAGCAGTTTGGTAAAGAGTGACATCAGCAGGATCGACAGCATCATGTAGACTCAACTTCAAACATGTTTCTGTGGGAGTGGATATAGGTTTGCAATCCTCAAGTCCAAACTTACATAGCAATGTCTCTATGTAACTTTTCTGACACAAGGCAATACCACCATCACACTACTTAAACTGTATACCCAAGTAATGATGCAACAACCCCAAATCTTTCATCTTGAAAGTAGCATTCAAATCAGCCTTAAATTCAGAAATGTGTCTCTCATTTGGTCCAATAATCAGCAAATCATCGACATAAAGGACCACAATGAGAAGTACATCACCCTCACGCTTTACATACAATGTGCTTTCTGTTGGACTGTTACGAAAGCCTCGTTAACCAAATGAGTGTCAGCTTTCTCATACCAAGCACGAGGATATTGCTTCAACCCATACAAAGCCTTCTTACATCTGCACACTTTGTCCTCTTGTCCTTTTATGACAAAACCGCGAGGCTGCATTACATAAACTGCCTCAAATATGTCACCATTCAAGAAAGCAGTAACAATGTCTGATTGATGTACATCCCAACCCAAATGAGTTGCAAATGCACATAGAAAACGCACAGTAGTCATACAAAAAGTGGGAGAAAAAGTATCTTCATAATCTATGCATTTTTGTTGTGCATAACCCTTTGCAACATGTCGAGCCTTATGGTGATTGATCTCACCATCCGGCTTTCGTTTCAGCTTGTAAACCCACTTCGTACCAATGGCCTTTTTGCTAGGAGGCAAATCACATAAAGTCCACATGTCATTTTCTATAAGTGCATCATATTCTGATTGCATGGTAGCCTTCCAATTTTCTGAATTCTGTGCTTCATCAAAAGATAGAGGCTCCTCAACATCATGTAAGCTAGACAAAGCCAAAGCATAGCAATCTGACGCATAAGATGCATGACGGGATCCTGAACGAGTACGACTAGACAAAGGTGCATCCAATTTACTGTCATGCAAAGTGTGCACCAGCCATTTTGGCATACCTCTAGCCTGCTCATTTTCAGCCCTTTCCTCATCAAGTACATCATGTACATCTACATCAATAATAGGCTGATCTATAACATTTTCACATTCCCACATAGGCTATACATTTGCCTCATTGGAAATTACATTCATATTTCCACCACTGAAAAGAGGCAACAAATGTCATAAATGTCCTCTGAGCTTACATTACTGTCTCTAGGACATGACAGCAAGGGCTGAACAGAATCTTCCACAAACACTATATCCTGTGAAACCAGAATACTCTTTGTTTGCAGATGATATAACCTGTAACCTTTGCTTTTAGCACTATAACCAACAAAAATACATTTGACAGCCTTATCATCCAATTTTCTACAGTGTGTTTGTGGCACCAAAGCATATGCCAAACACCCAAAAACACGCATGTGCTCAATAGAAGGCTTTTTATCATGCGATGCTTCATATGGAGTAATAGACTGCAAAGCTTTCGTAGGACACCTGTTAAGTACATAAGTGGCACACATAATGGCCTCAAGCCAAAAAGAATGCGGCAAAGCTTGACTTTTGACCATACATCGTGCCATTTTCGTCAATGACCTGTTTTTCCTCTTGGCAACACCAATTTTGCTGAGGTGTATAAGGCACTGTACATTGGTGTTTTATCCCACGACTAGCCAAAAATGCATTAAATTCATGAGACATATACTCCCCCCTTCCATCGCAACGGAGGGTGCCCATAGTACATTTCGAGACATTTTCAGCCATAGCCAAAAATTGTTTGAAGCACATAAAAACTTCGGACTTCGCTTTAAGCGAAAATACCCATGCATGCCTGCAGTAATCATCAATGAAAGTCACGAAGTAAAGGTAATTGCCCAAGGACGGAGTTTGAATGGGCCCACAAACATCACTATGCACAAGCTCCAACATGCATGTGGTCCGAACTGAACCATGCTTTGGAAACTTACAACGCTGCATCTTACCCAATATACATCCTTCACAAACATGTTTGACAGGTGCTCAAGAGGCGGCAAAGAAGCAACCATATCAGATTTCTACAAACCTAGCAAACTGGAAAAATTCAGATGACCAAAACGTGCATGCCAAATTTTTGCATCTGAAATAGCCCTTGAATTTGCAACAGCATTTGCAAAATTTTGTCCACACTTGTCATACAAAGTGAGCTTATACAGCCCACGGCACAAAAGGCCAGATGCAACAATTTCATCACCAAAACAAAGATCATGAACTGTACATCTGTCATCCACAAATTTGACTACGAGTCCAAGTCTACCAAGTGCAGATACAGACAAGAGATTCTTCTTGATCCCAGGTACATAAAGTGCATCAACAAGTGTGAAGGAACTGCCATTTGCAGCAGTAAGCACAATCTTTCCAACTCCCTGAACCGGATAAGAGGCATTGTTGGCACAAGTGACTGAATTCCCATGAGGGACAGACTCGAGAGAGGTAAACAATTCACAATGTGAGGTAATGTGCTTTGTAGATCCACTGTCGAAATACCACACATGTGAATCTGCAGCCAACTGACAAGCGTGCATCATGGACAACAGGATTGTAAGTGCACTCTGCACTAAAAGCCCATTCTGCATCAACATCAGCAACACAGTCTCCTTTCACAAAAGACTCAACAATGGCTACATTTGTAGTGGAACCAGCATTTGTAGTGGAACCACCCTCTTTCTTCTTAGCCTCTTTGGCCTTCAACTTAGGACACGACTTGATCAACTGATCATTAGCTTTACAATAATTGCAACACACCTTCTTTTTGCCCTTATCACCAAAATTGCCAGACGAAGTGCTGCCAGTAGAAGCATTGGGAACAAAAGATTTTTCACTCGCAGCAGAACCATAAGAAGTGGCTGCATTGTTGTTACCACCCTTTCTTTGAGAAGCAATAAAAGCCTGTTCAACTGCACGCTGTCTAGTCCTGTTTTTTCTGGAAAGTGGCTCATGCAACAACAATGTGCATAATGCATCAAACTTGACAACTTCTGGATTTCCTTGGGTCATAAGTCTCCAAGTACTAGCAAAAGTCTTGTAAGAATCTGGTAAGGAATCAAGAACAGTCTGCACAAGGGAACTGTCTGAAATGACTTCACCTGCAAGCTGCTCATTGATATCCTTGACACTAGAAAGGAAAGTGTCCATATCATCTTCCTCATGCATAATCTTTGACTCCAGCTCTTTACACAGCAAAGCAATTTTAGCCTCATTGCGACTTGCATAAAGACCTGCCAAAATATCCCAAGCAGATTTTGTTGAACGGATGTGAGGAACGATGGTGCCCTTCACAGACAACGCAATCAATTCTTGAGCCTGCGCATCCTTTACATCCCAAACAGCTTTTTCTGCCATAGGTAAAACAACTCTAATAGCAGCAATCCTTGCAGCAAGACCTGCAACATCCTCAACATCGCCTGCATCCTCAGAACCAGGACGTACATCAATGCCCTGCACAATGTTCTAGACGCCCTTTGACACAAGAACATGTTGCATCATACAAGCCCACATAGGGTAGTTATCCCCATCCAACCTGTCCTCAGCACAGCAAGCATCTTGAACACATTTGTGTTGTTGTCAGCCATGGTAAATGCGGCACTTGATGTGAAAATTGCCCACAAAAAAGGAGAAATGGAGCGTAAACAACACATACTATATAGCACAAACCATAGAAGACTATGAGAAACCTGTTATGCAGAAAATGGCACTGACAAAAATTCTGCACAAAATGACAAAATAGCCTATGCAGTACTGCCTGTAGTGGAAACGGAGGCCGAAATGAGCCCGAATCAAATATCTGAGCAGATTGAGCTCTTTCAACTATCCCAAAAAAAATTTCAACCTGTGAACGCTTTCCAAAGCTCACTGAAATCGGAGAAAGTGAGCAGGCATGCGCTGGAGCAGCTGGCGACTAAGCCCGGGAGGACGCAACCTGCTCTGATACCAATTGTTGGATTTAGGGTTGCAGAGAAACGCACACAGCTTGGAGAAGACAAAGGAAGCTCAAGGCACACAATAGAGAGTGTGTTTCTTAGTATGCAATGGAAAGATAGATAGCCCTAGAGTGATGGGCGTATATACAATGATTGGGGGAAAAAACCTCCTAAAGAGGGAAAAAATGCCCCGGCAGTCCTAGTGTGTTCACACACATCACTACCACATGTATATGGTAAAATGAGTCTATTATAATGGCTCAAGAGCTTCTTCAGGAAAAGGTTCAGGAAAATATTCATTATCTTCAAGCGTCCTTTCCAAGATACACTCTTCTCATTTCAAACTCCCACACTCTGATGCACCGCACATCCATAGCTCTTTGGATTGCCTAACTAAGTTGGAAGCTCGATCTTGCTATTGTAGATGAATCAATCCTCCACTGGGGTTTGGTTCATGTATTTCCAGCTATGGTCTTTAAGGTTTATGTGTGTTGTGATTTCCATGTGTCTGAGGTATATATGATCATATCCCCAGTTTTGAACCATCTTAGTTGCCTCATAAATGTCCGTCCAAGTATGATGTCATAATTGTTCTTCTTGTCAAAGTCAACTATAGCAAATGTATGCTCATACTCAATGCCGCAAGAAGTAACAATAATTTTCTTTAGAAGTCCTAGGGGTTTTTCCATGTACCCATCTTCTATTTGAAATCTCATTCTGGTAGCCTTTAAGGCAGGTTTTTCCAATTTTCCTTGGTGGAGATAGAAACACCAACTCCACTATTAAGAATTGCCATGGTTGTTACACCATAGAATTCTATTGGAAGCGTAGTATTCCCATCTTCACCCTTGCAATACTCACCAACCTTCTTTAGTGGTACATGTCTTGCATTCAATTGAAGTTTTTCCAGTCCTCGGATCCCTTCTTGAATCTCTGATGTTGGATCTTTTACCCCAAATTTCTCCAAGCATTTTCCAATAGTTTCCCACATTTTTGGTCTTATCTGGAGGAGCTTTTCTAGCGTAATAGTACAAGTCACAAGCGCAGACAATATGTCTATCAACCCCTTAGAGTCCATAGCCTTTTTTACAAGAGCATTTGTGATGGAACCGCCTTCCCATCTGATTTGGCTTCATACTCTCCCATGTATGAAGGTAAGGTTTTCAAAGATTGAGGTTGACTCTCTAAAGAGCATACTGATCCCTTATCCCCCTAGTATGAGCAAAGGTCTAGATCATCTTGAGATCCTACCTCGAATTCCTCAATAGGTGGAAGGAAAACATCCCTCCCCTTACTGGTTTGGTTGACTCTTTGACTCAACTCTTTTGCATCGTTTGCTTCTCGTATGTGTCTCCAAAGCTCATCTAGGCCATCATCCTCTTTGTAAGATTCTAGTATCATAGAAGATCCTCAGATGCCTAATCTATGGTATTCATCACTACTTTGGGATTTTCTATTTGAGCTGTGGGATTCTCGATGGTCCATTTAGTTTCATGCCTCAGTGAGATTATCGATGTTGGAGCTGGAATTTTGATTCAAGTTTTGGCTTGCTTGCACATGTCTCTAGCAAATTTTTTGTAGTTTGGATCATTTTCTGACACATATTCAACCTTTTCTTTTCTAACTCTACATAAGGATATGTCATCCATTTTTGTTTTTGGTTTTGTTTAGTTTGAAGTCACCGCAGTCTTTCATAAGTGCATCTAGAGGTTAATTCACTTTTTCAACTAGTACAAATCCTCCAAAACTTGCCCTCTTTGGTATCTTTTTCTCATTAGGTTCTCTAGTCTCAAGGATTTCCAACGCGTTAGTTTTCTTCTCTAATCTCTCTAATCTATCCTTGGTATGTTTTAAATCCTCCACTAGGGATGTCTGTTCAAGTTCCTTCCTAGCTTTCATACGTGCCTTCCTAGCTTTCTAGGTGTTTTGTTGACTTTTTCATTCATAACTAGGTGCATCTTTTTTAGGTTCCTCAATTATCGGTTCTTTCCTTGATTTTTGAGCTTGCACTCTTGTGATGGCTTGTATGGGTATCACCATTTCATTTTTTGAACCACTACTTGATGGGATCACCCCCACTATGTTTAATGTAGTTTTCACTATTTTATTTGGGTTTTTTGGATATTCATTGATCAAATGTGTAATGCCACAATCTAGAGAATACACTTTCACTCTCATGATCTTTTTGTGAGGACAATCTTTCATAAGGTGGTCACCACCACAATTGTAGCATGATCCTAAGGATTGACGAGGTGCCTCCTGGAGCCACTCTTTGTTGATAGACAGGTCTTGGTCCTATTAACCCACCATTGGGTATGAATAGCAATGTGCATTCATCCAAACAGTATCTACCTTCTCTTGCAGCATGAGTTGTTGTTGGTCCAACATTCCCAATCATGCTCCAAGGTTCAAGTGCCTTTGGCGCTTCGGGTGGATAGTATGTTGAACTAGCCTCATATTCACTTGGATCTTCGTAATACACAGGCACATACACATACACATGCATATGTACTAAATCTTGTTCCTTCAATTCATCTATAGTGGGTGTATATCTAATGTCCATTGGTCTTGTTCCTGGCAGAGGTGGTTGTGGCCCCAAAACTGGTTGTGGCCGTTCAACCCCTCCTTGTCCTGGAAAATTTCCTACCACATACCTAGGCATTGGTGGAACCTAAGGAGGTGCTACTTGGGCTGGTGGGGCTTACTATTGCTCTCTGACATACCCTTTTTGTAGTAACACTCTTTTATAGCATGATTTGTCCATTTATGCTCAATGGCACACCACTTAGGTTGCTTAGCATGTGGCTTAGCAAAGAGGCTTATATTTTTGAGAACTTCCTCAACAAGTTTCTCTTTACTCATTGTTACCTCACTATTTTGTGTTGACTTTGTAAGCTTAGATCCGTTTTTTTGTGATGATGAGTCATCATCTAAGTCTTTGTAGCTGCCTTCTTTGTAGACAACACAATTGTCCACTACGTATAGAGCCTCCTTGGTCAACTCATTCAGAGTTGGGCTCTTCTTCATATGCAATTTTTTGAAGATCTGCATTTCTCAATCCTTGGATAAATATAGCATGAGTCGATATCGAGTTGGTAATTCTTCCACAGGGTAGAATTTTATGTAGTATTTCAACCTTAAAATTGTCTTTTTGACGAATTGTCCCTCTTTTAGATTGAACTTATGGAAGTGTGAGCCTGTTTTATGAGCTATCCCTCTTTGAGAGAACTCCTTGATAAAGTAGTTAAATACCTCTTCCATTGATTCAAAATATCTACGTTCAACAGAGTCAAACATGGTGGCATCCTCCTCTAGGGTTAACCCAAATCCTGTGAACTATGTGGAAAAGTCCAGTACTTCCTTCCTCAACCTTGATGACACGCACAAAGGCTGCCACATGGTCCCTTGGATCCCTATTTCCCAAAAAAAAATTGTTAACTCATTTTTGGACTTGAGAAGGTCCGATCCTTTGGTGATCTACCATCCTAAACATAGAATCCTCTATTCCTCCTCTATAAGCCCTTTCTGACCTGGGATGTGGTACATGTTCCTCTCTTAGGGATGCTCCTATCCATAGTTCCTGACTGGTCTAGCAAGTGTTTGTTTTCCTGCTTGGCTTCTTGCTTCTTGTTCTCATTGTGGTGCTTCTGTCCTAATAGATCTCATACTGCTATTGCCAATGGAGTGGTAGTTTTGGTGGTGCTTCTAGCCCGTCCTGATATCCACCCCCTTTCATGTTCGCATCTGGTTTTGTAAATTGTTCGTTGAAATGATAGTGGCTAGGCTTGTGAGTTTTGAGGGTTAGGTAGTGGTTGTTTATTTGATTGTGTTGTGGTGTTGTAATCATCTGAAAAAGGATTTGTAGACTTGTTTGGGGTTTCTATGGGCTTTTTCCTCCCTACCAAAGCTTGTGCCATCCTGGAATTATCACTCTCCCTACATACTCTGGGTGAATTGGCTCGTATTCTGGTCTGTACTTATCGACAAAAATAATATGTTTTCTTGTCATCAACTCATATGAAAACAAGTACAGGACTTTGTTTGTGCTTAACTCGTTCACATGGGGCTCCATTCACCCGTAGTAAGAGGTGAATCTTCCTTCCTTTTCTTGTAAATCCCAATATTTTCATGAATCTTCACCATTCTCTCCACTCTCTTTTCATGAATGTAGCAGGCTCCAAAAAGAGGGAATTTAGGAGGTATCTCTTGAGTCTCCATGACCATATTCCCTTTTGGTACATTGTCTCCATATTGATTGTAATTTTTAGGGTCTTTGACAATGACATAGTGGTTCCCCTCCTCATCGCGAAGCCTATCACCATCATCAGTTTCCATAATTAGTGCTACTCCTCTCCCTGAATGTTCTGCAATATAAATGCATTGATGTCCTTGAGCATTCAACATACATCAGGGCCCCATGGTCATTCGTTCCCTTAAAGAAAATTGTAGTGTATTTTGGCATGTTTAAGGGTTTTTGAGAGGTGCTAACCCTCATGATCTCTTGCTTCTCCAAACCTCCAAGTTGTTGGTTAGCCATCCACTGATATGATCCTTTGGAAGTAGTCTTTGTAACACTGCCCTCTTTTATGATAGGTGATAAGAGATCTATCCTTGTTTGGTTTACACTCTCTTCTGTCAACACTAAGCTAACTTGATCTCTAGTCACTCTCTATTCTCTTTGAATACATTTTCCGAATCTCAAATTCATTAAATTCTTTATATAAACAACTATCACCCCAAACCTCTTACTTAGAAGTCTTCTTGCATGTGTTCCTTTGTCCTCGTTTGCTTCCAAGTCACTTTTCAAACTGGTAGAGTACTTTGCAATTTCAGTTGATTATCAACTTGCAAGGTCCTTGGTTCTAGCTATCTGTACAAAACTTCAATTCTGCAATTCTTTGTCAAATCAGTAATCCTCACTTATTATTGTATATAAGACAAGATCCTTATATGAGCTCCAAACCCTAATCTGATAAGACAAATGGAATGCTAGGATATCAGCAAAGGCTTTTGGAGTAGTAGATTCCCTATTTGACCACTAAAATTGGTATGTAGACATCATACGTGTCTAATCCCTCAGAATTCACTCAAACTTGAACCATGCACTCTCCTTGATGTTTTCAATTTAAACATAGGCTCACTTTGAATTTCTAACCCCTGTTGGTAGGTTAATTCTCCTATGTCGGCCTTGGTCTTTGCTGCCGACTTCTCCAAGAAATTAACTAGGTCAAAATTGATCCAAATTGGGTGAAACTTGGTCCTTATGCTTGCCTTAGGTATTTCACACCCTGGTAAGCTTTGTTGGTAGTTTTGATCACTAAATATGCCCATGAGACATCATATGCGTATGATGTCCATTTGGTTAAAATAGAGTGAATTGCATTCCAAAGGATCTCCACTACACAAGAAACTCACTGCCACTTGCAGAATGTAATTTCAACACCTATTGTGCTAGATATGGTTAAATCAAACATTCATTTTGCTTAATCTGTCTCTTGGTCCCTATTAGCCTTAAATTGATTCAAGGTCAATGGGACTTGGCCTATTTACTCCCTATATACCCTTAACACAATGGTTCACCAAGAGGTGCCTTTTAGCCCAAAATCTGGCCTCCAAGACATCATACGCGTATGATGTCTAAGTTGTCAAAATGAAATTTTTTTTCTTTCCTAGGTGCCCCTTGATGTGTACATCATGCACAAGTGCTCACAACAAAGTTTGGATATCAAAATTGCACCTTATCACCACTTTTCTTTAAGAAGCTTCCCAGAAAGAGTAAAACTTCCTCAATACTCAGTTCATATGCCCAATATGAGATGAAACTTGGTGTATGTGCTCTATATAATATGCAGTCTATGGGTATCAAGTTAAATACCCAGTTTGACTACCTACTGTTGAGACATCATACGCGTATGATGTCTGTTGAGCAGAGTTCATCCAAAACTCAAGCACATGTATCCCCAAGTCTTTAGCACTACTGCCAAAGCACTCTTACAAATTTTTCATGCAAAAGTATGCACTGAAACACAAGTTTCCTATTTTTTCCGTTTTCACCCTCTCCTTTTGTCTTTTGGGGACCAAATGTTGATCAAAACCTTAGTCCCAAGGTGTACTTAGGGTAAAACACCCCTTTAGAACACTCTAGTGCAGTCAGTTTTGTCAAATTTGGTCTCTTGCTAGGCCCTAAGACATCATACACGTATGATGTCTGCAAATAAAAAATTTGTAAATTTTTCATCTAGATCTCTTGCGTATGTGTTCTTTTATGCCCAGCATCACTCAACGATGCATTAATGTCTACTGAAGCTTGTTTATTGCAAGTTATCTCAAAAAATTAACTTTTCACAGATTACATATGCAAGCAAGCATACAAGCAAATAATATTGATGATGGATAGCTCTAGATCACAATCACATGTCCTATCTACAACTACTCCTACTCATCATGTGGGGTTTTGCAATTGTGGGTAGAAACACACTTGACTGCCACACACGGACTAGTAAATACTTTCACACCACCACAACAACTCCTCTAAAATTTTAAGAGTCCTACTCCCGGATCCTACCAAGAGTGAAATAACACGACTCCGGAAAACCAGAGGAACTTAAGACTAGTCTAAGGTCATCTACCTAGGGCTCTCATCCCCGGCAATGATGTCAATGTTGTTGGGCAGATTTGCTGCTCGCAATTGCTAGCAAAGTGAGAACTAGGCCAACAAACAAGATGTCAACCAAGGATGGATCTTGATCTGTAGGTGCATGGAAAAAAATAGATGGATGTTAATCATCTACTAGAACTTCTGGACAATCACTAACAAGGGAAGCCAACTCAAAGCACACTATGTATGCACAAAAGTTATCTTACCTACGATGGCTACGCTCTCTGAAACAAGACCTATCATTGTCGAATTGTCACGAAACTCAATGGATGACCTCTACACACCTAATGGACACTACCCTAAAGTCTCTAACCCGACTCACTATTTGTAAACACTTGGTGCAAAAATCGCGTATGAAGACAATCCAAAAGTTACAAGTCACAGATCTCAGAGGGGTCACCTAATAATTTTGTGACTATCATGTGAGTGTAGCAAAAGGGATTCTTAAATTCTATTTTTTCTCACATTTTCACATATAAAAGGGTACCATAAAAAGGAATTGAAAAGAAAATTTATAGATTGAGTAGGAAAAGGGTATATTTTATTTTTCCAAAATTTATAGATAAGGAGTTTTTAAAACAACCCTTGAATGCACATGATATACACAATTCATACATAATGACACCCTCGAGTCACCGATTCTCAATATGTTTGAGCCTAATGTGTAGTTCTAATTTTTGTGAATGCAATGACATATAGAAACCTTTAATCGGATGCACAGTTAGAGAGAAAATTCAGCTCGAAGCTCGTGGGAGAGCTCTTCTCAAAGAGACCAAAACCGTGCAAGCTTGGCATTGGTGTGTAGTTCTTGCCATAGCTACCACGAGGGTGAAGATGCCTTTGCAATGTAGCATTTGTAGCACATGTAGAGAGTAGAAAAAGATCACTCACTCTCTCACATAAAACTCACGACACACTTAGTTGATCTCAAAAGTTGATTAATTCAAAAGTTGCCCTGAGGGTCACAAAAATTGTCTTTTATACCTCACCCTTGGAGGTTCCAACTTATCAGAGTCATCTCCTACTTTCTACCAATGGGTGAGGCTAATCCGCATATTTAGTATATAACAATTTGGAAACTCAACCAGGTCCCAAAAAATAACTACATTGAGTTTGACGGAATAAATAATACAAAATTGGGCTTTTTTTGTGTTCAATGGTTCACACTCCTGAACAAGTAAATGTTGCTAACAAGGTAAAAAATTTATTAGTAGAATCCAAAGATGTACTCCCAGATGATTTGCCACGACGGTTACCATTGACACGTGTTGTACAACATGGCAAAGAAGACGGGGTTGCACACAGTAAGCTCGTAAGTAAACCACTCTATAGAATGAGTCATTCTGAAGAGGTTGAGGTGAAACATCAACTTGTTGACTGTCTCAATATAGGTTTTAGACAACCTAGTTCTTCACCATGAGCCTCTCCCATCTTATTGGTGAAGAAAAAAGACTATAGTGTGTGCATGTGCGTAGACTGTTGGGGGTTAGATGCGGTTACTATTAAGAACAAGTATTGATTGCCAAGATTGGATGAGTTATTTGAGAAGCTCATACATGTTTGTATCTTTACGAAGATAGACTTGTGGTCAAGGTATCATCCAGTATGCATTAGGCTAGAGGATATGTCCAAAACACAGTTTAGGTCAGAAAGTCCAATTTTACTTTTGACCTCATAGGAGGTTTGGAAATGATGGTTTAAGCTTGTTTGCAAAATTTCATCTCATTTGGACACATCTCTTTGAATGTAGGAGATTTTACAAATCCAAGAATATAAAGGTGAAAACGTAGTGATTCTGAGCAATTTTGACATTCAAATTTTTTTGTGAGCACAAAATCTTGTTGTACACATCAAGGAGTACCTTGGGTAGAAGCATAAGTGAAATCTAAGCCAAAAGACATCATACACATATGATGTCTGAGAGGCCAAATCTAGGTCAAATCAGACATCTGAGTATACCATAATGGCCTAAGGCATAAAAGAAGTCCCTAGCCAAAATTTCATTGCATTTGGAGCACATTTTGTGCTAAAAGTGCCAAAAGATGTAAATTGGGCAAGATTCATGCTTGTATTGACCATAACTTGCACAAAAAGTGTTCAGATTGAATTGTGAAAGTTGCTGAGAGTTGCTTGAGTTATAAAGAATCTTTGGGATAAAAGTCACTTCATTCTGGCACAAAAGACATTAAACACATATGATGTCTCAAGCCCCAAATTTGTAGCCAAAACTTGCATATGAGCTTACGAAAGTGTTTTCCATCACAAAATAGACCTAGAGACCAAGTTTCATTCAATTTGGATCACATTTAGCTTAGCTAACCTTCCCGAAAATTTGTAGGCAACCAAACAAAAAAAGGAGTGATAAACCTAATTAAAAGTGTTTGAATCACAAACCGAGACTTGGAGTGGCTAGAGTACATCATGTAGAGCCTACAGTTAAAGTCTAGAGCAATTCTGAGCCATTAGACATCACACACGTATGAAGTCTTTAGGCATAGATTGACTGTTTTGGCCATAATTTGAGCTACCGATATCGGATTTAGAATTTTTTTTTAAATTAAAAAAAACTGCTCCATAGTAGATCTAAAAGATTCAGTGTGACCCCTTGAAAAACAATCAAAGAGCTTCTAGGTCATTCATTGTTGGTCAACATCCGAAAAAACGTCGTTTAAGGCCTCAAAATTTATCCGAAAGTTAGGGGTGTCTAAAACTGACAATTTGAGAGAATTGTAAGGGAACTATTGCGGTTTTGGACATAGTTTTAACTTTTCCCTATTGGAATAAGGGTTGCAGGAAAACACACACAGCTTGGAGAAGATGAAGGAAGCTCTAGGCACACAATAGAGAGTGTGTTCCTTAGTGTGCAATGGAAAGATAGATAGCCCTAGAGTGATGGACGTATATACAATGCACGGGGGAAAAAAACCTCCTAAAAAGGGAAAAAATGCATTGGCAGCCCTAGTGTGTTCACACACATTACTGCCACATGTATATGGTAACAAATCCCCCTTGTAGTGATGCGGTGAATGAGAGCTGGCGCATGAGTAAAGGGATGTGCCATGCCCTGAGGACATGATCAATGCATAAAGGGGAGAAAGCCCAAAGCTTTGCAGAAATCTTTGAGCTTCTCACGAAACAATGCCTTTGTGAAAAGATCTGCAAGGTTGTCCTGTGTTAGTACATAACCCAAGCTGATCTCTCTTACTGAGAGCCTCTCCCTGACATAGTGGTAATGCACCTCAATGTGCTTTCTGCGAGCATGAAAAACTGGGTTCCTCACAACTGCCAATGTGCTCTGACTATCAGTGTAGAAAATGTTGGTAGTGTCCTGTCCAACACCCAAATCAGCCATAAGGCATCTGAGCCATACACACTCAACCGTAGATGTGAAGACTGCCCTGTACTCAGCCTCACAACTCGAAGTGACCACAGTAGGTTGATTCTTGCTCAACCATGACATACATGAACTTCCAAGCATGAAACAAAAACCACTTGTGGACACTCGCGTGTCAAAACAACCAGCCCAATTTGAGTTCAAAAAAGCATGTAAGTCTGGCGGCAATGATCCACCCTTGGGATAAGTCCAATAAGGTAGCTGAAAATCCTCTTGATAGCCTGCCAATGCTTAGACCCTGGGCTATGCATAAATATGTTCACCTGTAAGACTGCAAACTGAATATCTTGTCTCCTTTTGCATACCTAAATGAGGCATCCAACAACAGTTTGGTAAAGAGTGACATCTGCAAAATCACCAACATCATGAAGACTCAATTCAAATATGTTTCCATGGGAGTGGCAATAGGTTTGCAATCCTCAAGTCCAAACTTACATAGCAATGTCTCTATGTAACTTTTCTGACACAAGGCAATACCACCATCGCACTGCATAAACTGTATACCCAAGTAATGATACAATAGCCCCAAATCTTTCATCTTGAAAGTAGCATTCAAATCAGCAATATGTCTCTCATTTGGTCAAGTGATCAGAAAATCATCGACATAAAGAACCACAGTAAGAAGTACATCTCCCCCACGCTTTACATACAATGTGCTTTTTGTTGGATTGTTACGAAAGCCTTGTTTGAACAAATGAGTGTTAGCTTTCTCATACCAAGCACAAGGAGATTGCTTCAACCCATGCAAAGCCTTCTTACATCTACACACTTTGTCCTCTCGTCCTTTCTTGACAAAACCGCGAGGCTACATTACATAAACTTTCTCAAATATGTCACCATTCAAGAAAACAGTAACAATGTCTGACTGATGTACATCCCAACCAAAATAAGCTCCCAATGCACATAGAAAACGCACAGTAGTCATACGAAAAGTGGGGGAAAAAGTCTCTTCATAATCTATGCCTTTTTGTTGTGCATAACCCTTAGCAACAAGTCAAGCCTTATGGCGATCAATCTCACCATCCGGCTTGTGTTTCAACTTGAAAACCCACTTTGTACCAATGGCCTTTTTCCCAGGAGGCAAATCACATAAAGTCCATGTGTCATTTTCTATAAGTGCATCATATTCTGATTGCATGGTAGCCATCCAATTTTTTCAATTATGTGCTTCATCAAAATAGAGAGGTTCCTCAACATCATGTAAGCTAGACACAACCAAAGCATAACAATCTGATGCATAAGATGTGTGGCAAGAGCCTGAACGAGTACGACTAGACAAAGGTGCATCCAATTTACTGTCACGCAATGTATGCCCTAGCCATTTTGGTATACCTCTAGCCTTCTCATTTTCAGACCTTTTCTCTTCAAGTACATCATGTACATCTGCATTTGTAATAGGCTGATCTGTAACATTTTCAAAAAAAAACCCATAGGTTGTACATTTGCCTCATTGGAATTTATATGCGTATTTTAACCACTGAAAAGAGGCAACAAAATGTCATAAATGTCCTATGAGCTTACATTATTGTCTCTAGTACATGATAGCAAGGGTTGAACAGGATCTTCCACATGGCAGTACATCCAGTGAAACCAAAATACACTTTGTTTGCAAATGATACAACATGTAACCTTTGCTTCTAGCACTATAACCAACAAAAATACATTTGATAGCCTTATCATCCAATTTTGTGCGCTGTGTTTGTGGCACCAAAGCATATGCCAAATAGCCAAAAACACGCATGTGCTCAATAGAAGGCTTTCTATCATGGCATGCTTCATATGGAGTAATAGACTGCAAAGCTTTTGTAGGACACCTGTTTAGTACATAAGTGGCACACATGATGGCCTCAAGTAAAAAAAAATGCAGCAAAGCTTGACTTTTGACCATACATCATGCATTTTCGTAAGTGACTTGTTTTTCCATTTGTTGAGGTGTATAAGGCACTGTACATTGGTGTTTTATCCCACGACTAGCCAGAAATGCATTAAATTCATGAGACATATACTCCCCGCCTTGATCGGAACGGAGGGTACCCATAGTACATTTCGAGACATTTTCAGCCATAGCCAAAAATTGTTTGAAGCACATAAAAACTTTGGACTTTGCTTTAAGCGGAAATAACCATGCATGCCTAGAGTAATCATCAATGAAAGTCACAAAGTAAAGGTAATTGCCCAAGGACAGAGTTTGCATGGGCTCACAAACATCACTAAACACGTTGCAACCTGCATGTGTCCCTAACTGAACCATCCTTTGAAACTTCGAATGCTCCATCTTACCCAAAATAAAGCTTTTACAAACATGTTTGACAGGTGCTTCAAGAGGCAGCAAAGAAGTAACCATATCAAATTTCTACAAACGCAGCAAACTAGCAAAATTCAGATGACCAAAACGTGCATGCCAAAGTTTTGCATCTGAAATAGCCCTTGAATCAGCAACTACATTTGCAAAAAATTTTCCACACTTATCATACAAAGTGAGCTTATACAGCCCATGACACAAAAGCCCAGATGCAACAATTTCATCACCAAAACTGAGATCATGAATTGTACATCTGTCATCCACAAATTTGACTACAAGTTTAAGTCTAACAAGTGCAGATATAGACAAAAGATTCTTCTTGATCCCAGGTACATAAAGTGCATCAACAAGTGTAAAAGAAATGCCATTCGCAGTAGTAAGCACAATCTTTCCAACTTCTTGAACCGGATAAGAAGCATTGTTGGCACAAGTGACTGAATTCCCATGAGGGATAGACTTGAGACAGGTGAACAATTCACGATGTGAGGTAATGTGCTTTGTAGCACCACTGTCAAAATACCACACATGTGAATCTGCAGCAACAACTGATATGTATGCATCATGGACAGCAGGACCGTAAGTGCACTCTGCACTAAAAGCCCATTCTGCATCAACGTCAGCATCACAGTCTCCTTTCAAAAAAGACTCAACAATGGCTGCATCTGTAGTGGAACCAGCATTTGCAGTGGAACCACCCTCTTTTTTCTTAGCCTCTTTGGCCTTCAACTTAGGACACTGCTTGATCAAGTGATCATTAACTTTACAGTAATGGCAACGCATCTTCTTTTTTCCCTTATCATCAGAATTGACAGACGAAGTGTTGCCAGCAGAAGCATCGGGAACAGAAGTTTTGCCACTCACAGCAGAACCATAAGAAGTCGCTACATTGCTGTTACCACCCTTTCTTTGAGAAGCAATAAAAGCCTATTCAACTGCACGTTGTCTAGTCCTGTTTTTTTTGGAAAGTGACTCTTGCGATAGCAATGTGCATAATGCATCAAACTTCACAACTTTAGGATTTCCTTGGTCATAAGTCTCCAAGTACTAGCAAAAGTCTGGTAAGAAACTGGTAAGGCATCAAGAACAATCTACACAAGGAAACTGTCTAAAATGACTTCATGTGCAAAAATAAGTTGCTCATTGATATCCTTGACACTAGCAAGGAAAGTGTCCATATCATCTTCATCATGCATAATCTTCGACTCCAGCTCTTTATGCAGCAAAGCAATTTTAGCCTTATTGCGACTTGCATAAATACCAACCAAAATATCCCAAGCCTATTTTGCAAATTTTGATGAACGAATGTGAGGAACAATGGTGCGCTTCATAGAAAACACAATCAATGCATGATCCTGCGCATCTTTTACATCCCAACGAAATTATTCTACTATAGGTAAAACAACTCTAATAACAGCAATCCTTGCAGCAAGACCTGCCACATCCTCAACATAGCCTGCATCCTCAAAACCAGGACAAACATCAATGCATTGCACAATATTCTAGACGCCCTTTGACACAAGAACATGTTGCATCATGTAAACCCACATAGGGTAATTGTCCCCATACAATATGTCCTTAGCAGCAAACATCTTGAACGCATCTGTGTTGTTGTCAGCCATGGTAAATGTTGCACCTGATGTGAAAACTGTTCGAAAAGAGGAGAAATGTAGAGGGAACAACACATGCTATATAGCACAAATTGTAGAAGACTATAGGGCACGTGTTATGCAAAAAATAACACTAATAGAAATTCTACACAAAATAAAAAAATAGCTTGTGCAATACTGTCTATAGTGGAAACGGAGGCCGAAATGAGACTGAAATGTTTGTTGACCTACAAAGGCTTGCCAAAGCTCACCAAAATTGGATAAAATGAGCAGGCGCGTGCTGGAGCTGCTGGCGACTAAGCCTGAGAGAATGCAACCTGCTTTGATACCAATTGTTGGAATTAGGGTTGCAAGAAAACACACAGGTTGGAAAAGATGAAGGAAGCTCTAGGCACACAATAGAGAGTGTGTTACTTAGTGTGAAATGGAAAGATAGATAGCCCTAGAGTGATGGACGTATATACAATGCATGGGGGGGAAAAACCTCCTAAAGAGGAAAAAAATGCCCCGGTGGTCCTAGTGTGTTCACACACATCACTACCACATGTATATGGTAACAAATCCCCCCTGGAATGATGCGGTGAATGAGATCTAGCACATGAGTAAAGGGAAGTGCCATGCCCTAAGGACATGATCAATCCACAAAGGGGAGTGCTCACTGGGTTCCCCACTCTCAGTATACTCTGTTTGTCAAGTTTTGATCTTTTTTACTCAAGCAAAACATAAAAAAACACACTTTTAGTCTATCCTAGCATACTGTTTTTCTTGGATCTTGCAATCCAAATGACACCAAATTTTGACTATGCACTTAACACATCATGTACTACAAGCACACCAAATTTGAACCTAGTATAACAACTTACAGGAGCAGTCACAATTTTCTCCGTTAACCCTCACGGCTCATGGACACCCTATCACCTACGAGACGGACGTTGTAACCTACGGCGGACATTGTATTATTTATTGGTAGAGTCAGGTACCGGGCTTGTCGGTCCAATAGGAAAGAGTAAGAGTGATCGTCGATGAGTGGCGCACTCTAACTAGAACATTCAAGGGATTAGTTGGCTAAGCATGGGCGCCCAAGTGTGAATGGGGTGAGCTTATATAAAAGTCAACTAAACCTAAAATTCACTCATTCTCTCATTTGTGCAATTGAAGAGTGCTCTTGCTCCATCTCCTTCTTCTTCTTCATCTCTTTGTGTGTGTGTGTGTGTGAGAGAGAGAGAGAATGAGAGAAGGAGAGAGAGGGAGTGTGTGGGCAATCGAGCATTACAAAGGCACGATGGCGGTGAAGCAGTTGAGCACGGCGTAGCAGCGTCTCCTTCTTCTTCGCGACGAGGAATCCTCCACGAAGCAAGCGTAGAGCGGTGAGTGACACACCATCGCTTTCTTTGAGCTTACTAGTTTAGGCTTGTTGTGTGCTTGGAGCCATTTGTGGCTTGCACACGGTGTATTGGCAAGTTCCTTGCATTGACACGTGCGACATACGTGCACATTTTTGGCGCCGTTGCAGGGGAATGCCATACATGAAGCTCGAGTAGCACTCTGTGCTTCTCCGTGGTGCAATTTCTATTGTAGGAAAGGTAAGGAAGGAGTGTGTGTGTGTGTTGAGAAGAGGGATTTGGTGTTATACTGTGTGTGTTTTTTGTTAATGGAGTTTTCAAAGGTTCTTTGTTTATTCTCTGTGTATTAAGGTAGTTAGTTTTCTTTGTTAATAGAGATTTCAAAGGTTCTGTGTTTATTCTCTGTGTATTAAGGTAGTTAGTTTTCTGTGTACAGTAAGTAGGAAGTAGATTAGTGAGAGTTAATAGAGTGTGTTAGTGTGTAAGAGTAGGTATATTAGTTAGAAGTAGGTAGATAGAGTGTGTGTGTGTGTGTGTGCTCTCGCGTAGGCCGCGGCGACCTTATCCTTTTTTTAAAAAAAATTAAAAATTTAAAAAAAAATTAAAATTAAAGGTAGGACCGGGATCGGGAATATCTCCTAGACCCAAGCCCAGACCCAAACCCAAGCTCACGCTCAGGCCTAGGCCTCAGTCGCCTTTTAAAAAAACGAATTTTAGCTTCACACGTAGCGAAAAATTGATTTTTGAGGACCAACAGAACGTCAGATGCCTGAAAATTGTGTTGTAAAGCACACAGCGACCCTTTAAGTGATATGCTCCTTTCGAGCTATCACACACTTCAATCAACAAAATCAAACATTAGAAAAACATCAAAAACAAGAAAAAATCAAGTAGAAAACGGGGTGCAAAACACCCACAAAACAAAGCAAGTAACCTTTGAGGGTACTTGCCGACACTTGTAGGGCACCCAAAGCACATGTATCTACGCTCTGGTTGTGTGCTAGAGTCCGAACAACTAGCTAGTGCTTCGATTTACGGGGGTACTCACTATCCTTCCACGCTAGGGTCTACGCTCTTGGCGGGGACCCAAGGTAGTGCAACCCAAGACCCAAATATAGCGGCTAGCAACTCTTCCTCTGACTATGATATTATGGAAGAGCATCTTAGACAAAGCCCCAGGGGAACAAATGAAACCGTGCCTAGCTGGGCCCAACAACCTGGAACTGTGTTTTTAGCCGTTTGATGGAAACTTTTAGTAGAGCTACGCGCTCTGAACCTACGGCTAGTGAAGTAAACGAAGGGGATGGGGAAGTAGAATCACCATTCACATCTCTTGTAGACCCCATACTCCCTCAGAGTGTCCACGTGGACATTCTACCTACCTCATTTAATGAGGGCCCTACCAAGCTACCACCTTCCAAAGTCGCCTCTAAGGTAGCGGTGACTAAAAGTCAAAACACGGGAAGCAACATTGCATCCACCTCACGGCAACCCTCTAGTACACCAAGTTTGTACGGGGTATTTCTCAATGAAAATTGGGAATATGACCTACACACGAAGACTTTGACCGACCTATACATGGGCTACACATACCATGTGGGTTGGTTAGAAGTTGTACAATCCACATCTAGTGCCACTAGTCTAGAGGAACAACAACACATGATCTGCAATGTCATCCATAGGATTATCCAGTCCGAGAGGAAAAATCGAGGAATAAACATACCTTCGACGGGTCCTATGCGATTTTTAGACACGGGCAAAGGGAAACAACCCACTCTATCACAAATGGAGACTCCCCCAGTGAGTCCCATCGATCCCCCATATGTTGTTTCGCCAGGGGTCTCAATGCAATCTGAGCCCACAAGTGATAGCTTTACTTTTCCAAGTCTAGCTCATCTTTCCCTTGATGACACCACGGCTACCATGCCTACCCCAATGATGGGCATGCCAAGAAACACGTCATGGACCTCATTCGTTAGTAAAGCACCGCTACATGGTAGCTCAATGCCTGCAATAGTACCTACAAGTGCGAACCAATCGTATGCACCTATGGGTCCACGTACTCATGTAGTCCCTACCCCTCCCATTGTTTCAACTACCTATGCTCCACAACCACAATACACAAGTTCTTATTTCCATGGGACTATACCGGCTAGCATTAGCATGTCACATCCAACGTCTGCTATGCCTAGGGCCACTCATATGAACTATGGACCACCACATGGCACAACATCGTACCCAACGTGGAACCCAAGGTCTTCCTATGCGCCAAGCCCAATGCCAATACCTACTCCACATGTAGTCTCTAGAGCGGCTTCACCCATGGTGCCTGCTCACTTAGGTGACTTGGCAACATTTGCTCAAGCTATTGGTCTATCTATTGCTGAGAATATGCGTAACACGCCTGATAGAGAGCCTAGAAGTAAGGCAATACAAATAGCCAAGATCACACAAATATTTAGTGGAGACGGGGATGTGAGAAAGCATATCGAAGTGTTTGAACAAATATGTGATTCTCTAGGAGAACACAATGACCTACATAAGAGCAATGCTTTAAGACTAACCTTAAGTGGAAAGGCTGGGGATTGGTATAGAACCCTAAGGGTGGAAGAAAAAACGATTTACCCTACTCTTAGGAGACTGTTCTTAAAAGAATACATACGAGAGGGAGTGCTTTGGGGTGTAGCCTCTCAGCTCCAGAAAGCCCAACGAGAGGAAGGAGAGTCGGTGAGAGACTTTATAAGTCGCTTGAAGCATTTGAATTCTCGTTGTAATCCAAATGAGCGCTTCAACAATAACCAATTGCTTGATAGATTCATTAGGGGATTACGACATGAGGATATCTACAATGGTCTAGTCATTAGAGGTATCACCACTTGGAAAGCAGTCACCACCAATGCGATCCAATTGGAGGATAATTTAATGATTCAAGGAGAAAGAGTGTCTGTTGAGCCTAAATCTATTAGCTCACAAGCATCGGGGCATCATCCAATGACCCTAAAGCCTATTGCTAAGGAGCCAAAGATATCTGAGATGACTTTAGCAGATCTCACCAAGGCTATTCAAGAGAGTCTTAGAGACAATCGTGCTCCCCAAAACAATCATATGTATCCAAGAAGGGAGCAACAATGGTGCTCAGTATGCTATGGACCGCATAGTACTAGTGAATGCCCTACTTTTAGAGTAAAATTCAATGGGAACTGCAATGCATGTGGAAGGTATGGTCATCAAGCTAAGGATTGCATAGTATTTAAGTGCGCGATGGCCAATAGACAAACCTTAGCATGGACAGACACACCTCGAGTGCCTGCCTTGATGCCGTCCCGACCTCTTGAACAAAGAGCACAACACATGGTCCCTAGGGCCCAAAATGTTGTTCAAACAACACCCTTACCACCTCCAGTGCTAGGACTGCAACCACCACATCCGAGAATCACTTCTGTGAATCAAGTGGGTTGTGAGTCATCTATTTCTTGTTTGGAAGGCTATGAGGAAGATATAGATCCTAATATCTCCTATGGGATGGATGTGCTTGAAGAAAGTCCACAATACTACATGGAGGACTATTGAGGACAAGTCAAACCTGTATATCAAGTAGCTGCTCTTGCGGCAAGAGGCCAAAATATCAATTACACCGCTAAGACACCACCTCTTCAATGCTATGAGTGTGGAGGTCCACATCGTGTAGCCGAGTGTCCTATTAGGATACAAAAGAACGCCACACTAATGCAAACCAATCAAGCGAGCACATCTACAATGCCGATACTCATGTGTAATCAATGTGGCATAGATCATTTGATTTCCCAATGTCCAAATAATCCAAATGCACCGAAGATCACGCCATTAAACTTGATTGAAGTTACCGAGGAGCCATCATCAAGTACACCTGTGGTACCAGTAAACGTACTCACACGATCGATGCTCCAAAAACAAAACTATATTCTTGACGAAAGAGACACGGCATCAATTGCCCAATCTCAGAAAAAGAAGAAAACACGAAGAAAGAGATCGCAAAAAGCAGCGATGTCAGACCCCAGTTCAAAGACCAACATAGGGACTGGTGACGACCCCGTATATATGAACAACGCTGAAGAAGATGCTGATTCAGGTGAAACCATGGAGACCAAAATGACCACTAACATAGAAACCAACAAGGAAGATCTTCATGAGCCACAATGGCCAGGATCCAAAAAGAAGATAGGAACTTACCCAAACCCTACAGAGGAGATTGAGCGAGTCAAGCAATTAAGGAGTTTGGTAGAAGATACCCAAAGGGATCTAGAACCAGCACCTAGAAAGATCCATATTACATACACCGTGTTCCCTACGCAACAACAACCTCACCAAGTCCATAGACCCTTGGACATACCTAGTGTCATCCAAGAAGAAAGTGACTTAAAGTCATGGGAAAGTGGGCGTACTCACTTCTTGATGGAAAGAATGTTTACAGAGGGACTACCTGATCCTATCGAAGAAATCGAGATCCCATCTTCCCCATGTCAAGGGACTCAAGGCCAAAAGGTGCCGTTAAACATTGCCAAATTGATGGATTTCATGTCTTCAGAAGTTAGAACCACCATCATGTCCAAACTATATAAAGACCCTGAGCTAGTCTCAGCTCTTCGAGCCTTCCTCAATGGAGAACTGAAGTTTGGGCTACAACAATTTGCACAGATGGATGGAGCTGGGGAGATGCCAATAGAGGAGGAACACATATATCCACAACCCAACCTAGATGAGAACCTTGTTATAGAAATACCTGTTAACAAGTTGGGACAATACTTTGAAGGTGATGAATCCAATGTGACCATACCAATCACTACTAAGGGATTAACTGTGAAGGGAATCCTTGATGGTGGCACTGGGGTTAGCATTGTGACTAAAAATTGCTAGGAAACTATGGGCAGACCTCACCTTACGACCACAACCATAGTAGTGAAGATAGCCAATGGGTCTATTGTTAAACCTATTGGGATGCTAGAAGACCTCAAGATCAAGGTCTTTGGACATAAAATAAGGATTACCTTTATTGTTATGTATTTCTCCAAACACACTATGGCATCGGAGATGATCTTAGGACGTCCTTTCATGAGGGAAGCAAAAATGGTGCATGACTGGTCCAAAAACCATGTCTACCTGCAGTTCCAAGATTATGTCATTCGAGTGGATCTTGTGACGGGTCGAGCACATCCTCTAGGAAACAGGTTTATAATTGATCATAGATCTGACACCACAGTTCACTCGGCCCCATTGCAGTATTGTTACACGTGTAAAGCGGACACTGATGTTGGGGAAGATTCTCCTTATATGGATGTACTACCTGGGATGACTTAGTCGGACAATGTGGATTGGGTCCACCTAGAAGTAACCATAGATACTTGGGGGAATAGGGGGACGACATGGGTAACACCTGAGGGGGATGAAATGCCTGTACCCTTAAATATGCTACAAGCAATGCATATATCTTCTGACAAGACTCATCCTCATCTAACAAGAAAAACATACAAGTGGGTCCCTAAAGCTTCTTTAGCGACCATGGCTAGTACTAAAAAACAGAATCCTTGTAAGAAACATACCACTCGCCCCAAGAAATGTAATAGAACGTGGCATTGGATCCCTAAACGATTATTGGAAGCCCAAGGCTACTATCGAGGAAATGATCAAATTTGGGTGCCAAAACGTAGATTGTGTTCTTACCTGTCACCTGACCCATGTGAGCCCAATCCTATAGCTCCAAAACAAATTAACGACCGTGGAAAGAAAAAAATCACAGAATGCTACACAACCGCTCCAGAGCTAGTTTGGGTACCGAAGAAAGAACGATTTGTTCCACCTAGCTCAACAAGGGGGGAGTCCCATGAAGCTTCTAGCTCCTCATGTAATGCATCCATAGAGGTAAAAGCTTCTCCTCATCGTCGACCTACAATAGTGGACCTCCATAAATCTACAAAGGAATCCACACCTCCCAATGTTCAAGAATCACCTGATGAACCACTTCAAGTTGGATCCTGGGAGAGTACCTTACCACCCTTGCAACTCGATGAGGCACCTAAGGTAATAGAAAACTACTGGCACAAATCCTCACCTATTATTGACTGGAACAATTGGTTTCAAAGGGTGACGAGCACATTTCAAACGATATGATCTAGCCA
Organism: Adiantum capillus-veneris; assembly: GCF_014529385.1. NCBI lineage: Eukaryota > Viridiplantae > Streptophyta > Polypodiopsida > Polypodiales > Pteridaceae > Adiantum > Adiantum capillus-veneris. Next base: position 37,201,768 of record NC_140958.1, read on the forward strand.
AGGAAGGGGGGAATGTTTACTGACAGACATCATTCACTCACTCCCCTCTCAACCTTCCTCCCTGACCTCTCAATATCCCAATCTTAGGGAATGTACATATAAAGCCTTATACTCACAAAAAAAATTTAAAAAAATAAATAAAGAGCAAGAGCAATTAGCAAACAAGTATGCACAATAAAAGTCAAAACATTGACCATGTCTACACATTCGCATCCGGTGCACTGAAACAGAAACATATGCCATAAAACACCTTTGATCCTCAGCACTCAAGTGATGGAGGGTAGGTAAGATTAGTACGATAGGAGTGTTTTTGTTTTAGAGTTGAGTGATTAGCAAAGTTCCTTTTCCCACTGATGTGCCTCCTAGAGGCATTCTTGTGTTTCATAGTGTGTACAGGAACGTGTTGTTGTGGTTAGGATTTGGACCTTCATGGAATTTTTCTCTTGTTCACACTTCAAATCAAGTGTGACCATCAACACAAACAAGTGTTTCTTGTCCATTAGCATTGTCCCTTATCTTTTTCGCATCCATGTTTGTCTGCTTTAATTGTGATTGGTAGCATAATATTCATCACATTTGCTTAGTACCAAACATTAAATCAATGTAATTTTTTGTCATAATCACTTGTCTAGGTTTCAAAATCAAGCAGTCCGACTAAGCTAGTTTGACCAAGTTAGGTGTTAGAGATCTTCTCTTAATAACCATGAGGAATGCCTTCCTAATAATCAATGGTTACTTAGGTTCTTAATCCCATTTAGGCAGCATTGTGTGAAATGTACTAGGGCTTTCTAGTGGGCTTGACCCTATTGACCTTTAGCTTAAGTATTATAAAGGGAGTTTACTAGTGTGATGAGCCTGGGGAGGTGTATCAGTGTTATATGACCCCCCAAAGTTACAAAATTAAAATGTTGAAAACGAACAAACAAAAAAAAATCAAAGTGCCATATTGTAAAATCTTAAGCTGGAAGAGAAATCTCAGCTTGATTGGGTACTTCACTCACATGTATCGCCTATGGTACTAGAGCCCTAGAGGTTCCCAGTGTGGGTGCTTTTCCTTGAAAAGCAAAAAACCCAAGGCATACAAAATAAGCACACACATCAAAATTGAATCACTGTGAAAAGACTTTGGGGGGTCAAAGAAAAGGTAATCAGTCAGGCGATGATTTCATGAGAAATTCCTTTTATCGTAGCTTAACTACAAGGTCTTCTAGGTATAGCCTCTAGTCAGCCCTCGAACATGAAATACTTGGCTCTCGCGATTAAACAACTTAATTGACCAAAGAAAATTAAGAAGCTCACCCATGGTATTAATAGTCGATCTCTAGTGCCTTTCGACCGTTAAATTAGTGACCCCAGACTTGTTTAATTTTTTACCTTTACATCTGTTTATGCATTTGATTTTATTGCAATTTAATGTTTATTGCTGACAAATTGTTTAAAATTTTGTCACCAATCAATTTGTCTACCTAAAACTGCATATGCTTTTTAATCGCTTATGAGAATGCAATTATTGTGCCAATGTTGTTTGATTTTGCAACGACTGAAGAAGGCTAAGGACATTCATCTCAAATGCTCTTCCACCTCGACGAACGAGCTTCAACTCAATAGCTTCCGAGTATGGAATCTACATCAGGAAGGGGAGCATGTTAACCCTCACGGCTCACGGACACCCTATCACCTACGAGACGGACGTTGTAACCTACGGCGGACATTGTATTATTTATTGGTAGAGTTGGATACCAGGCTTGTCAGTCCAATAGGAAAGAGTAAGAGTGAGTGACACACCATCGCTTTCTTTGAGCTTACTAGTTTAGGCTTGTTGTGTGCTTGGAGCCATTTGTGGCTCGTACACGGTGTATCGGCAAGTTCCTTGCATTGACACGTGCAACATACGCGCACATTCTCCCTCAAGCTTCTCTCTTGAGAGTTTTTTTCATATATCTTTTCTTTGACTGGGTTCCTCACCTCATGAATAGCCTACGCACCAATTTTGGTCCAATTTGGAGTTTCAAAAGGTTCCTTGAACCCTATTTTGGCAGTTTCAGAGTTCCTTTTTGACTATTTTTAGCTTAATCTATTATCTGAGTGTTCAAGTTTGATTTTGAAAATACCAATGAGTTTCTCACACAAAGGCCTATGAGTACACTAAGTTTCACTTGATTCTAAATGTTTCCAACAACCTCTATGAAAACAATTATGATTTTCTCCTTAGGCCAACACAGATTTTCCAAAATGAAGCCTTTTCTATTTTGTTAGGTTCCCACCCTTTGAAGGTCTAATGTATCAAATTTGGTTCAATTTTGACCTCTTTTGAGTGTTTTAGGCCAGCTTTAGCTTTTTTTTGACACTTTTGACTTAGATCTGGTCTAGCATGATAGGCAAATTCCCAATTTCAAATTTTTCTTAATGAGTGTGGTCCTTGCATCAAGCTCGCTCTCTGGTTCAAAACTTGGAAAAGATTTCTTCTTCTTTCAGGTAGCTAGAAGAAAAACACGATTTTCTGCCTCTACTTTCACTTTTGACAACTTTTTTCAAATTTGACTTGATAGAGGTGATCCTTTCAGGAAGGCTTCCCACTAAACCAAATCTTGGCCAAAAATTCTTTTTCTAGTTAGAAGCTGGTGAGAGGCGGATGCGCAAAATAGACCCGATGGCCTTTACACGAAGACTATGCACCTATGTGTGCATAGAGGTGCATACAGAAGGATGTACATATGAGAGCGTGAGTGCTAGAGCTTGATTGTGTGTGTGTCAAAGCTTGATCATGTCAAAGCTTTGAGTCCTCGTTTACAAAAGAGTAGGCCTCCTTTTATAGGCCAAGAGAGTGCTTAGAGAAGAGATTATGAGCAAGAGGGGTTATTACAAAGTAACCTCAATTAGGTGCATTCCACCAATGAGAGAGCTCCATGTGCCTTGCTTATTGACTAGTTTCCTCCTAATTGCCTTCATCATGGAGAGCTTTATCTCCATGCCACCTTCCATAGCTTGAGTCCAAGAGCTTCCGTATAATATTTGAGAGAATCTCGATAAAATAAGAGAAAATCAAGCAATAATGGAGAGAATGACTTCTTCCCATGTGAATAGATAGGCTCCACCATTTTGACCATATTTCCCAAACCATAGCTCCAAAAATTATTAAAATAAATGGGGTGAAAAGATCAACTCAATGCCTAAACTTTGCTGTTGAAAACATTTTCCAATTTGGAATGAAAGAAATAGAGAAAAATCCCACAAACTATGTGTCCATCTTTTCCCTTCCAAAAGTCTTCCAGGTGGTCCCCCCTTGAATCCATGTGCAAGCCTTGTGTCCACAAGTGAATTATGATTGACTTTGATAATATTTTGTTGACTCCAACTCCATAATGCATAAGATTCTCCTCCCTTTAATTATTGACTCTAGTGATCGTCAGGTAGTGACCGTTAGGTAGAATCAAAATCCAATGATTTTTTTTCTGTTTTCATAGTGTTTGTTCCTACCTCTTCTTATTTCCAAGATCCAAATGTGTTATAACCATAGCTATGTACAAAATAAATACATAGATCTTTTGTGATTTTTATGCATCAAGTCCTTCTTCCTCCATGAAGCCTTGAATTCTAGCCATCAAGTATATATCAAGAGAGAGGTGGACCAAAATTTGAAAAGAGGCCCTCATTAGCCCTCCCCTTGAAGCTAGAGGCATTCATACCTCTAGTCCATACTTGATTCTTCTTGAGTTGAGGTGGAGGAGTCTCCCTCCTCAGGAATATCCATCATAGGTTCTTGATCAAACCTCAAAAAGTACCGCTTCAGCCTCCATCCATTGACACATGTTTTGTGGAGCCTGCCATCTACATCCACCAATCAATGACTGCCAGTTTTGTAGTGCTTTCTAATGACAAATGGCCCCTCCCATCTGGGTGAAAACTTCTTATCCTTTCTAGTGGCAAACCTATTATCATACCTTAGGACCAACATACCTTTCTTGAGACCTTTTGCCTTAAGTCCCTTGTTGAAGATAAGTCGACGTTGCTCTACCTATGTTGAATAATACTTGATAGCATCTTCTCTGTCTAGTTGAAGCCTCTCTAGATTAAGAATGTGGATGTGAAGATGAGCATTAGGACGTTCCATCTGCCTAGCTAGTACCATGAGACTAGCCAAAATTGTACTTCAATGGTAAAATGGCCTCCTTACCATACACCAAATGATTTGGTGTGAACCTAAGGGATGTGCAAAATGAAATGCGATAAGCCCAAAGTGCACCCATAAGATGCTTGTCCCAGTCACTTTTGTGATTGTTTACATGTTTAGTGATGATCTTGCTGATCATACCATTTACCTTTTCCACCAAACCATTGCATTGTGGGTAGTAGGGAGTTGAGTGTCGTCATGATATACCCAACTTCTCCATCAGCTCTCTTACTAGGTCTCCTCTAAAACCTAGTCCCTTATCAAAAATTATTTCAAGAGGAGTGCCAAAACGACAACAAATGTTTTCAAATACATACTTAGCCTCTTCCTTAGCTGTAATCTGGGAGCTAGCAATTGCTTCAGCCCACACCTGGTTATGTGGTCTACACCCATGATGATATACAATTTACCTGATTGGCTCCTTGGCAAAGGCCCAATGGCATCAATTCCCCATTTTCCAAATGGTCCATAAGAGATTATAGGAGTCTGTGGCTCATATGTGAGCCTCCTATCCCTTGCCTTCTGACATTCCTTGCATGTTTTACACCAGTGATGTACATCTCTCTGTAAACTAGGCCACACAAACCCGACTTATAGAACCTTCCTATTGGTGATGTCAAGTGCAAAGTGCCCTCCACAAACACCATCATGGCAACTTGAAATGATTTTGGCGAGTTATCTAGAGAGAGGTACATGCCTAAGAATTTGATCCTTACCCTTGGGGTAGAGGTCGTCATTGATAAGGCGGTATTTTGTTTCCTTACGCACAAGCCACTGCTTTTGGCCCTTAGTAAGATCTTTAGGACACTCTCCTGTGTCCAAGAAATGCATGATTTTAGGCATAGTGTTGCTAACTTGGAAGAGAGGCAGCTTCAACTTGATCGCACACACTGGAAAATCTTGTAGTTTCTCTCTAGCTAGAGCATCTGCTTCTTGATTTTTTCCTCAAGGGACATGATGTAATTACATCTTGAAACTTCCCTAAAAGTTTCTTAACTTGGTGTAGATGGCTTAACAAGCTATGAATTTTACAAGTCCAAATTCCTTGTACTTGCTTTATTAAAAGCATGGCATCACCAAATACATTTAGCCATTGAATACCTTTTGTCACACACCACTCTAACCCAAGAGTTAAGGCTGCATATTTTGATTCATTGTTGGGGTGGGAATCCAAGATATGCCTAATGGAGAATACCTTTTCCGCTTGCTCATTGAAGACGACAACACCCACTGCAGCTTTGTCCACTATCTTCTTATAGGCTCCATCAAAGAAAAGAGAGTGGGCCCTCTCTATCTTAGGGACTTCCAACACTAGTGTTACTTACTTGTCACTTGTCTTGATTTTTAGCTTCTTTTCATAGTGTCAATGAGTGAGAATGCCTCCTAGACAGGCTCTTGTGGAGCTCTCCACTTGCATTGTGTAGTCAAACTCTTGAAACCTTGTGAACCATTTGCAAATCCTAGAAGAAACATCCATGTGCTATATTACATAAGGAAATACTTCTTTCATTGTTAAGATTATGAATGGTCTAGATAGTAAATAAGAGAAAAACTTGGTAGTAGCAAACATTAATGCAAGCACTATGTGCTCCATTGCCGTGTATCCCTTTTTTGATGGAGTCATCATGTGACTAGATAAGTAGATAGGACGCATGAAAGAAGTTTGAGGATTCTTTTGCATCAATACTACCCCAAGTGTGTCATTGCCCACACTAGGATTTACATAAAATGGCTCGTCCCACTTTGGAGGTGCAATGGTGGGAAGTGAGGCTAGAATCTATTTTACCTCATTGAACTGTTGTTCATTTTCTTCACTCCAAGTGATGATGTCTTGATGGGTAAGTTGTTGTAAAGGGAGAACCATGTGAGAGAGTAGGTGAATGAACCTACTCAAATACCTCACCTTTTGAAGAAAAGAGACCAGCTACTTTGTTGTGGTGGGAGAGGTCAAAGCCACCAAGGCTTGAGCCTTGCTTGGGTCAGGCCCTTGGTAGAGATCACATGGCCAAGAAGAGTAACCTTGCTTTCACCAATGTGGAATTTCTCCACGTTAAGTTGGCCACCCAAAGATTTCAGCCTAGCTAGACCTTCATAGACTTTCTCCAAATGAAGAGAGTGAGAGCTATAAATACAAAAGTCATCAACAAAAACACAAATTGATTTTCCAAAGAATGGTTGAAAGACAAATGTCACATAGTGCTAAAAAGTGGCTAGAGCATTGGTGAGACCAAAAGGCATAACTTTGTATACAAAACATCCATGGTGTGATGAAAGTTGTCTTCTTTTGATCTCTTTCAGTGATGCTAATTTGGAAGTAGCCTGAGTAGCCATCACATACTGTGTAGCACTCATGTCCTGCTACCTCATTGAGAATTTCATCTTGAAAAGGAAGAGGAAGATGGTCCCTCTTGCTGCATTAAGGGGCTTGTAATCTACAAAAACCCTCCACTTATCATTTTTCTTTGGTGTGACTACCGCTAGAGAAACCCACTACGAGTCTTCAATCGGATCGATGAAAATTGCTTCTAGCTATTTCCTTACCTCTTTGATCAAGGCTTGTTTAATTACTCCTAGCCGCCTGAGCTTTTGAACTATAGGTTTACTTCCCTCCTTGAGCTTAATGTGATTCTAAACTACTGTGATACCAGTGATTTTATCATATTCATCAATGAACAATGTGGTAAAATTACTTAGCATCAAAATAGAATCATCACGCTCCTTCCCACACAACTCACTAGAGAGCATTTGATGTCTTACTTGCTTCTACCATAGGTTGTATACCTTGTGTCTCCCCTTGGTTTGATGATGATGTTCTTAGGGTCCTTGAGAATGATCCCCATCACCTCGATGATACTATCACTTTCTTCGGTCATTGTTGACTCCTCCTCTAAAGTGGTTGAAGAGTTACTACAAGAAAACTCATCCTTAGAGGCTTTTAGATCCATGTTGCATTGCCGACCTATCTTCATGTCATAAAGTATTGGCTTCCCTTTTGCATCCTTCATCTGGATTATGCCAATATCCCAATCTTGCTTAGCCCTCATAGCCATAAGCAACCTCCCTAGAATGATAGGATAGCCCTCCCCCTTGTGTGGCATGACAAAGATGTCCACATCCACCTCGATGTTGAATGCCTTTACCCTAACTGCATTTATAACACCAATACATTGAACTTTTACATTATTTTCCATTTTGGCTTGGCATGGTGCCAAACTAATCACCTATAAACCCAGGTGCATCATTTTTTCAATCATGATGTATATTTGTGTGCCACCATTGATGTAGATATATGAGATGTGTTGCCCTTTGATGTGAGCATCCATCACTGGTAGGATGTCATCTAGATTCGTCCTAGAGATAGCCCCATCTATCTTTGGCTTTGATTGTCTTGTGCTAATCATATTTTTCCATTGTCTCCTCACCCTAGGTTCTAGGTGGAGTAATTGCAGCCATGTGATTTTTGGGCCCTGCATAGAAACATCTTGAACGAGATCATATGGTTTAGAACATTCACCCAAAGACAAATCTACAATGTCAAATTTACATCGTGACTTGGACGGTTTTTTGCTAGATTTCCCTTTAGTTTCCATCTTTTCATCTCTTTGTGAGGCTTTCACCATGCCTAGCATGCTTTACCCCCATGGCATCTACCCCTTTAGCCTTGGTCTTACCTTTTTCCACTCCCTTGATATGCTCCTCCACTTTCTCCTTTCCCTTACCTTCAAGACTAATGACACTTATTGCTTCATTGCCGATTGGTGGTGGGGGTAAGGGTGGAATGAGAGGTTGTGGTGGTGGTGGTGGATGTGGTTGAACAGGTGGTTGTAGGATTTGCACGGGTGGTGCTTGTTGTGGTGCCCTCAATGGTGGTGGTCTTGCTCTTGATGGTGAAATTTGGTTTTGTATTGCTCCTCTATTGAAAATTTTTCCTCATTCGGTGTGGGTAGTAATACATGCCATGGCCATCTTCCCCACAATTGTAGCAGTGGTATTATTGGTTCCACCTTTCTTGTCTCCTCACTTGATCATGATTGTAGTTTTGTGCATGCCCTTGTTGCACTAGATGCACAGATAGATTCTCCAGCTGAGTAGTGATGCGGCTCAACGGGTCTTGATGCTCTTTTGATGCCTCTTGTGGTTGGGTTCTTTGAGCGAATTTTGCAGTTATTATTGGGGTTAGTCGGGTTGAGCTTGATTCCTCTAACTTGTTGACTCTTGCTTACATGCACATCATCCTATCTTTAAGGCGGACTATTTCCACTGCCAACTCATATGTTGTAGGGAATCTCCCCTTCACCTTCTCTTTAAGCGACGACCATAGGATAGCAATGAAATGGTCCTTCTTCAAGAAATTATGCACTCCTTCACCTTCCTCCATTGAGGCAACCCATCCCTCCCACAAATCCACAAACTTGGATTCGTAAATGGCATACTCTAGCAGACCACCCTGCTTTAACTCTATCAGACCTCTCTGCTTTAACTCTATCAACAAGTGTCATAAATTTTTGAGGCTGTGCCTCCACCAAACCTCTTCACAAAGGCAGAACGTAGTAAGTCCCATTCATCCTTGGTATCTTGGGGCAAAGCATTGTACCAAGACTTGGCCTCTACTTTTATCAGTAGAGGAAAGATTTGTAGCCGTGAGGTATTGCCATCCTTGTTGGAAACCACACAAGAATGTCAAAGTTATCCAAAAAATCAATGGTGATATCTTCTCCCTTCTTGCCACTAAACGTAGGAAAAGAGACACTTGCCATGGTAGTAAATCAATGAGCAGACAATCACAAATTTGTTTTTGTTGTTTTTTGGAATGACTTAGTGATTCATAAAGGTTTAATTCATAAAGGTTTATACATGGGTGGAAATCTTGAGCAGAAGCTAAGAAGAGCGCAAGGCTAGAATAGAATAAAGATGCTTACATCAAAAGAGTGCTAGTAATCAAGAATGGGTAGGATGATGGGATGTGGGGATCTAAGGATTTTGTCTAACACCTCTGGTCCAAAGAGGAAAACAATCTTTTTTTGGTAGAATATCTTCCTATCAATGTACATGTTTACATGCATGCATTGCAATAAGCAAAAAGGAAAAACTTATGGCCTATTATGATTATCCATGTTGGGTGTAGGGCAAGGCTTTAACCACTAGATTTGCATACCTTAAGTGTTGAAAATCTTTTTCTGGTAGAATAGCTTCCTATCAATGTACACATTTACATGCATGTGTTGCAAAAGGTGAAAAGAAAAAACTTATGGCCTATTATGATTATCCATGTTGGGTGTAGGGCAAAGCTTTGACCACTAGATTTGCATACCTTAATTGTTGACAAGGTGACACCTTCACCACATTCCTCTACCTCTTGTTGAATTCCACACAATCCTCCATGGGTTCAAAATAGACTGGGCAAGAAGAGTCTACCTCAATCGGTTTCTATTTTGCATGCGGCGGTGACGCTTGGATGGTTGTACTTCACTTGAACTCTCTAGGCCTAGAGAGAGAGTAGGCCCACTTGCTTGCACCAAATGCTTTAGGCTTTGTGGCTTGGGCTTTATGGTTGATGTATTTGACAATTCTTCTCTGACCTTTGGAGAGAAAAAACCTGGTGCTACACAAAATCCGACTGATGTGAGAGTGCTAATGCGGTTCTCAAAAGCAAAACTTACCATTCTTTCTTTACCTCCTCTATCAGCACTCATTGATAGAATGCCTTGGTTGACAGTAGTGATGACATTCCATAGCCCTCCCTTTTAATGCTCTTGATTTGTGATTAGCACGAGCAATGCGAGATGGGGAACTTACCTCTTGGATATTGATGACGCTACAACCTGGTAGTAGCACTTCAATGAAGGCCTTGAGTGCTTCTATAGTCTCCTGTTCTTTAGTCATCCAATTTGAAAACTCTTGTAGCCACTTGTCTTGATTGATGGCATTGCTACTCTTTGTTGACAGAAGGTCTTTGCAAAGCCCTCCTCAATGGGGACACCAAATGAGAGGCGAATGCTCAAAATAGACCCGCTGGCCTCTACGCTAAGTCTATGCACAATAGCCTCATCATGGGAGGTACACAATAGGGACACCATCTAGCTTGGAGTGTGGCTAGGATGCATGATAGGGGGTTTGGCACATAGCACAAGGAAGATGTGAGAGAAAGAGAAGGAGAGAGAGAGAGAGAGAGAGAGAGAGAGAGAGAGAGAGAGAGAGAGAGAGAGAGAGAGATTAATATGGGCTTCATAGACACCATACAAACGTTTATGAGAGGAATTTCACATAATCAACATCTCACAGACTCATATGTGCATGGTAACTCCAACCTCTTGGCCATTAAGAAACCAAAACAAATGACCATAGCCAATACTATGCCATAATAGAACTATGGGTGTGTAGAGGTGCATACATAAGGATATTCATTGTTGGAATTAGGGTTGCAGATAAATGCACACAGCTTGGAGAAGATGAAGGAAGCTCAAGGCACACAATAGAAAGTGTATTACTTAGTGTGCAATGGAAAGATAGGTAGCCCTAGAGTGATGGGTGTATATACAATGCAAGGGGAAAAAACCTCTTGAAGAAAGAAAAAAATGCCCCGACGGTTCTAGTGTTTTCACACACAACACTACCGCATGTATATAGTAACAAATCCCCCCTAGAGGGATGTAGTGAATGAAAGCTGGCACATGATTAAAGAGAAGTGCCATGCCCTGAGGACATGATCAGTCCACAAAGGGGAGTGAGCCCAAAGCTTTTTGGAAAGCTTCGATCTTCTCACGAGACAATGCCTTTGTGAAAAGATCTGCAAGATTGTCCTGTGTTGGCACATAAGCCAAGCTGAGATCTCCTGCTGAGAGCCTCTCGCTGACATAGTGGTAATGCACCTCAATGTACTTTGTGATAGCATGAAAAACTGGGTTCCTTGCAATTGCCAATGCGCTCTAACTTTCAGTGTAGATAGTGTTGGCAATGTCCTGTCCAACACCCAAATCAACCATAAGGCATCTGAGCCATACACACTCAACCGTAGCTGTGAAGACTGCCTTGTACTCAGCCTCACAACTAGAAGTGGCCACAGTAGTTTACTTCTTTCTCAACCATGATATACATGAATTCCAAGCATGAAACAAAAAACACTTGTGGACACTCACGTGTTAAAACAACCAACCCAGTCTAAGTCCGAAAAAGCATGTAAGTCTGGCGGCAATGATCCCCCCTTGGGATAAAACAAGCCAAGATGTAAAGTGCCACTAAGGTAGTGGAAAATCCTCTTAATAACCTACCAATGCTTAGACCCTGGGCTATGCATAAATCTACTGACCTGTGAGACTACAAATTGAATATTTGGCCTCGTGTTTCATACATAATTGAGGCAGCCAACAATAGTGTTTGATAAACAGTAACATCAACAGAATCACCAGTATCATGTAGACTCAATTTCAAACATGTTTCCATGGGAATGGCAATAGGTTTGCAATCCTCAAGTCCAAACTTACGTAGCAATGTCTCTATGTAACTTTTCTGACACAAGGCAATACCACCATCACACTGCTTAAACTGTATACCCAAGTAATGATGCAACAGTCCCAAATCTTTCATCTTGAAGGTAGCATTCAAATCAGCCTTCAATTCACAAATATGTCTCTCATTTGGTCTAGTGATCATCAAATCATCTACATAAAGAACCACAATGAGAATTACATCACCCTCATGCTTTACATACAATGTGCTTTCTGCTGGACTGTACGAAAGCCTTGTTTGACCAAATGAGTGTCAGTTTTCTCATACCAAGCTAAGAAGATTGCTTCAACCCATACAAAGCCTTCTTACATCTACACACATTGTCCTCTTGTCCTTTGTTGACAAAATCATGAGGCTGCGTTACATAACCCTCCTCAAATATGTCACCATTCAAGAAAGTGGTAACAATGTCTGATTGATACACATCCCAACCAAAATGAGATGCCAATGCACATAGAAAACACACAGTAGTCATACAAAAAGTGGGAGCAAAAGTCTCTTCATAATCTATGCCTTTCTGCTATGCATAACCCTTTGCAACAAGTCAAGCCTTATGGCGATCGACCTCACCATCCGGCTTGCATTTCAACTTGTAAATCCACTTCATACCAATGGCCTTTTTTCCAGGAGGAAAATCACATAAAGTCCATGTGTCATTTTCTATAAGTGCATCATATTCTGATCGCATGGAAGCCAACCAATATTTTGAATTCTGTGTTTCATCAAAAGACAGAGGTTCCTCAACATCATGTAAGCTAGACACAGCCAAAGCATAACAATCTGATGCATAAGATGCACATACAAAACACATAGTAGTCATACGACAAGTGGGAGCAAAAGTCTCTTCATAATCTATGCCTTTTCGTTGTGCATAACCCTTTGCAACAAGTCGAGCCTTATGGCGATCAACCTCACCATCTGTCTTGCATTTCAACTTGTAAACCCACTTTGTACCAATGGCCTTTTTGCCAGGAGGAAAATCACATAAAGTCCATGTGTCATTTTCTATAAGTGCATCATATTTTGATCGCATGGAAGCCAACCAATTTTTTGAGTTCTGTGTTTCATCAAAAGACAGAGGTTCCTCAACATCATGTAAGCTAGACACAGCCAAAGCATAACAATCTCATTCATAAGATGCACGGCGAGAGCTTGAACGAGTATGACTAGACAAAGGTGTATCCAATTTACTGTCATGCAATGTGTGCACCAGCCATATTGGCATACCTCTAGCCTGCTCATTTTCAGCCCTTTCCTCATCAAGTACATCATGTACATATGCATCAGTAATAGGCTGATCAGTAATATTTTTGAAAACCCCCATAGGGTGTACATTTTCCTCATTGGAATTTACATTCGAACTTCCACCATTGAAAAGAGGCAACAAAGTTTTATAAATGTCATGTGAGCTTACATTATTGTCTCTAGTACATGACAACAAGGGCTGAACAGAATCTTCCACAAACACTACGTCTTGTGAAACCAGAATACACTTTGTTTGCGAATGGTACAACCTGTAACCTTTGCTTTCAGCACTATAATCAACAAAAATACATTTGACAGCCCTATCATCCATTTTTTTGCGATGTGTTTGTGGCACCAAATAATATGCCAGACAGCCAAAAACACGCATGTGCTCAATAGAAGTCTTTCTATCATGCCATTGCTTCATATAAAGCAATAGACTGCAAAGCTTTTGTTGGACACCTGTTAAGTACATAAGTGGCACACGTGATGGCCTCAAGCCAAAAACAATGCGAAAACGTGCCATTTTCATAAGTGGCGTGTTTTTCCTCTCAGCAACACCGTTTTCCTCAGGCGTATAAGGCACTGTAAATTGGTGTTTTGTCCCTCGAGTAGCCATAAATGCATTAAATTCATGAGACATATACTCCCCCTCTCGATCGCAACGGAGGGTGTCCATAGTATATTTTGAGACATTTTCAGTCATAGCAAGAAATTGTTTGAAGCACATAAAAACTTCGACTTCGCTTTAAGAGGAAATACCCATGCATGCCTAGAGTAATCATCAATGAAAGTCACGAAGTAAAGGTAATTGCCCAAGGACGGAGTTTGCATGGGCCCACAAACATCACTATGCACAAGCTATAACCTGCATGTGGCCCTAACTGAACCATCCTTTGGAAACTTTCAACGCTACATCTTACCCAAAATACAACCTTCACAAACAGGTTTGACAAGCACTTCAAGAGGTGGCAAAGAAGCAACCATATCAAATTTCTGAAAACGTAGTAAACTAGAAAAATTCAGATGCCGAAAACGTGCATGCCAAAGTTTTGCATCTAAAGCAGCCCTTGAATCTGCAACTGCATTTACAAAATTTTGTCCACACTTGTCATACAAAGTGAGCTTATACAACCCACGGCACAAAAGGCCAGATGCAATAATTTCATCACCAAAACTGAGATCACAAACAGGTTTGATAGGTACTTCAAGAGGCAGCAAAGAAGCAACCATATCAGAATTCTGCAAACGTAGTAAACTAGAAAAATTCAGATGCTGAAAATGTGCATGCCAAAGTTTTGCATCTAAAGCAGCCCTTGAATCTGCAACTGCATTTGCAAAATTTTGTCCACACTTGTCATACAAAGTGAGCTTATACATCCCACGGCACAAAAGGCCAGATGCAATAATTTCATCACCAAAACTGAGATCATGAACTATACATCTGTCATCCACAAATTTGACTCCAAGTCCAAGTCTAGCACGTGCAGATACAGACAAAAGATTCTTCTTGATCCTAGGTACATAAAGTGCATCAACAATTGTAAAAGAACTACCATTTGCAGCAATAAGCACAATCTTTCCAACTTCTTGAACCGGATAAGAGGTATTGTTGGCACAAGTGACTGAATTTACACGAGGGACAGTCTCGAGAGAGGTGAACAATTCACGATGTGAGGTAATGTGATTTGTAGCACCACTGTCAAAATACCACACATGTGAATCTGCAGCAACTGACATGCATGCATCATGGACAACAGGATTGTAAGTGCACTCTGTACTAAAAGCCCATTCTGCATCAACATCAGCATCATAGTCTCCTTTCATAGAAGACTCAACAATGGCTGCATTTGAAGTGGAACCAGCATTTGCAGTGGAACCACTCTCTTTCTTCTTAGCCTCTTTGGCCTTCAACTTAGGCCACTGCTTGATCAAGTGATCATTAGCTTTACAATAATGGCAATGCATCTTGTTTTTGCCCTTATCACTAGAATTTCCAGATGAATTGCTGCTAGTAGAAGCATTAGGAACATAATTTTTGCCACTCGCAGCAGAACCATAAGAAGTGGCTGCATTGTTGTTACCACCCTTTCTTTGAGAAGCAATAAAAGCCTATTTAACTGCACGCTACCTAGTCCGGTTTTTTCTGGAAAGTGACTCTTGCAATAGCAATGTGCATAATGCATCAAACTTGACAACTTCAGGATTTCCCTGGGTCATAAGTCTCCAAGTACTAGCAAAAGTCTGGTAAGGCATCAAGAACAGTCTGCACAAGGGAACTACCTGAAATGACTTCACTTGCAGAAATAAGTTTCTCATTGATATCCTTGACACCAGCAAGGAAAGTGTCCATATCATCTTCCTCATGCATAATCTTCTATTCCAGCTCTTTACGCAAAAAAGCAATTTTAGCCTCATTGCGGCTTGTATGAAGACCTGCTAGAATATCCCAAGCCTATTTTGCAGATTTTTTTGAACAAATGTGAGGAGTAATGGTGCGCTTTATAGACAACACAATCAACACATGAGCGTGCGCATCCTTTACATCCCAACGAGCTTGTTCTGCCGTAGGCACAACAACTATAATAGCAACAATCCTTGCAGCAAGACCTGCAACATCCTCAACATCGCCTACATCCTCAGAACCAAGACATACATCAAAGCCTTGCACAATATTCCAGACGCCCTTTGACACAAGAACATGTTGCCTCATGTAAGCCCACATTGTGCACATCCAATCTGTCCTCAATAGCCAACATCTTGAACACATATGTGTTATTGTCAGCCATGGGAAACGCCTGCATGTGATGTGAAAACAGCCCAAAATGAGGAGAAACTGAGTGAGACCAGCATGTGTTATATAGCACAACCCACAGTAGACTGTATGGGACTTGTTATGCAGTATTTGGCATTGACAAAAGCTTTGCACAAAATGACAAAATTGCATGTGCAGACCTGTTGGCTGTAGTGGAAATGAAGGTTGAAATGAGCCCAAAATTTTTATCGACCTATGAACGCTCGCCAAAGCTCACTGAAATCGAAAAAAATGAGCAGGTGTGTGCTGAATCTGCTGGCAACTAAGCCCGAGAGGATGCAACTTGCTCTGATACCAATTATTGGAATGAGGGTTGCAGAGAAACGCACACAGCTTGGAGAAGACGAAGGAATCTCAAGGCACACAACAGAGAGTGTATTACTTAGTGTGCAATGGAAAGATAGATAGCCCTAGAGTGATGGGCGTAAATACAATGTATGGGGGAAAAAAACCTCCTAAAGAGGGAAAAATGCCCCAGCGGTCCTAGTATGCTCACACACAACACTACCACATGTACATGGTAACATACATATGAGAGCGTGAGTGCTAGAGCTTGATTGTGTGTGTGTCAAAGCTTGATCATGTCAAAGCTTTGAGTCCTCTTTTACAAAAGAGAAGGCCTCCTTTTATAGGCCAAGAGAGTGATTAGAGAAGACATTATGAGCAAGAGGTTTTATTACAAAGTAACCTCGATTAGGGGCATTCCACCAATGAGAGAGCTCCATGTGCCTTGCTTATTGACCAGTTTCCTCCTAATTGCCTTCATCATGGAGAGCTTTGTCTCCATGCCACTTTCCATAGCTTGAGTCCAAGATCTTCCTTATAATATTTGAGGAAATCTTGGTAAAATAAGAGAAAATCAAGCAATAATGGAGAGAAACCTATAAGAAGATTCGTGTGGAGTTGGATAACCATGACTTCTTCCCATGTGAGCATATAGGCTCCACCATTTTGACCATATCTCCTAAACCATAGCTCCAGAAATTATTAAAAGAAATAGGAGTAGAAAGATCAGCTCAACGCCTAGAACTTTGTTGTTTTTCCAATTCGGAATGAAAGAAATAGAGAAAAATCCCACAAAAATATGTGTCCATCTTTTCCCTTTCAAAAGTCTTCCAGGTGGTCCCCCCTTGACTTCATGTGCTAGCCTTGTGTCCACAAGTGAATTATGATTGAATTTTATAATATTTTGTTGACTCCAACTCCATAATGCATAAGATTCTCCTTTCTTTCACTATTGACTCTTATTCCTCGCGCGTAGTGACTGTCAGGCAGTGATCGTTAGGTTGAATTAATATCTAGTGATTTTTTTTTGTTTTCATAGTGTTTGTTTCTACCTCTTCTTATTTTGAAGATCCAAATGTGTTAGAACCATAGCTATGTACAAAATAAATACATAGATTTTTGTGATTTTCATGCATCAGGTCCTTCCTCCTCCATGAAGCCTTGAAGCCTTGCCATCAAGTACATACCAAGAGAGAGGTGGACCAAAAATTTGAAAAGCGTTCCTCATTGGGGAGAAAAATGTAAATTTCTCCTCTGCTACTGCTTTTGGTATATTTTTCTAACTTTTTTCAATTCCCAAGTGTTTCACCTTCTTCCAAGAGTACACTCACCTAGTGTTTGGTCATCTGGTTTGAGTTTAGTCCCAATTTTAGCAATTTCTCAGTTTGAAAGTTGGGATTTGGGCTCACACTCACACTATGAGTCCAAATTCAATTTTTATTTAATGGCTTGCCTTCTTATGTCAAGTAGAACCCTTGTCGTAGCCCTTGTCGAGTTTTGACACTTATACCTAGTAGCTAAGAGGAAAATGCAATTTTCTTCCTTTACTTCTGCTTTTAGTAAGTTTTTTCAACTTTGGCTTAATAGGGGTGGTGCTTGCATCAAGTCCTACCATTGAAACAAGTCTTGGGCAAAAATTATTTTTCTAGCTAGTAGCTAGGGAGAAAAACGAGATTTTCTCCTCGTAGTACGCAAAATCACATTTTTTCCCATTTTAGTTTTCCAATAGGTTGTTGCTATCACTTTAGGTCCAATGTGACAAGAAATCAAAATTTTAACAAAACTTGAACTCCTTGGGTGAATTTACCTCTTTTCTCACACTAAGAACTCGACCTCTTAAACAACTTTTTATTCACTCTCTTTTTGCTGATTTTCAAATGAAGCACATGCTAACACAATCTCCACCAAAATGTGGATAAAATCCCATCCAAAAAATGCATCTACTTACCCTACTCCTAGAACAAGAGAAAAGAACACTCAAAAATGACAACTTACAACAAAAACTTTGATTTTGCATTTTTCTTGCGTTTTTTCAACCTAGTGTGAACTTCAATGCTTTAATAGCCAAAAAATTTACACACAAAGCTCTAAACCTATTCGCAACACTTTACTCTATCATCTAGCTACTCATATGGCGAGAAAAGCATCACTAAAAACACAAAGACTAAGGATGTCTTAATCTCCACTCCTACTCTACTCTATCCAACTAGTCTATCTAAGTTAACTCTGCTAGGTTTTTTGTATGTCTTCACAGTAATTTAGGTACTTGTTCCTCATTGGAACCAATGTCTAAGGGGGCTTTTATAGCATATGTCACATCTCACAAAGAGACATTCCCAAGACTAAAATGTCAATCCAAGAGAAGTAACTCAAATTGTAACGGAATTAGGCTAATAACATTGATTGTAGCGGAATAAAAGCGACAATAGTGAGCATTTCATTAAGTGAATTCCTAATGAAGATAGAGAAAGTAATTGGTTGAAGGTAGCAACACAAATACTAGACAAATATTACACCTAGTTAGCTTGGCATGAACAATACTTGTAAAAGAGAGAGAAATTGATAACACTTGAGGACCGGATTTACTTGGAGCTACTCCCCCCTCCACAAGGCTCTTGTATTATATGTTCTCCCATAAAGAGAGACTTGCAAATTCAATTTTTATGTAATGGCTTGCCTTCTTATGTCAAGTAGAACCCTTGTCGTAGCCCTTGTCGAGTTTTGACACTTATACCTAGTAGCTAAGAGGAAAATTGTTAAGGCGGTTACGCCGCTAGCGGAAGCTAAATAGCGAGAACTCAACCAACAACAGAATTTGTCAGACGAGGACGAAGCTTGACCCGCAGGCGCATGGAAACAACTAGGTGGGTGTCAAATCACCTACTCGACCTTCTAATGACAATCACTACCAAGGAAATCAAATCTAAGTTCTAAAATACGCAAGTGACTGAAATCCGTACTACGAACGAATGCTATACGAAACAGGATCTAGAATCATCGAATCGATCTCAAACTCAAGGGGAAGTCTATACACTAGGTAAGAACAACACCCTAAAGACTTGAACTGCAAAATCAACCTATAACCACTCCGTGCGGTAAACGCGTATGAAGACAGGCCGAAAATTACAGGTGATCGAAACTTGACCCCGATGGTACCAATGCGTAGCTCTACTCGTTGTGGTTCTATAGATATGCTGCACGCTCTATTCCGACACACGAGTTGGAAGAAAACTCACACCGAAGCTCGTAGGAACTTACCACACATAGAAGCCGATAGCGCGCACTCTTGGTATCTGTGCGTAGCTCTCGCCGTTGCTAACACAATGGCGGTGTCGCTTCTCCAATGGCGGCTCCGTAGCTCGCGTAGCAAGGAGATAAGACTCTCTCTCTCACTCACTCTCTCAGACACAGTCACGGCGCTCAAAAACTCACTTTGATTAATAATTGAATCTCCTTTAGGTTACAAAACTTTGGCTTATATACCTCAGCCTTGGAGGTGAGAACATCTCTAATTATTTACATCAGCAGGTGAAATTACGTCGGGATTACAAGCTGGAAACTCAATTGAGTCCCGTTACTTAATGAATGGCTCAAATCAAAATTAATGTCGGAAAGACATTTATTACAATCAATGGTTACAAAATGATGGGTGTGAGCAAAAATGCGGTTGTGATCCTCTGCTGGCTCAACACTCCCCCCCTCCGCGTTCATGTCGTCCCTGACATGACTTTTAGGCTTGGTCAATAGAGTCCTGTCGTCTTGAGCATCTGCAAATGTGATTCGTAGCGTAGGTTGCCGATGGTCAAGGTTGGGCCGAATATTTTGCTTTCGTGAGTGAAAAAGCCGGTGTAGAAAGCTTCTTCGAATGTTTGCATGTGGAAGCTAGGCAAAAACATAATTCTTTGGTATAAGAGATGTAACACCTTTGGTGATGGCTGCAATGAAAGATCATACATCATATCCGTCACTGTGTCGGCCGTCGATAGTAGACTCGAGGTCGTGGCTTTGTCTGGCGCGAACACTTCAATGCATGCTAAGAGAGTCCTGCAGATTTTCTTTAGCATCTGACACGAAAGGTCAGGAGAGCCAGTAAAGAGTT
Source organism: Adiantum capillus-veneris (assembly GCF_014529385.1). Lineage (NCBI taxonomy): Eukaryota > Viridiplantae > Streptophyta > Polypodiopsida > Polypodiales > Pteridaceae > Adiantum > Adiantum capillus-veneris. Next base: position 37,221,889 of record NC_140958.1, read on the forward strand.
TGATGGTGCCCGTTAGGGTTTTCACCATGTAGGCTTTACCTATTCTCTCTCCTTCCTTTGGTCCTGTCATCCTTGGGTAATTAAGCCAATTTGGCTTCTTTTCTGCAATCCTGCCATGCTCTTTCCAGCTTCTGACTCTTGGCACCGGGCAGAAGGTTGCATCCTCTCGAATCTCCTTTGGAGCCTCTACCAAGTAGATGAGGTAGGCTGGGTATTTGTTCAGCCAACCTTTCCTCCATCTAGGTTGAGAATCTACAATCTTCTTTGATTGTTCCTCTTTTGTGATGTCGCCTTCGTAAAGAGCGACATACTGCTCCTCCTCTATTCTCTTTTTCGTTTTTATCACTTCAAACTTCATCAAAGGGAAAGGCAGACTGGGTTGCATCCACTCTTCATGGAGCACTTTTGTGTCTAGTCCCTGAAGTCTAATGGAGATTAGGAGTCTCCTCTCCCATTCCATTTCCGCCTTGGCACTTTCCTCTGTTGACTTTTCTATTTGGTCCTGGAGCCTTTGTTCTTCTTCTTCAGAGATTCTTGAAGTCGAGGCCACTTCTTGAACTGGGGCTGGATCTTCAATTGTGGTTGCCTCTCCAGTTTCTGGTAGCTCTATGGCTGCTCCCCCTGCTTCTTCTTGTGGTGTCTCTGTTTCTCTTCTTTGTTGCTCTTGGAGGTCTTGGAGCTGTTTGCGGAGGGCCTCATTTTCTGTCCTTAGTGTTTGGTTTTCTGATGTGAGCCTCTCCTCCGCAGCCAATGATCCCTCCGCCATGTGCAACCTTTGCACTTGCTCTAACCTTAGCTCTCTTTGCAAACTTCTGACCTGATCTTCCAGAGCTGATACAAGAGCTCCCTCTTGTTCGGTTCCTGCTCTGCTAGCTCTAGGGGTGGTCCTGAGTCTCGTGATTGTCCTTTCTTGAAGTTCGACTCTTTCCCTTAGCTCAATGAGCTCATCCTTGGCTGCCTCCAGCTCATCTTCTATTCGCTCCTTTGCTTCCTGTGAACTTGTTACCTCTCTTGAAGCTTCGGCTAGTTGGAGTATCAAGCCGTCTCTCTCATTTTCTGCGTCGTAGAGTGATGCTTTATGACTTTCAGATTCAGTCATAGCATTCTCTAACTTCTTCTGCAACTCTGCTTCCTTTTGTTTTGCTGTCTCAAGTGCTACTTCCTTTGCTCTGGATCTTTCTTTAATCTTGCTGAGCAGTTCATGCACCATGTGCATGTCTTTTTCATCTTCATCTGTCAACTTGACAGCTCTTTCTGCCACCACCTCCAATGGCTTCGGCTCTTCTAGTATGTTCTGTTCGTCCATTTTCTCTTCACTCTCCATTGTACCCTTTGTCTTTTCTTTCGTCCCTTTCCGATCATCTTGTTTTCGTAGGGATATCCCATAAACTGCCTCCAGGGCCTCTTCTTCACTGTATCCGATAGCGACCAGATCCTCATAATCATCTTTCTTTTGCTGAACTGGATCTATCTCCTTTTCCTTGGTCCCGGCCTCCTGCTTTTCCATAACTTCTGTTTCTATTTCTATTGTGGTTTCCTCCACAATAATTTCCATCTTCTTCGGGCTTGGTACAACAGTAAAAGAGGGCTGATTCCTCAGTCATCTTGGCTTTCCCTTTGTTTGCTTGCCCGTCTTTCTTTTGAGGTTCAGTAGACTCATCTACTTTCTTCTTCCCCTTGTCGTCCTTTTGCAGCTCAGCTTTTAAAAGCTGTACTTCCTCTTCAGTATAAGGCTCGACAGGTTGCTGCTCCAGTATGGCCTCTGACTCCTCATAAGCTCTAATATATTGATCATATTGATCAACATGTGGCCTGGCTGAGCTGGTTCCGACTTTACTGGGATCTGGCACCCACATTTCTTCGAAGTCCCCCTTTAGAGCTCTTTCCGCTCTAAACTGCTCTACCAGCCTTTCCATTCTTGCGGCTTTTTGACTTTTGGTTTGCTTGGGATCGGCCTTCTTCTTCACTTTCTTCTTGAGCGGCTCGTCCACAGCCTCTTCAGGTTCTGAAACTATTTCTAGTTTTCGGCGTGCTCTTGTGGACGCCCTCTTGGATACTTCTTGTTGTTCTTCCTCCTCATCGGCTTCTCTAAGCCACTCATTCTGGGAGGGAACCCGTGGCCCTTGATCTCTGGCTCCAATAGCTTCATAAGCTATTCTTGTCAGAACTTCAGCTCCTCCTATATACTTTGGCTTCTGGTTGTGCATGGCGATTACTTGCTCGTGGATGTATTGAGCATAATTCACCTCTTTTGGCATGTTGCTCTTCAGTGCCCATGTGATGGTTGTCGCAATGGCATGGGGTGGTGTAGTATACTTCTGCAGTCTTTTACTGCACACATGGAAAAACTGGTTGTATAATCGGCAAAGGGTTGCCGCTCGTTGATCTGCCATATCTCCGTAGGTTGTATTTTGTTTCTTTGATCCATAGACCTCTATGGCCTCCCTTCTTTCTCTGACAGAACTCCCTTTGTTGTGCAGCTTCAATGCATCTGCAATGAGCTGTGGAGTGATCTGTACTTCAACTGTTTCTCCATCCATGGCTGTCAACGTGGCTTTCCCATCCTTCTGAATGGATGTTGCCAACTCATACACTCTTCTTGTGTCTACACCTGATGGTCTCGAGGTGAAGAACCTGTGTAAGTCAGCCTTTTCCAGGTATTTGCTTATGTTCTCTGTTCTGCTATAATCCACTAATTCTCGTGGGATCATAGGTACATCGACCGATTGCCCTTGAGGATCTCTGAAAGTCCCCTGGTAGATCTTTATTCCCTCTTTTTCTAGTACTGCTTCCTCCACCCATGTCTTGGTTGGCTTGAGGGTTTCTGTTGGAATATCAAAAGGTTCTGCTTCTGCAAGAGCATCCTTGATGGTTGGTCTTTTTCTCTTAGTTGCCGATGACTTAGCGGAATCCATGGATCCTGTAACTCCAATCACAGAAGTTAGCGTCTTTTTAGTAGTACTGAAAGCCGAAATGAAGCTTTTAACTATTCAAATGACTTGAAAATTGAAACATGAGCTATTCAGGGCCTAAGGATGCAATGTAGGTGAAAAAAATATGCAAACTGGGCTCAAAAACATGCTTGAGACATCATACGCGTATGATGTCTTTTGTGTCAGAATGACTTCATATTGGTTGTGCTTGAAGCTGATAGTGTATACATGAGTATCATATGCTTGGATTTGAGTTTGGATACCATTTGGTCAAGTTTTGGCCAGTTTAGTCCGGTTCAGGCTCTTGGCAAAATTTTGAAAGGGAATTGGATTTTATGATCCAAATTGGATAAAACTTGGTGGATTACTTTCAAATGGCATGTAGAACACTTCTGTTTGGTGGTTGAAGCCCTGAGGTGCCAAAATCACATAGTGAGACATCATACGCGTATGATGTCTTTTAGTGCATTTTTGGACCAATTTTCTCCATAAGCTTGGTTTTGGCTTTAGATAGGCTTATTCAGTGGATTTATCAAGTTTGGATAGAATTTGGGCAAAAAATGGCTCTGGAGACATCATACGCGTATGATGTCTTTTTCATCAATTTTTCATGGGATTGGTTCTGTGGACTCTCCATGTGCTAGTGAAGGACTGTTTATACTCAAATCTTGGTTTGGACTTGAATATGTTGGATTTGGGACAAAAATTAGGCTTTGTATGAAGGATTTTCTCTTAATTGGGCTAATGGGGTGATCCACTTGACCAAATGGTTCCAAACTTCATATGTAGCATGTATTAGATATATATAATGGATGTATGATGACAAATGAGCATTTTTGGCTCTGTAAGTGCAAATAGACATCATACGCGTATGATGTCTTTTGTGTCAAAATAGTGCTTTTTGGTTCCAGATAGGTTGTATATGTGTTAACCAACAATCCTACAAAGTTTCAATGAGTTTGGAGTTATTTTGACAAAATTAGGACCAAAAATCAATTTTATGGCCTACTTTGCGTCTTTTTGGTTTTCCTTGGGTTTTCTAACTCCAATTCTCATGATACTTGGTTCATAGGATGTGATTAACATGTGGAATGAGGCTATGCACTCAAATGTTGAAATGGATGTGAAAATCATGCTGTGAGACATCATACGCGTATGATGTCTTTTCTTGAAATGATGGTCTTTTTGTGCAAAGAATGCTTTGTGCTAGTGCCCTAAGCCCTGCTAACTAGTTTTCAACTTAAAAAGTCATCAGTTTAGCTAAAAAGCCCCCTTATAGGCATTTCAGTCTCCGAAGTCGTCTTTTTGCCTTGGAGTTGAATTTCTTCAACTTTTCTTCTCGAGAGTTGCATTTCCAGCTCATTGGATATGTTGTGAAGCCACCTATTCGGTTGAACTTGACTTTGGCTCCCCGTTCTCCATCTTTCTCCATTTGGTTTCCCGAAAGCGTCTTTTTCACCATCGGTAAGTGAATCAGCTTTCTTTTGGGTTTTGCTTGCAAACATAAGTCATCCATGTATAGTTGAAACTGCTTGTGAAGTTTCATGTCATTTGGTCGTCAATTTTAGCCGTTATGCCAAAATGACGCTTTGTGTGTCCGCAGCGAATCGGTTGTTCCGACCTACTTTTGGTGGTCCAAACCTGGAGATACTCCATGGTTGCATTGCCCTCGATGTTGTTAAGCTTCCTGAGAAGTTTTGTGTTGTTCCGACAACTTTTTTTCTGTTTGCCTCTTGCAGGCTCTGTTGACCTAGGGTTTTTCCAGTCGTTCTTTCTCGAGCTTTGAGTGCTAGAAACTCATCTCCTATACTAGGGTAATCCACCTCTAAGTTCTTGCAAGGTTTGGTTAGGCGGTTGTGCCCCTACCTAGAGTTCTTCCCCATTCCCCGTCTGCTCTTGTTTCTTGGTTTTGGTGAGTTTTCGCGACAAAAGTTAACGATAAGCATCAAAAGCTTACGGCAACGAGTCTACCTCTCATGTCTGGTGTCCTCTGAGCTCTCGTAGCAGTCGTAGAAGGCGGTAGAAGGTCGGATGCTCCTGTGTGCTCTTTGCTCTCTCCAAGAAGGTAATAGTGGAAATGAGCTTGATAGTGAAGTGAAAAATACTTAACTTCGGGCTTCCCGGATCACTTGTTACCAAATTTGACATGTGCTCCTATCTCATCGTGAAATGCACTTTAGGATTTGAAATTTCTCAATTTGGACTCCATTTGACCTGTTTCTGAGAAATCTGTCCACTTTGTCAAAATTCTGTCATTTCGGGCTTTCCGCAACTTTTTCAGAATTGTACCCAATTTTTACCATGGGTTGCCCTTGTCATTAGGATCATCGCCGTCTATTCTTTTCTTTTTTCCGATCTCATTTCACCTGCTTTTTTATTTTTCTTTTATTTTTATTAAGAAAATCATAAAAAATAAGGAAAATAGCAAATTGAAGCCAAAAAATTCCAAACATACACGATAAATAGCTGGTAACCCTATGTATATGAATATACACTTCTTTGTGATTTCTGGACTTGGATTACCACTTTTTTCCACTTTTTAGCTCCAAAAACACTCTTATTTAGTGATATTTACACATCTAGAGACCCAAATTCATCATTTGATCTCTTCTTATTGCAAAACAAGGTATATAAGGGCATAAATATTATCAATATCCGCAATCAAACATAAAAATTGCAAAATCATGTAAGACACTGCCCTTGTAATATAATTTTTGTTTTTCTTTGTTTTTTTTTCACTTGTAGCTGCTTTGTAACTCCTGTATACCTCCCCCCCTCCTAGTCTGAGTCCTCCCGGACGACTATGAAGTGTCTGTGGGTGAAGCATTGTAGTTGTTTTGGTCATAAGTTTCCAATGCAATTGTAGAGCGACGATACAACATTCTTTCCAATAAAGCTGCTCTTTGTTTGATTGAAGGATTGGTGGTCGGGTTTTGGGTTGGTTTTGGCACTTCAGTATTTGAATCAGTAGATGGATTCTTCGTTACCTTGTTGTCTTTTTTTACAATCCAAATCTGCTTCCGCTTTGCTTGTGCTTGCCACAAACTCTTTGCGACCCAAACCTGCTTTATTCTGTGTGTTGATTCCCTCGCCTTGAAATACCTAGGAGTTTCCGTTGATTGTATTGAAGGGAGTTCCTTCTTACAAATCTTTGGGATCCAAATTTGCTGGCTGTAGCTTTGTGCCGTCATGAACTTCTTTGGAATCCAAATCTGTTTCACTGTCCTTGATTGTCGGGGAGCACTCTGTTGTCTGGTATTGAAGACTCTGTTTTCCACCTTGTTGTTCTCTGGCACAGCCTTTTTTTGTTTCCATACCAACTTTGACTCCTTTGTTTTATCCCAAGGTTGAGCTGTTATATTATTGCTTGTCTTCCTTATCCAATGTTGAGAATTCCTCGTCGAAGAGTAATCCGGTTGTATAGAAACTTTTGGTTGCCATTGCTTCTTCTTTTTCTCTGTTTGTTGTTTGCCCTTGTTCGTGGATTCTTCCTTTGGAGTTGGCTCTGCTCCTTTGGTGAACTTGACTGATTGACTTTCACCTTCGTATTTGATAAGCACTGATTTAGAACTCCAGTCAATCATTGCATTGTATTGCTTCTGCCATGGTTGTCCTAGCAATAATGGATGTTGTGTAGCTTGGTCTTCAACCACGTAAAACATATGAGGATACACATATTGGTTAATCTGTATATGTAAAACTGTGCATCCGACAGTTTTGATTGAATTCTCAGAGTAACTCTTTAACTCTTGCTTGGCAGTTTGTAGTTTCGTGTCATTTGTCAATTGTCTATACAAACTGAGTGAAAGTAGGTTAGCTTGAGCTCCTGAATCCAATAGTGCTCTGGCTTTAATTTGGTTGGTTCCTACTTTGCATTCAATGATGGGTTCTTCCTTGTCATTATCCATTTCTGTTATACTGACTGCGTTTATTCGTATTGCTCCTTCATTGCGCTGTTTCTGACGCAGTAGTCTTCTTTTCTCCATTCTTTCCTTCGCCTCAGCTTGCGCTTCCTCTACAATCTTTTTCTTTTTTTGGACACGCAGCTTTTCTTGATGTATTTTGAGAAGCATGTCTTGTGTTAGCGGCAACAGATACTTTTTCACTCTGCATCCACTAATCCAATTGGGCATTTCTTCTCCGTCTAATGTAGCAAGCTTGACGGCTCCACTTGGTGATAGATCTTTAATCACCAGAGGTCCCATCCCTCGCTTTTTAAGCTTCTTAGCATGCTGTTTCAGAGTGTAAACTAGGACATAGTCCCCAACTTTAAACTCTTTAGTCCGCACATGCTTATCAAAAAATTCCTTTTGTCGCCTTTTTTGAGCGTAGATGGAAGCTACTGCCTTTAGGCGAAGCTCATCTAGCTTTTCCAGTGTATCGTTCTTTTCAGTTTCTTTTTCGAGTACAGTTCTCAACATGAAATACGGAACCACGTCGTACCCGTCCTTGTCGCAAAATTTCGTTGTGGGACCATCCGGAATTGCGCAAACATCTAGGGTTGCTAGAATGTGTGTCCATTCTAATGGTTCAAACGTGTCCTCTGGAAAGGGTTCTCTTACATAAGTTTCGTCTTCGATAGCCCTTTCTAAAACACATTCTTCTCGTTTCAGACTTCCACATTTCAAAGCTCCACACATCCATAACTCCTTGGGTTTACCTAACCAAGCTGGAAATTCGGATCCCGCCAAAGTAGCTGAATCAAACTCCTCTACCGGTGTTCGGTTCACATCTTTGTAGCTATGGTCTTTCAGGTTCACACGTGTAGTGGTTTCCATATTTCTCAGGTATATGTGATCGTAGCCCCAATCCTGGACCATTTTCAATTGTCTCATGAATGGTCTTCCCAGTATGATATCATAGTTATTCTCCTTGCCAAAATCGACAATAGCGAAAGTCTGTTCGTATTCAATGCCGCAAGAAGTCACTACAACTTTCTCTAATAACCCCATAGGTTTCTCCATGTGTCCATCTGCTAATTGGAGTTTCAACCTAGTCTTCCTTATTGCTGGTTTCCCCCATTTTTTCCAGATTTCTTTTGTAGCAATGGCTACCCCAGCTCCGCTGTCTAGTATTGCCATCGTCTTCACTCCTTGGAATTCAACTGGTAAGGTTGTATTCCCCTCTTCACCTTCGCAATACTCTCCGACCTTGTTTAAGGGTACAGGCTTAGCGTTCTTTTGTGGCTTGCTCAGCTCCTCTATGCTCTCTTGCAATCTCGATGTTGGATCTTTTATCCCGAATTTCTCCAAGCATTTTCCTACAGTGGTCCACATATGTGGTCTTAGCCTCAAAAGCTCAGCTAGAGTGATAGTGCATGTCACTGGTGTTGACAAAATCTCTATCAATCCTTGCGAGTCCATGACTTTTTCTGATGAGATTTTTCGTGAGGGAAGTGCTCTAATCTCGGATTTTGCTTCATACTCTCCTAAGTATGAAGGTAAGGTTTTCAGTGAATGAGGTTTGCTCTCCATTGTTCTAACAGAGCCCCCATCTCCCCAGTAAGATTGCAGATCCAAGTCTACTTGAGATCCTGCCTCAAATTCCACTATGGGAGGATTCCTGATGTCCTTTTCCCAATTTGTCTGATTAGCTTGGCAACTTAGCTCGTTTGCAAAGTTTGCCTCTCTCACTTGTTTCCAAAATTCATTGTAATCCTCATCTTTTCCGTAACTCCTCTGTATGACTGGATGAAAACTTTCTATCTCCTGATCGGTTGTGTTCAACACTATGCGATCATCCTTTTGTGTATTTTCAGGCTTTTGTGCACTGGGAGTCTTTTCAGCTACCCGTGAAACGATAGTCTCTTGCTGAATTGGGTTTTCCGTTCCACAATTCATTGTTTCTCTTGGTGGTTCTAATAAAGCTTGTGCAGCCTCGATCATTCTCTGGCACATTTCAAGTCTCTGCTTTTCCAATTCCGCGTTTGGGTATGTCATCCACCTCTGTTCTTGTGTTTGGTTGTTCTTTAACCTAGCTTCGTAAGCCCTCATCAGTGCGTCCAATGGTTCGTGTACTTTGTCAACTAGCACTGATCCCCCTGAGCTTAAGCTCGTTGTTTCTTTGGTACTCTTTTGTTTCGTTCTTTTCGGGCTCATCTCTCGTTTCCCGTTTTGACTCTCAAGTTTTTCTAATCTAGCTTTAGTTTGCTTTAGTTCCTCAGCTAGAATAGCGTCTTCACGTTCTTTTCTCAACTTCATGCGTGCTTTTCTAGCTTTCCATGTGTTTTTCTGACTCCGCGGTCCTTGACTAACCACTTCAGTCGCTAACTTACCATTCTCAGGTTCTCTAGTGGTTTTCTTAGCTTGAGCTCTAGTAACAACTTGCGTTGGTATCAGAGTTTCATTTTCAGACCCACTGCTGGTAGGAATAGTTTCTAGCATATTCAATGTCGTCTTTTGCACTTTGTTTGGATTCTTTGAACAATCCTCAATGAAGTGAGTAACCCCACACTCAGTGCAATAAGCGTTAATTCTAATGATTTCCGTATGTGGACAAACATTCATCAGATGGTCACCTCCACACTTGTAACAGGGTCCTAGTGCTGGTCTTGGTCCCATTTGATTCGTCCTTTGTGGATATGATGGTCTTTGTCCTGTTAACCCTCCATGAGCTATGAACATCAATGTTCTTGCGTCCAAATTGTATCTCTCTTCATCAGAAGCACTTGTAACTGTTGGTGTTCCAACATTCCCCATCATGCCCCATGGTTCTGGTTGTTTTGGTTCTTCTGGTGGGTAATACACTGTCGGAGACATGTGTGCACCCGATTCTTCGTAATAGGATTGAACAGGCACTAAGGCTTGTTCTTCCTGATTCTCTAAGGTTGGTGCATATCTAATGCCCACTGGTCTTGCTCCTGGTAAAGGTGGTTGTTGTCCCAATACCGGTTGAGGTCTTTCTATCCCCATAGGTCCTGGTACATTTCCCGTTGGGTATCGAGGTACTGGATGTACCTGAGGTGGTGCTAATTGAGCAGGAGGTGCATACTGGCGCTCCCTTACATACCCTTTGTTGTAATAACACTCCTCTGTTGGATGATTTGTCCATTTTTGTTCAATAGCACACCATTTCAGTGTTTTTGGCAATGGTTTTTGGTATGGTGCCATCCTTTTTAGAGCATCTTCTATCATTTGCTCTACATTTGGCATGGTTGTTGTTTGAACATTCTTTTTAGTGGTAGTCTCGCTCGCTACGGAGGAGGAGCTACTGGATGCAAAATCTGTATCCGCTGACACCTCTCCATAAACCGTACAGTTATCCACTAAGTACAATGCCTCTCTCGTTACTTGCTCGAAACTTGTACAAGCTTTCAAGTGCAAGTCCTTCTTGAGAGTGTCGTTTCTCAGTCCCTCAATAAAGAGAACAGATAGTCTGTCATCTTGTGGTCGTTCACGTACTGGACATCTCTCAATGTATTGTTTGAAGCGAAGTGAAGCTTCCTTCACTTTTTCGTGTTCTCTCTGTTTAAAAGCATATATTTGTGAAACCGTATTGTGCTTAATCCCTCGTTTTGAGAATTCCTCAGCAAACTCTCTTAGCAAATGGTCAATGTCCTGGAATCCCCCTATGTTCAGTGGTTGAAACCATGTCAATGCCGTACCTTCTAGAGTAAGACCAAATCCCTCGTATTGTGTATGGAAATCTGTTATCTGCTCAGCTCTTAAGACTTGCTTAAAGAGTGACACATGTGCATACGGATCTCCTGAACCACCATACTTCTTTGGCATACACTTGGCTACTTGAGATGGTCTCATACGTCTATGGTCTGCCACCAATCTCATTGCTCCTGTGTCCCGGCTAAAGCTTTCTCTAGCATCATGGACTTCATGGGTTACCCTTGTCGGTTCCCCTGTCCTGAATCTACTACTGGGAGGTAAATGTGACGGTTCCGCTTCGAATCTTGGACCTGGAGTGGTATACATGGGGATTGGAACTGCACTACCTCGATTCGTCTCCATTGACTCTCTGGAATGTAATGATCCCATTGGTCCGAGCTTCGAGTCCCAAGGTTGACTGAAAGAGTCAGCAACCTGAGTTCTTTGTCCTCCTGTTGTCATTGAGTTTTGCACTCCAGTTGTTGGTGCTGGTCTATGTGAGCTAGAAGTAACATAATACTGATGTAGTGGTCCCCCAAAGTATGTATATCCTTCTAATTCTCTCTTGCCCATTGTTGAGTATTGCCTCCCATACTTGTCGTAAGCGGCAATTTTCACTTCTGATCCCTCTGTGTAGGTAAAGACATAGAGTCTTTTTTTGTCTGTCAACTCTCCGGTGTAGGGTTCTTCACATCTATAATAGAGATCTTGCTCCCCATTATTATATTTGTATAGCCCCACATAGATGTTATCAGTGTTGATCCTTGTAGTTTCATTCTCTCTTCTTAACCTCGCATTAGGGAAGTTCATTATTGGTGCTTTCTCCTCGAGTTCTTCATCTATTTTGGCTTTGGTGCCCATCAATCCCCACTTGTCCACAATGTTAGGGTTTAGGACTACCAAATACATGGTACCCTCGTCATCTAGATATCTATCTCCGCTATAGCTCACAGGCACTAAGTCCTTGAACTCACTAGGTCTTTCTTCTATCTTTACACAATAGCGGTCCATTCCATCTTTGTAGATCTTTGCACCTTGCTCATTGTCGTACTGATATTTTATGAACAATAGCTTCATGGTGGCGGAAGGGTTTGATGATCCTGCTGCCATATTTTTTCTATCGTTCAGGTTCGAGTGTTCGGTGAAAATCTCGTAAGACCTCTCCGAAGAAGTATCGGAAACACTTCCTTCAAAGATCGGCTCTAATGGTTGCACCCAACTTTGGTTTACGCTTCCCTCGGTTGATATGACACTTGCTGGTTCCCCTTGTTCTGGTTGATTATTCCGGAGATTCCTGCCCGATCTCAAATTCATCAATTCCCCTAAAGGACTGTAACTTTTCCATCTCGGCAATTTGTTTTCCCCAAGTTTTTGTGGTCAGATTTGATCCAAACTGATTGATACTTGGTCAACTGTTTAATCTTGTCAGTTGGACAACTTCTGTTTCATCAAGTGAGAATTTTGTCGCAGTTATGCTCAAAAAGACATTATACGCGTATGAGGTCTTTTTTCACAGATTTTGACTATTTTGGTTTTGCTCACTCTCAGTGGCCCCTTTATGCTCTGTTCACTCACAAAATTCAGTTTGAACTCTGTTTGAGCAAGTTATGGCTAATTTAGGCTTTTCTTGGCAATTTTCCGCTTTTGACTTGTTTTTTGGGTCAATTGTGATCCAAATGGGATGAAACTTGAAATATAGCCTCTAGATAGCTATTACAATGGATCTGTGTTGGCAAAGTATCAAAATATGTCCAAAATTAGGTCAAAGACATCATACGCGTATGATGTCTTTTTCATCAATTTGGGTCCAAACTTGATATTTATGCTTTCTACAGTGTTTGTAACAATCTTGTCAGGTCAGATTTCAAAAATAAGCAGTGGAAGTGCAAAAAGACATTATACGCGTATGATGTCTTTTTTCCCAGATTTTGACTATTTTTGGTTTTAAGACTTCTCCAATGTTTATAATTGAGTTTCAAGTGTTTTTGTCAGGTTTGAATGTAAAAGCAAGATCTGAATCAAAATTTCTTGTTCTTTGCGTTTTTCTGCTCTCTGACTTGGTCTTTTTGGGTTTCTTTGAGTGTTAATGTTCTTGTTTTAAGTTGATCTTGGGGTAAAACCCCCCTTCTAAACACTCTGGCAATGTCAAATTTTCAATTTTAGTCTCTGTTTAGGTCCTAAGACATCATACGCGTATGATGTCTAAAGTTGCAGATTTCCAGTTTTTCAGCACGGAACTCTCCCAATAGCTCTTTTAAGTGCTCAGCAACAGTCAGTTACACAGAAAATTTTTCTGAACTTTGTTTATTGCATATTTCACTACCAAAGCAACTTTTTCAGTGATCTAACATGCAATCAAACACATCAAGCAAATAGAACACCAATTGATAGCTCTAGATCAGGATCAAATCAGGCCCTACCTAGGCTACTTCTAATCATAAAATGGTTTTTTTGCAATTGAAAATATAAAGAGATTTACTACCACACAAGGAGTAGCAAATGCTTTTTATGTCAACAACCACTTAAACACCATCAAAAACAATCTAATCTAAGCTAAACTAAAAATACTGTCAACACGGAAGACCCAGGAATACCCCACTTCCTAGTATCTCTCGAGACCTTCGGAGTCCACCACTCCTAGATCTTTTCTAACTAAAGTATACAAAGTAGTTTATACGACTCACCGCGTAGGATTAGTCTAAGGTCACCTACTTAGGGCTCTCGTCCCCGGCAGCGGCGCCAAATGTTAAGGCGGTTACGCCGCTAGCGGAAGCTAAATAGCGAGAACTCAACCAACAACAGAATTTGTCAGACGAGGACGAAGCTTGACCCGCAGGCGCATGGAAACAACTAGGTGGGTGTCAAATCACCTACTCGACCTTCTAATGACAATCACTACCAAGGAAATCAAATCTAAGTTCTAAAATACGCAAGTGACTGAAATCCGTACTACGAACGAATGCTATACGAAACAGGATCTAGAATCATCGAATCGATCTCAAACTCAAGGGGAAGTCTATACACTAGGTAAGAACAACACCCTAAAGACTTGAACTGCAAAATCAACCTATAACCACTCCGTGCGGTAAACGCGTATGAAGACAGGCCGAAAATTACAGGTGATCGAAACTTGACCCCGATGGTACCAATGCGTAGCTCTACTCGTTGTGGTTCTATAGATATGCTGCACGCTCTATTCCGACACACGAGTTGGAAGAAAACTCACACCGAAGCTCGTAGGAACTTACCACACATAGAAGCCGATAGCGCGCACTCTTGGTATCTGTGCGTAGCTCTCGCCGTTGCTAACACAATGGCGGTGTCGCTTCTCCAATGGCGGCTCCGTAGCTCGCGTAGCAAGGAGATAAGACTCTCTCTCTCTCTCACTCTCTCAGACACAGTCACGGCGCTCAAAAACTCACTTTGATTAATAATTGAATCTCCTTTAGGTTACAAAACTTTGGCTTATATACCTCAGCCTTGGAGGTGAGAACATCTCTAATTATTTACATCAGCAGGTGAAATTACGTCGGGATTACAAGCTGGAAACTCAATTGAGTCCCGTTACTTAATGAATGGCTCAAATCAAAATTAATGTCGGAAAGACATTTATTACAATCAATGGTTACAAAATGATGGGTGTGAGCAAAAATGCGGTTGTGATCCTCTGCTGGCTCAACAAAAATGCAATTTTCTTCCTTTACTTCTGCTTTTAGTAAGTTTTTTCAACTTTGGCTTAATAGGGGTGGTGCTTGCATCAAGTCCTACCATTGAAACAAGTCTTGGGCAAAAATTGTTTTTCTAGCTAGTAGCTAGGGAGAAAAACGAGATTTTCTCCTCGTAGTACGCAAAATCACATTTTTTCCCATTTTAGTTTTCCAATAGGTTGTTGCTATCACTTTAGGTCCAATGTGACAAGAAATCAAAATTTTAACAAAACTTGAACTCCTTGGGTGAATTTACCTCTTTTCTCACACTAAGAACTCGACCTCTTAAACAACTTTTTATTCACTCTCTTTTTGCTGATTTTCAAATGAAGCACATGCTAACACAATCTCCACCAAAATGTGGATAAAATCCCATCCAAAAAATGCATCTACTTACCCTACTCCTAGAACAAGAGAAAAGAACACTCAAAAATGACAACTTACAACAAAAACTTTGATTTTGCATTTTTCTTGCGTTTTTTCAACCTAGTGTGAACTTCAATGCTTTAATAGCCAAAAAATTCACACACAAAGCTCTAAACCTATTCGCAACACTTTACTCTATCATCTAGCTACTCATATGGCGAGAAAAGCATCACTAAAAACACAAAGACTAAGGATGTCTTAATCTCCACTCCTACTCTACTCTATCCAACTAGTCTATCTAAGTTAACTCTGCTAGGTTTTTTGTATGTCTTCACAGTAATTTAGGTACTTGTTCCTCATTGGAACCAATGTCTAAGGGGGCTTTTATAGCATATGTCACATCTCACAAAGAGACATTCCCAAGACTAAAATGTCAATCCAAGAGAAGTAACTCAAATTGTAACGGAATTAGGCTAATAACATTGATTGTAGCGGAATAAAAGCGACAATAGTGAGCATTTCATTAAGTGAATTCCTAATGAAGATAGAGAAAGTAATTGGTTGAAGGTAGCAACACAGATACTAGACAAATATTACACCTAGTTAGCTTGGCATGAACAATACTTGTAAAAGAGAGAGAAATTGATAACACTTGAGGACCGGATTTACTTGGAGCTACTCCCCCCTCCACAAGGCTCTTGTATTATATGTTCTCCCATAAAGAGAGACTTGCAAATTCAATTTTTATTTAATGGCTTGCCTTCTTATGTCAAGTAGAACCCTTGTCGTAGCCCTTGTCGAGTTTTGACACTTATACCTAGTAGCTAAGAGGAAAATGCAATTTTCTTCCTTTACTTCTGCTTTTAGTAAGTTTTTTCAACTTTGGCTTAATAGGGGTGGTGCTTGCATCAAGTCCTACCATTGAAACAAGTCTTGGGCAAAAATTGTTTTTCTAGCTAGTAGCTAGGGAGAAAAACGAGATTTTCTCCTCGTAGTACGCAAAATCACATTTTTTCCCATTTTAGTTTTCCAATAGGTTGTTGCTATCACTTTAGGTCCAATGTGACAAGAAATCAAAATTTTAACAAAACTTGAACTCCTTGGGTGAATTTACCTCTTTTCTCACACTAAGAACTCGACCTCTTAAACAACTTTTTATTCACTCTCTTTTTGCTGATTTTCAAATGAAGCACATGCTAACACAATCTCCACCAAAATGTGGATAAAATCCCATCCAAAAAATGCATCTACTTACCCTACTCCTAGAACAAGAGAAAAGAACACTCAAAAATGACAACTTACAACAAAAACTTTGATTTTGCATTTTTCTTGCGTTTTTTCAACCTAGTGTGAACTTCAATGCTTTAATAGCCAAAAAATTCACACACAAAGCTCTAAACCTATTCGCGACACTTTACTCTATCATCTAGCTACTCATATGGCGAGAAAAGCATCACTAAAAACACAAAGACTAAGGATGTCTTAATCTCCACTCCTACTCTACTCTATCCAACTAGTCTATCTAAGTTAACTCTG
This sequence comes from Adiantum capillus-veneris, assembly GCF_014529385.1. NCBI lineage: Eukaryota > Viridiplantae > Streptophyta > Polypodiopsida > Polypodiales > Pteridaceae > Adiantum > Adiantum capillus-veneris. The sequence goes on from NC_140958.1 coordinate 37,238,029, forward strand.
CTAGGTTTTTTGTATGTCTTCACAGTAATTTAGGTACTTGTTCCTCATTGGAACCAATGTCTAAGGGGGCTTTTATAGCATATGTCACATCTCACAAAGAGACATTCCCAAGACTAAAATGTCAATCCAAGAGAAGTAACTCAAATTGTAACGGAATTAGGCTAATAACATTGATTGTAGCGGAATAAAAGCGACAATAGTGAGCATTTCATTAAGTGAATTCCTAATGAAGATAGAGAAAGTAATTGGTTGAAGGTAGCAACACAGATACTAGACAAATATTACACCTAGTTAGCTTGGCATGAACAATACTTGTAAAAGAGAGAGAAATTGATAACACTTGAGGACCGGATTTACTTGGAGCTACTCCCCCCTCCACAAGGCTCTTGTATTATATGTTCTCCCATAAAGAGAGACTTGGTACAATACAATTTTTGTGTTACTTAAGACCTTTTTGATGCCATGAATATGGAAAGCTTCATGTACCAATATTATGCTCAAAACAACAATTAACTTTCTTTTGCAATAGACAAGAACTTGTCCCCCAAGACCTCAAACACCTTCAAAGGTGGAGAGAGCTGGTAGGGAGTGCGAAAAGTGAAGAGGAAGAAGATGTGCCACCCAAGAATGAAGTATTCTCCTCACATATCATCACTCTTAGAGCATGGCTTAGGATAATAATGAAGATGGAGAGAAAGATGAGCATGCTTGGAGCTTGTCTCTTGCTTGGATATGCATTCCATGGTCAAGAATTGTTTTTGTAGGCTTCTCCATTACTCTCCCTTGAGATGGAGACTTGATTTTCATTGCACACAAGTGTGTGTGTGTGGGGCTCGTGAGCTCTGTGTGTGTGTGTGTGTGTGTGTGTGTGTGTGTGTGTGTGTGTGTGTGTGTGTGTGTGTGTGTGTGAGAGAGAGAGAGAGAGAGAGAGAGAGAGAGAGAGAGAGAGAGAGAGAGAGAAGTCGACGTAGCTTGAATACACAAGCTTGAAGCTCATTGGCTCAAGCATGGGGCTAGCCAATGGGAGACCTAGATCAAATCAAGCAAGGGGAGTAGCATTTAGACAAGTTTCCTTCTTTCCCCCTTTGAGAGAGAGCTGAATCTATTAATTAATTGAAGCTAAATTCTTATTGGCTCTCTAGGTCAATTGGCCAATAGGAATTAAGCTTGCATATGGTTTGCTCAATTCTCATTGGATCCCTTGATAGAATGTCCACAATGGGAATAAAGGAGTTGTAATTCTTATTGGTCCTTTTTATGGGCTTTTCCATAATGTTTAAGCTTAATTCAATTAAGCTTAATTCTCATTGGTCCTCATCCAATAGGATTCAAGCTTAATTGGGGGCAACTTGTCTAAGGGCCTTACATGTGTCCTTTATGCGCCATGTGGAAGGGTGACTCTTGGATTGTGTGTGTGTGTGTGTGTGTGTGTGTGTGTGTGTGTGTGTGTGTGTGTGTTCTCTCTCATCCTCCTAGATGTAGGGCTCGCCCCCTCCTTTGTAGGAGTTGTGTTGACTTTTGGCTCAAGCACCTATTGTTGGCTTTCATGATGCTTAACCTAAGGTCTTTTAAAGGGAGAGTGTTAGTGTTAGTTTTCTAAACTTTAGTGTTAAAAGTCCTTAGACTTTGGAGGCTTTCATGATGCTTAACCTAAGGTCTTTTAAAGCTCCATTAAGTGTGCATTGCTCTTTGGTAGACCTCTCTCCATTTGGACCCTTATTGAGAGAAGCTTATCTCTCCTCTTGGTCATTTGTTGAGAATAGATCTAGCAGCACATATCCATATCCTAAATCTTGTTCCCTTTTATCTTCCCATATTAAATGATCAATTCAGTATGAGAAGATCATTTGGGATAGGTAGATATTAGATTTTATGACATTACCTCTCTCTTGAAATCATAGTGGTCCTCGACTGTGAGGTAGAGAAGGTAAATCCTAGTCATTAGTCCATGGTTTCCTAGCAGATAAAGGATCCCTTTCTATGGAATCATTCTAGAATGGATGACTAATCCATTTGATGCTTGAGAAACTCAGCTGCTAGAAGCATGCCTGCTCTTTAGTCCATATCATACTTCTAAAATAGAATGGAAAATTCTACTTAATGTTTGGGAGACATTGTCACCACAAACGTGATCCTAAGCATGCATACTTATTAAATTTGTGCACAATAAAAGAAAAAGAGAGAGTCTTATAAGACAAAAATATTTTTTATTTAAAATGCATTTACATTTCCTTACTCTACTGTAGCATTGTAAGCATTGACAAGGTCCATATTATCCTTAAGTTGTGTTCCTTGCATCCATCTAGCATCTTCAAAAGGATAATTTTTTAATTTAATAAGATACCTTCGGATAATCTTAACATGTCTTAGCACCTTGTCTTCATGTCGAAGGATGAAATCGGGTTGGAGCACCTCTTCTTGATCCTCGATCTCTGAAGGGTCTTCAATAATTGCTTCTCTTGGTGGCTCTCCCTTGTAAGGCTTGAGTTGGCTCACATGAAAAGCATTGTGTATGAGCCAATGATTAGGAAACATTAATTGATAAGTCATCTCTTTGATTGACTTAAGAATTTGAAAACGACCGTAGTATCTTTTTGCTAACTTAGCATAACACTTCTAGTGGCCCGTAGGATTCTTGCCCGTAGTTGGGAGATTTTAGCAAGACCCAATCAATTTCCTTAGAAGCTAAGGCTCTTTTGTGCTTGTTAGTAGCATCTTTTTGCCTTTGCTGTGAGATGGATATAGCCTCTTTAATCTTTTGAAAGTTTCTTGTAGATCTCATTTATAATCATCAACAACAAAGATCTTCCCATGTACCTTAAGTAGCAAGAGACTTTGTGATCTTCCCTCTATGACCTCAAAAGGTGCCTTTCCTATAGACGTATGTACAATGTTATTGTACGCATACTCTACAAGGCGTAAGTACTTCTCCCATTGTGAGCCTCAGGGGGTTCACCTTTCAGTACCCTCCAATATAACATGTGTTCGTGGGGTTAAAAAACTCCCTCTTTGTAATACCTTGAGTGACTAGACCTTAGGATCAACCTCCCAACCTCTCATTGAAGACAGGATCCTAGCTCCTTGCTCTAGACGGATCCCCTGTCCACACTGCCTAGCCTTGCCCCTGGCCTAGTCCGTGACTCCCTAGCCTTGCCTTTTTCTTGACATTACTCCCCCCTTAAGGAAGAGTTTTCGTCCTCAAAAACAAAATCTTCTTAAAAGCACTAATGTTTTTCCAAGTGGCACCTTCCTCGGGTCGATCTTTCCACTTGATTAAAGCTTTTCGACGTACATGATGACATGTACATAAATCATGATAGTCAAGAATGCATTCAGGTTCATGCGGTAGGGTATGAGGTTCAACGAAGTCGACCAGAATCTTTTGGTCAATGACATTGTCGTCCCCATGTAATTGCTTACATAAACGTCTTACATGAAACACCGGATGGATACAAGAATGTGTGGGTAACAATATTTTGTAGGCACGATCACCAACTCGCTTGAGTATTTTGAAAAGCCCACAATATCTTGGAGATAATTTAGGTGTTGGCCCAGTTTTTAGACTTTTTGAATTCTCTAACACACGTAAAAATACTTCCTCCCCTTCCTTAAAGGTAACTTGTCGATGTTTCTCATCAGCGTACTTCTTATACAGATCCTGCACTTGTCAGATGTTCTGACAAGCGAGTTTCAGAATATCCATATGGGCTTGGAGAAAATCCTTAACCTATTGGAGTGTTTCATTTGCCAACCCCACCGTAATAGGTGACCTAGGTTGAAAACCATACATGAGCATGAAAGGACTAAATCCTGTCGTGACATGCTTAGCACTATTGTAAGCAAACTCAAGAAGAGGTAGATATTCTTCCCAGTCTGTTTGTTTCTTGCTAACATATGCGCGTATCATATCCTCTAGCACTTGGTTAACTCGTTCAGTCTAACCATCTGTTTCTAGATGATCGATTGTACTGAGGTTGAGTTGTGTACCCAATTGTTTAAACACGACCCTCCAAAAATGACAGTTGAAATTGGGATCACGATCACTCACAATGTTACTTGGCAAGCCATGTACAACTTGTATAGATTGTCCACAAATAACTTGGATAATTCTGGAGTCTTAATTGTTGATTTGGTTGGAATAAACTTACATAGTTTAGTCAACCAATCTATGACCACCCATACTGAGTCATGACCTCATACAGTGGTTGGTAAACCCACAATAAAATCCATAGAGATACTTTCCAATTTCCCATTGGGAATCTCCAAAGGATGTAAGAATCCTCATGCCTTCACGTACTCTGCTTTGTTGACATTTTTGGCAATGCAAGACATAATCTTGAACAAAGCCATGTAAGCATGTCCAGTAAAATTGTCGTCGTACGAGAGCATAAGTCTTTTTAATACCCGGGTTCCCTACACTTGGACTGTCATGCCATTCATAAAGAATGCGGCGCCGAATGTCTGTGTCTATCGGTACACAAACCCTCCCCTTATTGGGTAGGTACCCATTCTCGATGGTAAAATTATTCCATCGTTGTAGTTCATCACTTGACAGAGGAGAACTGTGTGTGGAGGTTAACGATACACTACCAGCATTGGAGTGAGAAGGATCCCTCATTTGCACATGGCTCCACACTTTGGCATATGCATCGTCCTGCTCATATTTTCCCTTTAGAGAATCCAAAAATTCACTGCAAAGTTCCGTGAACAAGAGAGAATTGATCTCAGGCATACGACTAAGAGCATCAGTTACCACATTGTATCGTCCTTTACGATGTCGGAGCTTTGCGTCATATTCCTAAAGAATCTCAACCCACCTGGCTTTTCGACCCTTCAAGTCGATTTGTTGTGTAAACCATTTAATGCTTTCATGGTCAAACACAATCTCAAATTGAGCGCCATACAAATAATGTCTCCATGTTTTCAAGGCAGACACTATTGCATAGAGTTTGCGTTCATAAGCAGAATAATTTTGTTGTGTTGAATCAAGCTTCTTGCTTTCAAATGCAATTGGCCGCCCTTCTTGTAGCAGGACTGCTCCAATAGCACTGTATTGGCATCCATTTCCAAAATGAATGGTTTCAAAGGATCTACAATAGCTAGAATTGGAGATGTAGCTAATGCATCCTTGAGCGTATCAAAACTATGCTATTGAGCGGGCCCCCACTGAAAGGTCTTGCCCTTGCCTTTTAGCTAGTTCGTTATGGGAACAACAATATTAGCATAGTTTTTAACAAACCTTCGATAAAAACCTGCAAAGCCCAAAAAAATATGTAACTCTTCCAGATTATTAGGAGAAGGCCACCGTTGAATGGTATCCACTTTGGATTGATCCATGTGAAGCCCAGTAGTTGAAATAACATGCCCAAGATAGTGAATTTCCTCCTTCAGAAAATGATACTTGGATTATTTGGCATATAATTGATTTGTTCGTAACAATTCAAACACTTGTCTGATGTTGTAAGTGTTCTTCCTCAGAAGCACTGTATACTAGAATGTTATCAAGAAAAAGATAACAAATTTTCCCAAGTATGGTTTCAAGACACTATCCATAAGTGTCATGAATGTTGCGGGCGCATTGGTTAACCCAAAAGGCATAACCAAAAACTCATAGTGTCCAAACCTTGTTCGAAATGCAGTTTTGGGTATATAACCAAGTTGAATATGTACTTGGTGATAACCCGATCGAAAGTCTATTTTCATAAAAATACGAGTATGAGTGAGCTTGTCAAACAACTCATCCACGCGTGGCAATGGGTATTTGTTCTTAACATTAACCGCATTTAAGCCACGATAGTCTACGCACATGCGCATTCTACCATCTTTTTTCTTCACTAATAGGATAGGAGAAGCCCATGGTGAAGAACTGGGTGGGATAACTCCTCTGCTAAGATAGTCAGCAAGCTGACGTTCCACCTCAGTAGCTTCAGAGTAACTCATTCGGTAGGGTGGTTTACTTATTGGTTTACTGCCTGCGACCACATCGATGCTATGTTGCACCGATCGTGTCGGCGGTAATCCTGATGGAAAATCATTAGGAAAAACCTCGTGAAATTGATTTAATAAATTTTTTAAATCACTAGTAACCTTTGCTTGTTGAGAAGTAGCCATTGGTGGAAGAGATGAGAAAGAAGCATGCGGCATTGAGGAATGTCCAACGTATTCAATATTGAAAAGAAAATGAGATAATGAGTAACACAAGAAAACTTGATCTATTTCATTATTAGAAACGAGTTGCATAAGCTCAAATGTACATATCATTGGTGAGGAAGGCACATCCTTTTCTCCTAACAACAACACATTGCGCCATGGGATTCAAACATCAAACTGTTGTGCTCGTAGCTATGCTTCAATGATGGTCCTAGGCTATGCAACCATTCCCTACCACGTACCACATCTGCCCTCTCCATGTTCATAACCTAAAAATCCAAGGATGTGGAATAGCCTTGTATTTTCAACGGTACAACTCGGACTTGAGTGTCCCAGATTTCGGCATTATAACCACTCATCATTGCTACCTTGTAGCGATGGGAACTTGGAGTTTGGGGCAATTTGAGTTTTTCCACCAATGCATAATTAATAAATTGTGAGTTGCACCGTCATCTACCAAGATACGCACCTTGTGCCCTTGCAGAGATACATGCATACATACTAATTCATGTGGACCAAAGGTTTGTTGCCACATGGAAGCGGTGATACAGTATTCATGTACCACCTTGGTATGTGTTACTTCCATCGTAGAGAATCGTGAGGAAGATTCAAGAGGCAGCAGTTGCACCGTGTGCACTGCTTTCTCCTTGCCATGAGCAGCAGATTTCCCTTGGGACAATCCTTTTTTCCATGGCTGCTTCCCAAGCATTGAAAACATAACTTCTCTTTTTTAGCCTTATCAAAGTCCTCAAGAGAGAGAGGACCACGGGACCCCCTTGGGTTTCTTAGCTACTTCTGAATTGGCTACTATAAATTTCCTTTTATTGTGCCCATATTGTGTGTGTGTATTACCATGTGTATTAGCAAGCACGTGATTATTATGTGATTTCTTTTCATCTGGATCATCATGAATGTGTGCTTTTACTATGGCCTCCTCAAGTGTTTTAGGGTCTTGAGTCTTGACGTGCTTCTTAAGCTCTGGCGTCAAACCGCGGATAAATCCACGTACTTGCTGAAAGGTGTCTAGTCCTTCCAACTTGAGGATAACATCTCGATAGTGAGAGATATATTCAAGTAATGATGGGTGTTGGCGCATGGAACACGTGTCCCAAGCCGTCCAATTTCAATCTGCCTCATTTGTAGGCAAAAATTCTTTTCAAAACATAGCCTCAAAGGCTGCCCAACTCTATGATATGATATTCTTCTCCTTGAGAGACATGTACCATCTGTAGGCCTTGCCTTCCAGAGTTAGACTTGTTTGTAGTGATCTGACTGCATCCGGAGTACGCTGTAAGGCGTGAATTCCATCCCACTTGCTGAGAAAGATATTCACTGCATCCTTATTGCAATCTCGATCCTCTCCCTTAAAAGTTGGTGGTTTGGTGTTTTTCAACAACTCGTCCACCTCCTTTGCATGTGAGAGTGAGCAAAGAATCCAGAGATGGACCTTGTCCATGATCAGAAGGGCCTTGCCCTTCTGATCACTCATGAGTGGCAGTGTGCTCATGCATGTGTGTGTCAATAGGGCCCTTGTCCTGCTGCTGCATAAATTGTATCACTAACGTAGATAATTTAGTGACATTTTTATTTAAAGATGCAAAATTTCCTTCCATTACTGATATGCGTGTCTGAAGTGCACAAAATTCCTGAATATCAAGCAATTCATAAGCGTCATCACTTCCCGTAGCGTTGTGGGCACCCTTCGTGAGAGCATCCAGTCGCGAGCCAGCATAGGTATGATCAGGTGTATGATGCGCAAAATCAAATGTCATATTGATATCTGAATTTATGGCAACACCGTGCAGTGTAAGGAAAAGAAAGAAGAATACCTTGAGTTGAATAATAATCCCGTAGTCATAGTTTTCATCGCAGTCGGTAATTAACCATGCTAATTACGTTGGATACTTGTTTGAAAACTTAAAAGTCATCGTCAACGAAGCTTGATGCGATGCTACAATTTCTGCAATTTGGAAGAAGTAGCAAGGAATTGACGTCCTGTCGAAGAAGTTCTCGGCCCTTTGTCGAGGTTATGCTGCCCTTGATCAGGTACCAAATTGAGGTTCAAAGCCAAAATTATTACCGTACAGTAATTAAGCGCAAAATTTTGTAACTTAATCACTCCTGGCTTGCTGAATAGTATGCCGAGAATTGAGGATTGTGCCCCTCTTTGTATGCTGAGACCCATTTGGGTTGTAAGGGTGTATGCCGGGGTGGGCATGCACCCTATATTAACAACTTTGCCCAAAGTTTTTGGCCTTAGGGCAACGTGTGAAAATCCATGCCAAAAACGATGATGGCATTTTGCTGCAGGCCGTCGAGAGGCGAGGAAGCTCACAATGCTGCGTGAAGTGCTCGATTGAGCCCGCCTCAGAAACGAGATCCCCTCAGCACGGGCTCGTGTGCCGTTCAAGGCCAAAAATGTGTGCGTTGGAGCAGGTGATCCCGTTGCCTTCCTCCCTTGCAAGCGGGGTTGTCCACCCAAGAACTCTCGTCGAGTTTGTTGTGTAGAGAAGCTTCATGGCTTCACGCCTTCATGCACTTGCAAGAAAAGCTCCAAAGAGGTGTGGCTCTCCACGCCTTTGTGTCCCCCAAAAAAGTCATTGGCTCTTGATACCAGTGTAATACCTTGAGTGACTAGACCTTAGGATCCTCCTCCCGACCTCCCATTATAAAGGCAAGCTCCTAGCCCCTTGCCCTAGATGGATCCCGTGTCCACACTGCCTAGCATGGCCCCTGGCCTAATCCGTGACTCCCTGGCCTTGCCTTTGTCCTGACACTCTTTTAACATGTCTGAATGAATAAAATGACCCATTATTTTTTATAAAAAATTCAAAATTGAATATAAAAACCTCTTATTTTAATGTATCTCTGTTAAATTGCCTAGATCTTTTGCATTTAAAAACCCCTCCTTTCGAACTCACGTTATACATTAACATGATTACATAGTGCACCCCCCGAGTTGTGAGCGTTGATCTACTTTTGTAACATAAGCTTTTTGTAGATCAAGACTTGTAAGGTTAGCTATCTCACTTTGGCCATCCATTTATGGATGACAGGCCAAAGAGAAATTTAATCTTGTACCTAGATTCTCAACGAGACCCTTCCAAAAATCACTGGTCATTATAGGATCTCTGTCTGACACTATGGATGTTGGCAAGCCTTGGTACTTGAAAATCTAGGACATGAAGGGGGTTGCCATTTGATGTGCCTTAATAGTCTTTTTAACATGTATAAAGTGTGTTTGTTTGCTAAACCTGTTGACTATTGTCCATATCCTATATTCCCATAGATAGAATTCAAAATCCAAAGATAAATCCATGGATATGCTCTCCCATGGTGAATTAGGAATGGGTAATGGATGGTGCAATTCAGGTTTCTTCCCTCTATCATACTTTGTCTTTTGGCATACCACACATTTTGAAACATACTCTTGTATGTCTATTTTCATGGTAGGCCAATTGAAGTACATCTCTAATCCTTGAAAAGTAGGTTGAATCCCTCTATGCCCTGCATAAGGAGGTGCACGGGACTCATACATTACTTTCTCACGGAGCGATCTAGTAACCCATAGCCTATTTCCATAGAGAAGGTAACCATCTTGCAAGGTGAATGGTTCCTCTTTCTTCCCTAATACAAGGTCTGAAATCACATCCTTGAAATTGGTATCAGTAGCATTCTCATCTATCATAAAAGATAGATCATTTTGTGAGTCGCAATAGATACCACATTTGCTCTCAATTGTCGTGATAGTGCATCGACCACTTGATTGTGCTTTCCAACAATGTGATCAATATAAAAATTAAATTGCAAAAGAAAATTGGCCCACCTCATTATTTTTCAAGGGAGCTTGGTTTTTGTCATGAAGTACTTGAGGATTTTGTGATCCGTGTGTAGGATGAATGGAGTCCCCAGAAGATAGTGCTTCCATGAGTCTAAAACATGTAGAACAGCTAGTAGCTTCCTTTTGTATATGCCAATACTCGCTCATCGGAATTGAGTCTTTGACTCTTGTATGCTATGGCATGCCCTTCTTGAAGAAAAACTTCTCCAAGTCAATCACCACAAGAATCACATTGGACCTCAAATGGCTTTGAGAGATCCGGTAGTGCAAGCACATGTTGAGAGATAAGCTTTTTTTTAGCTTCTCAAAAGCATCTTGCTCTGTTGTAGTCCATGTATACCTAATGCTCTTTTTTGTTAAAGTCATGTAATGGTCCTACTGTTAGCAATAATTTTTCTATGAAGAGTCTATAATATGCACATATACCAATAAAGCTTCGTAGCTCGTGTAGATTCCTTGGATTAGGCAATCCTTTTATTACCTCTAGCTTTGCTGGATCCTTTTGGATTCCATCTTGAGAGATAATGTGACCTAAGTTTTGAGTCTCTTGTAGGAAAAATTCACTCTTCTTTTGATTAATGAAAACATTATTCTCTGAGAACTTGAAAGATTACCTAGAGATATTGCTTATGCTCCTCAAGAGAATCAAAGTAGATAATAATATCATCAAAGAACACTCCAGCAAACTTGCAGTGGGGCCTAAAAATTTTCTCCATTATGTGGCCGAAGCATTTGTCAAGCCAAAAGGCATGACAAGATATTCTTAAAGATACAATGCACAATCAATCAGAGGCCTAGTTGGGTGCCTATAAATAGGTCCCATTGCTTCATTTTACGGGCTAGTCATTTAAGAGACTAGTGTTACTCTTTTGTACTATTTTCTAATATAAATTTGTACTTGCAGTATTTGAATATATTCTATTTCTAGTTCTAGTCTCTTGTCTTCTATTTTCATTTCAATATTTATCCCATCATATGCTATCTGAATTTTGACCGTCTGATTTGATCTAACTAACTCTAACACTCCAACTTGGAGTAGCTACCAAAGGTGACCAGATCATTCCATTTTGGCAATCATAGTGGTTAGTTGAATAGCTCTTGACAAAGAATCTATCTCCTAATTGGGGTTTGGAGTTAGCTAATGTTAACTGAGTCAACATCAATTAACAAAAGCTGCTAAAGACTGAAGACGTACAGATGCACATCGAAGATCAAAGTGAAGAAGCAGTAAAGATTGGAGTTACACATTTTCCACATTTTTCCAAAATGGTCAAGTATTGTAAATTCTTGATTTATTTCAAACCATTGTAATATTTTAATGTGTTACGGGCTCAATGGGAGTTCCAAGTTGTAAAGAACAGGTCAGCTATTGTACCTAGGTTGCAGATACAATAAGTGTGGAGTCTCAAAGGTCTTGGGCGCCGGACATTACACATTTTAGACCTTGGCTAAGGTATAAAAGCCAACTTTGTAAAGATTTTATTAAGCTTTTGGATAAGAAATACACAGTGTGAGCTAACGGATCTCCTTTTCGTGTTTCCTACTCCCTCTCCGATTGTCACATTGCGAATGTGTTTGTTGCATTGCAACCGCAAGTAAGAGCTCTACGCATTGACGTAAGCCATTCACAGTATTTCGTAGCTTTTGGCATCGCCGACCGTGGCCTAATTTCATCATAAATAGGAATTTACATGTTCAAATCAAAAACTAAGCATAGGCGGGGTATTGGGACATCATTGCTAAGCATTTAGATGCATTCTGGGTTAAAAACGACTAGGTCAAAAATCCACTTCTGATAATAATCGCGATTTTGGAACTTGACCTAAAGTGGGGTTTGAGGCCATAGGCATGTGTGCTTAGGTCTTATAAACTTGTCCTAGAAGTTTCATTACGTTTTGATGTCATTTGATGCTGTAACGGATGCGAATTGTTTGCCGATGAGCGATTGGCTTTTGGTGATTTTAGTCACTTGAGTGTAGCTTGAGTTAGATGCAAGTTGTTAGTTGTTTTCCAAGAGATTGACAACCTCTTGTAGCCTCTATGCACTAATCGAGTCAGCTTCATCCCATGGTTTGACAAATTAATCGTGGTTCTCGCTAATACTGCAATAAGATAGGATGGTGAGGTTAGACATGCGTCCCACATTTGGCGCCGTTTCTGGGGATGAATAGACCTAAACTAGGGAAAACACGAGCGTCTTGTGTAATTGTCCATTAATTTCCTTTTGGTTCACCTAGAGTAAAACTTTCTTTTAGAAACTGCATACCTTAAGATTGTCGTCTTTTGCTGTGTAGAGGTAGCTTGGAGGTAAGTTGTACTTGTCGAGTGCCTTTAGGATTGTAGGATTGTAAATTTAGATTAGAATTTGGAGAATTATTAGTAGACGAGACAAGTCTTAAGATCAAGGCTCTGAAAAACATTAAAAACACAAGAAAACGAGTGTTATGGACACTTTCCACAACCCCATTGCATGAGAACCTAGAAATAGGGTAAGTAGGATCCGAGGTGGATTTCAGAACATTGCTCACTCCAAACGAATCATCTGTGAGTTGTTTATGTAAAGTTACAGAGTTTCAGATCTACGGCTAGAAATAGCACGAAAAGACTCCAAACCACTCAATCCAATTGGAGAGTAAGCCTAAAAGTTGTATGAACCAGTGGGTAAGCTCAAGGACACTTTGAGATAAAATTTTCAAAAGTTTGTCAAAACTCAGATTATTTACTTTTTCTTGATATTTTAAGCCAAAGTAAGTTTTGACTTGATTTATAGGCTCAAAATAGATCATGAAAAGATTGTCCAGTGAAAAAGTTCAAAAAAGTGTTCATTTTGGGCCAAAAGTTAATAATCGGGATTATTAACTTTCAGCTTAGATTTGACCAAGGTTCATACCATTGACTCATTACATGTGTACAAACAACTTTTGTAAAGGCACAAAAGATTTGGATCACTAAACTGACCAAAAACTGGGTAAAAACTAAAGTTTGTACTGAGTTTTTGAATCTTGAGTGGGAATTGAGAAAAAAATTATCCAAACTTGATGAAACTTCATACATAGGCTTATATTGATGTGATAAAAACATGTTTACATGCTCAATTGATCAAAAAGATAAAAAAATTGTCAGTGTAAATAATCGCGATTATTTACATCTGTCCCATTTTGAAAGTTTTTTGACCAAGTCAGCATACCACTAGTTTTACCGTGTTGTAATAAGCCCACAAACCAAAATTGGCAAGACTTGGATAATTGGATTGAAAATTGTGATCAAATTTGCAAAGTCAGTCTGTGGACAGAAAACTGATGACCATTTGACCAAAAATAGTCCAAACTTTATGAAACTTGGCTAGAGACCTTAACTTGAGGTGCTTAACAGATCTGTGTCAAGATTGGAACAAAAACTTACAAAAATTTAGCAGAAGTTAATAATCGTAATTATTTACATCTGCTCCAAAAATTGACAATCTTACATATTTGGGCAAACCACACTGTCAAGCAAGCAAGTAGACCCCACAAATCAATTTTGGTGAAATTTGGATCACAAAAGTGAGACTTAAGCCTGATTCTTGAAATCAGAGTCTGCGGACACAAAATAGTTGATAAACTTGATGAATCTTGTCCAAATTAAGTTTTAACTTGACTCGGAGACTCGAAAGAGATCATAAAAAGACTATTTAAGGAAAAAGTTGAAAAAATTGTTCATTTTAGGTCAAACGTTAATAATCGTGATTATTAACTTTTGGCTCAAGCCTGATCAAGATTGATACCATAGACTCTAAGCATGATTGCAAACATCTTTTGTGAAGGCTCATAGAGTTTGAATCACAATACAGTCTAAAAACTTGGTAAAATTTGAAATCTGTACTGATTGTCGAGAACTTGAGTCTGACTTGGTGGATCTTGTTCAAACCGTCACTTGGATCAGCTGCTAACTAGGAGTTTAAGCTCCCGTTTATAGGATTAACCGGGCCGTTAACGACATCGGAATCAACAAAATGCTAATTCAATCTCTAGCTGATGAGACGGTGATGGAAATTATCTTATACTGCCACTTTAACTGCTTCAACTGCCCTTAGGTTCATCAAGCTTCAACTATATCAGTTATTCCACAGCTCCCTGCTTTGTGCGCTTTGTACTGTTTTATCTGTTGTTCACGACCTCAACTTCTCCTTTAATCCACTTGATTTTTTATTGCCTTCAAGCTCCGATTCCCTTTCCAAGCCACTTCAATCTTCCTTTCTTGATTACCTTCTTTTGGTTGAAACCTTTCACTCACTAGATTTTTCTCTTCTTAGTTGAATGTCGAGAGCAAGAGAGAAAGAGTCTTCTTGCTTGTGCACGAGAACAAGTCCTTTTGCTTATCCGAGAGAGAGAGAGAGAGAGAGAGAAATTAACCCTCCTTTGCTTTGATTGCTTCGTTCAAGCTCGACACGGAGAGGAAACTCCTTGCTTGCCTCGAGGACGAGAGCAAGAGAGAGCTCCCCTTGCCCTTCATTGATAGCTCCTCGTTAATTGCCTTGCCCTCCTTGATTCCTTGCTTCCTCAAGCTCGTTTTCTTCCCAACACACATGCCAATGTAAACCCTTGGTTCCCCTTTCTTGGCTTGGATTGCCGATCAAGAGAGAGAGAGAGAGAGAGAGAGAGAGAGAGAGAGAATCCCTCCTCCCTCGACCTCGTTCTCTACCTCCCTGCACCCTTCGTTGATTCCTTGCTCTTTGCTTTTCTTGGAGTCCTCCCATGCAAAAAAACCCGAGGCTATTAATAGCTTGCCTCTTCCCTTAATAGTAGCGCCGGTGCTAATGATGTGGCACATGAACAAAAGCTATGACATGGCAGACGAGTTCTGCAAGCAGCGCCGAAATCGCCGCCTTCGACACCAAAATTGTGCGCCTCGACGAGCTGACCAACATTCGACTCATGGCCACTCTCGTCTGAGCGCCCCTGCGGCCTGCGCGAGCATACCTTCCCCGCTTCCTCCTCTGTTCACTGCCACCCGTCATCTCCTTTCTTCCCCTTACACACTAAAAAAAAAACCCTCAATTAATTGGGTGGCCTTTGTGCCTCATTGGGCGGGCGGCCTCTAACCATACCCACTTGGGCGGCCACTCCTTCTTAAGGGCATCACATTTGGCATACATTTTGACCGTAGCATCGCCAAGCATAACATCTCTCTCGAGCAGCCCCTGGAAACAATCTCATCAGGGATTCTCTCTCCTTGGGGTAAATCCTGCAATCAATGCTTTTCATGAGATCACATGAAGCTCTTCAAGCAGTTTTTGTACTTAATGAGACGTACACCACATGTGATGTACATGTAGCTGCTATCAATGCACTGCAGGAGATAATATTTTGGAGAAGATTCTCCTTGAGCACTTACTTTGTTGCACTCCAAAATCCGAGCGAGAGCCAAAATCTCCCAGATGGCACTCCGATCGAGTCGACTGGTTTGACACGGAACCGGCCCCCGATGAATCTTTAACGGCCAATAACTTGGCAACCGTAAATCCGATCACTAATCTGAAAAGACCGATGCGCCCCACAAAGTGAGCGCTTTAGGCATGTGCATTCATTTCATTTATGTCCCCTCACTTGCAGTTGCCCAATCCGGTACGGATCTGCAATCGACTCAAACTTCAAACTGCCATGACTTCCTCAGCATAGCTCCAATCGACGAGTCGTAAAGACAGGCCGGTAGAGCACCTCAAGCACTATTGTTCTAGAGCATAATCTCTTATCTATGGTCACTGCAAGCATACTCATTTTTGGCATCATTGAGGCATATGTTGGCCCTTCTAAGCGCATCTGGCATACATTAATCATTAAGGTTGCCCTGTTATCAAGCCCTGATCACTGCTCACTTAATGTGTAGGCTTCAAAGAAGCTTAGCTTGCATTTCTCTGCTCTTTTTCTCATCATGGCAGCGGAGCTGCATGACATCCACCCCCTCTGAACCTGCACAGCCTCCGGTCTGTGCCAACAACACTTCAATATGCATCTGCTACAAGTACCTTAAGCTCTTTATCGATCAGACTCACTTAACTGGTAAACGTATAAAAAATGAAATAAGGCTTATACCTATCATCAATGTTCTAGCTTAATCATTAGGTAGCTGTCCATCAAAAATCTCTGAATTGTATGTGTCGTATCTTCAAAGCATCCAATTATGAAAAACATGTTTAGTGAACCCCGCCAGACTCAAGTGCTCCAGCTAATGATGCACACGGCTTGACCATTAAGCTCTCTTTAAGGAACCATGTCAAGCTCAAGTATACCTTACTCTGTCTGCACACGGAATGGCCATCAAGTCCTTTACCTCAAGTTCTGCTAGCAGAACCAACTCAAAAGATGTGAAGAAACTTCATCAATTGTCGAAAGAAGTCAGCTGGAAGCCAACCATGTAATCTTATTGACTGCATAACCAAAGCTATTCTGACTTCGCATAATCTAAAAAACAAAACCTTGTACCATGCAACCTGCTACAACAGATAACTGGTACCTTCAAATCTGGAACTTTGCACTTTATTAGCCCCCGGGATCAAACGGGAACCCAATCATTTGTCCATTGTGAGCATTCCTTTAAAAATTTTGCACCATCCTCCAGGATCACAGGGAATATACAAGAATTTTCAATCATTACAGCATAAACATACATTAACCCACAAATCTTCATGCAAACCGCCTGGATCATATGGCATATAAGTCAATTGCCTAGGACCATGCATATATCTGTCACCTCCTGGGTCAAAAGCTAGCTCAAAATCCCCTACATCATAGGGTAGCATCAGATCCCATATAGCATCGGGTAGCATCAGATACTACCATATCCCCTGTGCAATTGGCTCATCCAATTGTCGATCATCAATCACAGGTAGAAGCATTGGCAGTACACCTTCACTCTCACTAGTATTGGAATCCGAATCATGCATATCTAAATACATCAAGTTTTTGACAAAACTCTCTTCATTAGGATTGCAAGATGCATCAGAAAACAATTCTCTATCTCGTAGAGACTCAAAATCAAGTAAAGCATCATCCAACAATTGCATAAGGTCTTCATCAACTGCATCTGGACAAACTTTCTCATGAATGAATCTAGATTGATTTCCATCCTTAGCATCTGTATTTGAGAACCCTTCCAAAGCTTCATCCAATAAGAATATAAGATCTAGGTCCACCGCTTGAGAAGGTTCCTCAATCCTGTACATCTCAGGTTGTTGTAAACTAAGATTTCCACATGTGACATGCATACTAAATGTATCTGCAGTAAACTGCTCTTTAAGTCTTTCACC
Organism: Adiantum capillus-veneris; assembly: GCF_014529385.1. Classification (NCBI taxonomy): domain Eukaryota; kingdom Viridiplantae; phylum Streptophyta; class Polypodiopsida; order Polypodiales; family Pteridaceae; genus Adiantum; species Adiantum capillus-veneris. The sequence continues at coordinate 37,255,305 of NC_140958.1, forward strand.
CTCAACCAGATATCTTTGCACTTTTGTAGCACAAAGTTCAGCATGCACATTGAAAATTTCATCTACTGCCCTGTATGTATCATCTGCACAATGAAACCAATCATAATCATCAACAAGAGATTGCACTTCACTATGCATCACCTCTGAATCAGCATCATCAATTTCATGATCTTTCTGTCGTAGTGTGAGCCCTGTGTCACAAATTCTTGATAGAGAAGAAATTTGATCCCTCTCTAAATCACCATCATCAAATTCAGGATCAATTTTCCAGATCGATAGCTCTAGGTCACAGAAGCCTGTCAAAGGAGGAGTCTGCTCCCCCTCTGATTCATTATCATCACATTCAGGTTCAGTTGTCCAATTTGGTAGTTGTGCTTCACAAAAGCTTGTCAATGAAGGAGTCTGCACCCCCTTTGAATCAAGTGCATACTCTTGCCTAGCCAAGTCCTCAAAATCTGGTACATCAAAATTTGGTAAATCTAGTATACCAAAATCCATGGTCTTGCCTCTCTCAACAGCAGCCCTGCTTTGACCTATGACATCTGTATCATTAATCAACTCTTTGGCAAAACCTGTACTAGCATCACTAATCACCTCTATGGAAGAATCTGTACTAGAATAATTTTGCTCTAATTCTGGTTCAGTAGCAAAAGTATCAGTTGTAACTGAATCTTCCTGCATGTCTACTTGAATTTGGTTGCACTCATTTACCTGCACATCTTCCTGAGCTTTAGCCAATTCATTGTCTTGATCCCATGATTTCTTTTCTTTTTGTACTGCATGTGTAGGATGATGCCCAGCCACGTGGCGGTCCCAGGGAGATCCATCCTCTTAAGCCCTTCAAGCTCTCCAAAAGGTGCACTACCAAAAAGATTTTGCTTGTATTTTCAGTCCCCGACCATTTATGGCCCAGTCTTCTGATTTTTGATCTGTAAAATCCGCACCAAAGACTTGGTTTCCAACTTCAACCCGTGCAAGCTATATCCCATTCCGGCCATGTCTGGCACGTCAATCAAAACGACAAAAGTGGCAAAAAACATCAGATTGACCCCGGTTGGACCATCACCATTAGCTTTCCCCTGCTATAACTTGCCCATCCGGTCTCTATTTGACGCATTGTAACCCCTTCTAGCATTCATTTGCCACATAGAACACATACAATTCTTGGTCGAGCCCCAAAAAACACCAGATGATCCGACACCCCATGTGGTTAGGTGGGCACCAACCTAACCCCGACAAAAGTTCAAATGGCTATAAACTACAATCCGTAGCTCCGATCTGCAATCTGAAAAGATGACTATGCTCCATAAATCGAGCACTACGCGTCCATACACTGACCTCCTCTTGGGCCACTTGTCCCCAGCTGCCCTATCCGGCAAGATCTGCAACACATTGCACCTTCCATTTCAAATATCTTGGGCTCCGTAGCTCTATTTGATGAGCCGTCTGGACATGCTCCTTCAGCACTTCAAGCTCTACATATCTGGGGTCAAAAAACATCACTTTGATCACCCTTCATCTGCCTCCCTGTCAGGCCCTACATGGAGCCTTCTTGGCCTAAAAAACCACATAAAGCATACATCTCCTCTACCACTTGCCTGCATAAGTTCTCCCCATCTGCTCTAGCCCTTTGCCATGCATCTATAAGCATACACATCACTGCATGTGCCCTCTGCTATGGTCGACACACTTTGGCTGCATCAACGTATTGGGACCATCCAAAACAAAATTCAAGTTACCCAATGAAGTAGAAGATTTAACCTTCCTACCCGTAGCTAATTCCACTGTAAGGTTTGTATCAGGGTGTTCAAGCAAAATGATATTTCTGATGCACTTAGGAGATATGAAAGAATGTGTACTCCCAAAATCAATCAATAAGGTAAAATGGTTACCTTGATACTCCATTGGGGTTTGAATTATTGAAAATTGTTCATTCACTCCCTGATGTTCAACTGCAACATGAACATACACGTTTGCCTGATTTCCTTCACCTCTAGCCCCTTGAGCTCTGTTAACTTGAGGTCTTTAATTTCCTCCTCCTCCTCGACGAGATTGATGGTTAACATTTTCATTGTTGTTATTGTTGGCAAGCGGTCCATTCCAAACAAAAGGTAGATTGCTTGGTCTAAAGTTCCCTTGGTTTTGATGTTGTCTTTGACTTTGGTTAAAGTTCTGTTGATTGAAGTTCCTCTAAATTGTATATGTTCTAGGTCTAAAATTTCCAAAATTTTGATTTGGGTTGAAGTTTCTAGGTTCATAATTGTCCACTAATCCTATGAAGCTTGAATTATTAAATGGACAGTCCCTGGACTGATGACCAAGATCAAGACAAGTGTAGCACAAATGATCCTGTCTGGCCTTCATACGTGATAAGTTCTCTCTTCTTTGCTGTGGATTTCCAAACCTTTTTTCCTCCTCAGGACGAGGCCTTTTGATTTCATGAACATGATCAGGTTCTAGTTTCCTCTTTCCGGTAGTGGATAACTCTATTTCAATGGGCTTGCCTGCATCAAGGACATCTGCAAAATTGGTAAGACAAAGACTCTGGAGTCTAGTCTTCATAGGATTATGTAACCCTAACACGAATTGAGCTACCTTGACCTCTAGAGTCATCCCTACTGGAGCATACTAAGGGTTAAGAAATCTTAATAGTATGATTCCAGATCTCTGATTCCTTGAGTACAGTCAAGAAACTCATTCATACGGCCTGAATGATAAACCATGTTTAGATAGTTCTTCTTGAGCTGGGTTTTAAGATAATCCCAAGTTGCTGCATTAGGATCAATATTGTTTTCTGTGCAATGGTCTCTCCATCAATGGTTGGTTGTTTTTTCTAGTTTGAACTTAGCGATGATAGCTTTGTTTACTACAAATGAATGAGTCAAATCTGTTGAGCTTATATGTGAAGCTACTCAATATATGGCTTCTCTATATATCCATGATGATATTTCGTTGATTCCATGGTGATTTTTATTGATACCATGATGATGTTTTGTTGATACCATGGTTATTCTCGGTGATACCATGATGTTGTTTCGTTGATACCATGGTTATTCTCGGTGATGCCATGATGATATTTCGTTGATACCATGGTTATTCTCGGTGATGCCATGATGTTGTTTCGTTGATACAATGATTATTCTCGGTGATATCATGATGCTTTTCGTTGATACCATGATCATTTATTCATTTTTATTGACATAATGATGATATTTTGTTAATACTTTGATGGTATTCATTGATCACTACATTGATAAATGTTGTTTTATGTAGTATATACACATATCATTTGTATCACGTAATCACACATTTTGTACTTTTACGTTTATACTTTATGTACCATATGTTGTCGTGCGTATATATGTCGTCAAAAGAGTGGCGTCGCGAACCATCTCTTATGGCATTGTGAACGTAATTATTTCATTAACGATGCTAATAATTTTCCTGACATGTTTTTTTTTGGAGTCTATGATCTATGTAGGATTGATCAAAGAATTGATTTTATGAAGACAAACTTGGTGACAATAAAAGATTTATGAAGATATGTTTGGTGATGCCATATTGATGACAACATGAAGACATGTTTGGTGATGCGATATTGATGACAAGCTACACAGCAGATTCACGGAGACACTTTTGATTACAAGCTAATTGATAGCTTTTACACCTCTTTATTGAACCTTTGTATTCATTATTGTATTGGATAGGAGTAATGTAACTCCTCATAAAACATTCATTGTAAAAGGAGTGATGTAGCTCCTCGTAAACATTTGTATATTCAATGATTTTTATAATATAACGGTGGGTGTATATAGAGCTGTGGGTTTTTCCCTTGATCCCCCAAGGGTTTTTTCATCCACAGTTAGGGACCCTTATTTGAGCGGGGGTGTTGAGCTTATATGTGAAGCTACTCAATATATGGCTTCTCTATATATGGCACCCAGGTCCCCTCTATATATACATCATCTCATGTGTGTATTCTACACACTTTGGGGTTCTACTTCTGTGTTCTCTCCTTCTCTCTCAACAAAATCAAAGTAGTCATCCATGCGCTCAATCCAATCTTCAAACCTTGCCTATATCTTTTCCTTCCCCACTAAAGTTTCCAAGTTGAGACTTGCAAAGCATAGCATCGATGTCTCTATCAATGATGGTGTGTTGAGGAACAATAGGTGCATTTGCTTTAGCAGCAGTCACATTTCCTCTAGGAGGCATGGTAACTTACTACACCATATCAACCAAGGTCACACTTAGTACAACATTTTAATCCCCTCGAAGTCCTTTAAGCCAAATAGAATAGACTATTGAGAACAAAATGAGAGAGAGAATAGGAGAAAGAATAACAAATAAATAATCCAATTTCTATACCACAAAACTTGGGAGTTCAAAAAAAAAATTATACAAAGTGTCTAATAGATTCTAATGGCTCTGGCATAATGCACCCGGTAATAGCCAGTGTGACATCCTTCCACCAATGGAGCACAGCTATCCCATTCCTTGAGTATATCAAAAGGTTGATCCTAATAATCCTTTTTTATCTTTGGTTGAAACATCTCCTCATTAGCGTGTGAATCATACCATTATTGGGTAAGAGATCAATTAGTTTACAGGTACTCCCATTCCGCTGTGAACTATTGTCTTCTTGTACTTGAAGTAGTCATCAAAGTAAGCAGATTCTTTTGATAACACATCATGTGTGTCCCGTCCATCTGAGCTGTAGCTATTTACACAATCTGCAAGGCACTGGGGTCTGTCTATAGGCATTGTATACAACTTTTATATGGAGAGGATTGTGGATTAGTGACTTTTTAAATAAGTCAAAGAATAACTTCCAAGGTACCGGGCTAAAGGAATGTTGATTGTTGGTTTGGGAGCATTGACGGTCCCATACATTAAACATAACAATGTTGAAACATCACGTAGCCATTATTAAGGGAAGTATGTTTCTAGCTATCCATGTTTCCTTTGTCGGTCTCAAGATAAGTTCATAAGTATTTATGTACAACACTTGGTTAGTGACAACAATCTCCTTTCCCAACTTGGATTGTATCCAATCGGTACTCCCAATGGACGAGGGTTTATGTTCAGCTAGTCTAAACTCAGGGTTTCTTGCAGCATAATGGTACCAAGCTCGGAATGTATTAGGTACAATACAATCTGTGGACATTAACCTGTTCTTCTCTTCCCCATTATGCGTGGTAGTGACAAGGCTGTGCACTTCCACTCTTGCTTGAAGATACTCCTCCACCATAAGGTGGGAGAGTATATCCGCCCATATCCCTCGAGGTAAGATGTCAGTCATCTACACACACATCCCATCACTCAAGTTAGTTAGAATGATAAAACCAAGATTCAAACTCAAATATTATGACCTTAAAACAATATGCATCATATCAAAAGTCAAATTTTTATAATGGTAGAAAACCAAAAAGATACATAGTGTCTTTAGGGAAATACATGAATGCGAAAGGGTCCTATGAACCAATTCTTGGTTCCTATGACAGAGGTTCTATCCCTATATTTGTTCACATCTCGAGTTTCAAAGTTTAGAACTTCAACTTATGCACTTAAATTCATGTTTTCCTTTTCGTATCATTCCTTTCCTCGTGATACATCCGTTGGGTGGTATTCCATTAAAGTAGTTTACATGAGCATGTCGTTCATTTACATCATCTCTATAGAAATATCTACTCGAGTTTACTGTCATTGGTTGTGCTTGGGCAAAGTCACTAATGCACCTAGGCTTTTTGTAGTCATCAAAGGTAATAGTGACATTGTGAGGATTCTATTTGAGAATAGACCCATAGACTCTATTGAACCAATCCTTGGATACATAATAGAGTCGGTTGCCGCAATTTGACTTCTTCCATACTCTGATTATGACCTTTTCACAAAGCAATATCTTTTGGTTTAGCATGAGGGCCTTCTTTTACTAAGTATGAGATCTCGACTCAGTATGTCCAAAAGCAAACACAGGTTAAGGTAAAGAACATATCCTTGTACTTTGACGTTGCCTTCTTGTATCTTTTCCTTGATCCAAAGCTGTGGATCGGTCATAAAACTATCAGGCACTTGTGCTCGATATTCGGGTTGGGCTTCAACATATAACTCCCACGCTACGTAAGTGTTTGGAACAAGGTAATCTCTAGTCCCGGTTGAAGCTCGAACCACTTCAACTCCCCAATGGATATTGAATCCGATCACGTAATTGAAAAAGACCCTTTGTGCAAAATCACTCGGGAGTTCATCTAGACAATTAAGAAGACCCATCTAAAAACAAGACAAGGAGAGAGAAAACTTAGTACACATGTGAACCAACATTGAGTTTATGCTTCTTTTATTCAGCAAAATTTTTCATTACAATATTATGGGTGTCTCGAAGCCAACTCTCTAAATATTCTTTTAACTCTCATAGCATGGTATTCACTTGACCCTCCCACGCTACAACATGGTCTATAGTTATCTTCTAATTTTTCTTTCCCTATGATAGCTGAAGAGCTTCAAATTTCTTAGCAACTTCGACAATCCTAAGTAACATTTGGGAGCGCATTGCCAAATAGTAGAACATGTCTTCTAGGCCTAACCACATTCTGAGTTCAAGTAGCCTGAGGTTGGCAAACTAGTCCCTTAGATTATTGTCAATGCAGATAAAGAATTGATGCAAGGGTTCTTGGTGATGGGTAAGGTAACTACGGTCAACACTCTTCCAGCAAGTTGTGCTTCCTGGCATGCCAAAGACTTTGGTCCCGACTTCTAAGTAAAAAAGTCCCCTTTCATCTCTTGATAACCTATTTCCATATTGTTGAACACTATAGACAAGACCTCATTCCCTTGGCTAAAGCATTCATACGTCACTCTGGGAGCCATTTGTTACTACAAAACAAACATTCAACTAAATTTCAACGTCGTCGTTGAACACTTCGAACCAAATACTTCCATCAAAGAAGACAAGTCAAGAAGGTACTACCAAAAAACCAATGTCACTTATAGATGCATCATGAATATAATATCCTTCCCAAACAACATGCATGAATGCGTGCACGATGCATAACTAATCCCGACTAGTATCAGGCTTTAGGCTATCCCTATAACCTTAAGTAATGGCTCTGATACCAGGTGAGAGATACCCCTCCCAGGGGGTCTATGCACAAAATATATAATTTACATCTTTATACAATTTTCAATATACATTAGAGTTGTGGAAGCGTTTGCGTAGGGAAGGAGCTCTCAGCGCTCGACCAAGCATGGAGTTTAGGCCATGAGCCGGAGTGCATCCAGAGGCACCTAGCGACTAGTGCTACCCTTGAATGAGTGTTATGAATGAAAGCGTACTCAAGAAAAATATAACAATGTGGAGGGTGAATATATGTGTACACCACATTGCAGGAAAAGAGAGAGAGAGAGAGAGAGAGAGAGAGAGAGAGAGAGAGAGAGAGAGAGAGAGATAGATAGATAGATAGATAGATTTTATTATCGTCCTCGGAGGTCAAATATGACCTATGGGACCAAAGTTACATGTGATGTAGTATGTGTACGGCTGATGAGTGACTCTCGATGCTCCAAAATTGTAGTGATGAGAGTCACAATGGAGAGCCCACACTTTGGCTGGGAGAGGAAAGTGTGTAGGTCTAAGTTATGGCTGAAAATGTGAGAGAAGCAAGTTCGGATGTGATCAAAAGCTGAGCACTCTAGTAGTGTGTGGTACTCAGACTCTCGAACTTGCAGTATATATAATGTGCACAATCGATTTGACTCTTCTCCATTGCCCCAACACCCTATCTCGCATCGAAGGAAATGGGAGCTAAGCCGAATTGCTGCGATAGTGCGTATCGCGGACAAGGGAATAGGCTCAAGCATGTAAGTGTGAGTACGGTTTCCTCTCTCAGCGAAGAACATGGTTTTGTAGTTGGGGGCAATATAGGTGGTGTAATGTATGAAGCGTGACCCACCGGATTTCTCCCAAGCCGTAATACATTGGCGTTGTAGAAAAGCTTCATTCACTTGAGAGTCAATTGAAGCATCATGTAGCAAGTGTAATGCATCCCATCTCCCAAACCACTTCTTTATGTCTTGCATCCATCCCGTGCTCAAGATCTTGCTTTTATGCGTCTTTTGAACTTTTTTGCTTGCTTCCCATGCAATTGTAGGAAGTCGATGTGAGGGGTCTTTATTATCTTTATCTTTATCTTTATCTTTTGAGAGAGAGAGAGAGAGAGAGAGAGAGAGAGAGAGAGAGAGAGAGAGAGAGAGAGAGAGAAAGAGAGACAGAGAGAGCACAGAGATGTGAGAGAATTACAACAGAGAGTCTTTTAAATGTCCCATCTAAATGAAACAAGAAACCATATATTAATGCAATGACAAAATCTGGGTATACCATAACATTAAAAAAAAAGTTCATGACAAAATAAGTAGCAGAGCACCGGGCCCTGCATAGGGATCGACCGGTCCACCCATCCTCTTCCGCTCTACTATGGACATAGAGAATTTCACTTGGCCGGGAGTGAGCCAGAACACCTCCAACCTACCTGAGCCAGACATAAGCTGAGCCCGCTTCGCCTCCCTCCATGAACCCGAGCTCTGAAAGGATCCCAAGTACCAGTAGGTGGTAGGGTATCAACACCAACCATACCAGTTTAGGTGCCACGCCTCTTTGATGCCAAGCACTGGGTGTTTAGGCAAAGCCAAGGCAAAATTCTTGACGCGTTAGCCATGTTGTAAGACCGCAGGGGACTGGACCATGCAACTCTCCACTCAACCACTCCCTAAATAGGCCTTGCTTGTATCAGTTTAGGGATCCCCTTGACCGCATGTCTGTCCTGGCCCTTGGCCTGACATTACTCCCCCCTTGGAGAAGCGTTTTCGTCCTCGAAAACACAAGTGGTAGTATCTTTGTAAGAACACTGATGTTTTCCTTATTGGCATCCCATACGCGGGCCAATTGTCCATATGACCGATACATGGTGCAATGAGGAGATTCAATGAAACCAAGAGCAACATCTTGATTTTCAACATTGTTGTCCTTTTGCAACCACTCGTATCTAAATGGTAACTCATGATAACTCATGTGAGTATTTTGAACTGCTCATAGCTACTGAGGGATAGAATAGGGAGTGTCCTCACGTCAGACTTCTGAACATTTTGGAACACACAGAACTGTTAAGTATGGAGCCTGATTTACCCTTGTAATTTTCTGTGGTAAAAGCGCACATGTGTAAGGCCCCCATTATGAGGAGAAGCCATCGTGCGTGAAGGAAAATCACTCACCGGAAACCAAAATTTTCACGGACAAGAATCAGGGGCAACTTTAAAGGCCTCGGGGGCGGAGGCCCCCGAGACTTTTTTTTCGTCGGAATATTATGGCCGGACGGCGGCCGGAAAGTGGTCGGAAAACAACCGGTCGGTTGGCCGGTGGCCGGTAGTCAATGGCCGATGGCCGGTGGTCGGAAGTCAATGGCCGGTGGCCGGTGGTCGGAAGTCAATGGCCGGTGGCCGGTGGCCGAATTCAAAAGCGGACTTGTCTTCTCAAGAGCGGCCACACATGGGCGGATTGGAGGGTCCGATTTGGACTTATTCGCACAAGGGCGGCTACACATGGCTGTCTCTCATAAGAGAGGGCAGCCCTTTTGGCCTATAAAAGGAGGCCATTTCTACACACATTTCATAGTGTGAAGTTGATGCAACAAGGTGAGTGTGAGGTGGTGAGAGTGAAGCAAGGCGGGAGCTCCATTAAGGGTATAATCCCTTTGTAAACTACTTCTTGTTTTGAAGTACTAAAGCCATTGAGTGGCTGCTTTCCCGTGGACGTAGCCCACATTGGGTGAACCACGTATATCGTGTGTACTCTCTCTCTCTCTCTCTACTCTATGATCTCGTGTATATAAATATGTCTCTCTCCATTAAGTAATCTACTCAATTATCTATTTAGCTATGTCTTATTTCCTAACAACTGGTATCAGAGCAAGGTTTGCTCGTAGCTAAATTATCTCAAGGAAAGAATTCCTTGAATTGAGTGGGAATTATGGTGGAGGAAGGGAAGCTCAAGATTGAGAAGTTCAACGGCAAAAACTACCAACATTGGAAGATGCAGATTGAAGACTATCTCTACCAGAAGGACCTCTATTCGCCACTAGGCGGTCTTGCAAAGAAGCCCGCAACAATGGCAGATGAAGCATGGATTGTCCTTGATCGAAAGGCACTGGGAACAATCCGGTTAAGCTTGGCGTCAACGGTGGCCTTCAATGTTTCAGAGATGAAGACCACGGAGGACTTGATGAAGTCACTTGACGACTTCTACGAGAAACCATCGGCATCCAATAAGGTATTTCTTATGAAGCGCTTGTTCAATCTAAAGATGGCAGAGAATGGTTCAGTTGCAGAACACCTAAATGACTTTAACACAAACATAAGTCAACTTCGATCAGTGAAAATCAATTTCGATGACGAAGTGCGAGCTCTCCTTATACTATCATCTCTACTGGATAGTTGGGACAGCCTTGTGATGGCTGTAAGTAATTCCATCTCTGGCACAAATACTCTTAAGTTTGATGATGTTGTGGGTGTTCTCCTAAGCGAGGAAATGCGAAGGAGAAGCACAGGAGAATCATCAAGTGCTGCACTATCAGTGGAAACAAGAGGAAGGCTTAAGGAGAGGTCAAAAACCAAAAGGGTCGTGATCGCTCAAGGCAGAGCAAGTCACGCACAAAGTCAGTTCTTGAATGTTGGAACTGCGGCAAGAAGGTCCACGTCAAGAGGGATTGTTGGTCCAAGAAGAAGAAGGAGACAGAGTCTCAAGACAACAAGCCAACATCGGAGGCCAATGTGGCAGGTAAAGTAGAGCAAGATGCTCTAATTCTCTCATTAGACAATGTGTCTAATTCCTGGATAGTAGATTCCGGGGCTTCATTCCATGCGACACCACACAAGCAACATTTCCAAGACTACACCAAAGGTAATTTTGGGTATGTATACTTGGGAGATGATGAAGCTTGTGAGATTGTCGGCAAAGGTACAGTTTCTGTCAAAACTGCTAACGGAAATGAATGGAATCTTAAAGATGTTAGGCATGTTCCTTCTCTTCGCAAAAATTTGATCTCTACAGGACAATTGGACGATGAAGGTCACAACATTGCATTCGGAAACAAACAGTGGAAGATCTCAAAGGGATCTTTGGTGGTTGCCAAGGGTAAAAAAGTCGGTACACTTTACTTGTGTACTGTTAGCACGCAACCTTTAGCTTGTGCAGCCACTACAGAAGTTGACAGTGCGGTGTGGCACTACCGACTTGGGCATATGAGTGCCAAAGGAATGCAAATCCTTCAAACAAAGAAGCTTCTACCAGGTTTGAAAGAAGTGGACTTAGAGAGTTCTGTGAAGATTGTGTTCATGGTAAACAAAAGAGGGTAAAATTTCAAAAATCATGAAATGAAAGAAAAATTAAAAAACTTGAGTTAGTTCATTCTGATGTTTGGGGTCCTGCAAGTACACCATCACTTGGTGGCTCATTGTACTATGTAACATTCATAGACGATGCGACTAGAAAAACATGGGTTTATGTCGTGAAGAATAAATCCGATGTATTTTCCATATTTCAAAGGTGGAAAGCCTTTGTGGAGAATGAAACAGGTACTAAGGTTAAATGCCTCAGATCCGACAATGGAGGCGAATATTGCAGCCAAGCTTTTGAAAGCTTTTGTGCTAGCAATGGCATTCGGAGGCAAAGGACAACCCCAAGGACACCTCAACAAAATGGGATTTTGGAAAGGATGAACAGGACAATCATGGAACGAGCACGAAGCATGCGGCTACATGCAAGACTACTGCTTGAGCTTTGGGCGGAAGCTGTAAGTACGTATGTGTACTTAATCAATCGGTCACCCTCAACGGCATTGGATGGGGGAGTTTCAGAAGAGGCATGGACAGGTAAACCGGTGAATTATGCATTTCTCAAAGTGTTTGGGTGTGAGGCTTTCATGCACATAGATAGAAGCCTAAGATCAAAGTTAGATGCAAAGTCCAAAAAGTGTTTCTTCATTGGCTATGGAGAAGGAGACTTTGGGTATCGCCTATGGAATCCTGAAGATGGTAAAATCTTAAGGAGTAGGGATGTAATTTTTAACGAGCAAAATATGTACAAAGATTACTTGGAAAGAATACAAACAAAAGAAACAGGTGATGAGTACATGGAGCTTGAGGACGGTGAAGACTCAAGGACTGCAAACGGTGACAATGTGCAACAACGTCAACCAAATGAGGAGCCTCAACCTATTCCCCGAAGATCTACAAGAGCAAGTAGACCTCCAGAAAGGATTGTTCCTTCCTTCAACCATCTCTTGATCTCAGATTCTGGAGAGCCGGAATCATATGAAGAAGCTATGCAACATGAATCCAAAGAAGAATGGACGAAGAGCATGCAAGTGGAGATGGACTCACTACATCGCAACCAAACATGGGAGTTGGTTGAGTTGCCTAAAGGTAAGTGGGCACTTCAAAACAAATGGGTGTACAAGCTAAAGGAAGAAGAAGGTAGGAAGAAAAGGTACAAGTCTAGGCTTGTGGTAAAAGGTTTTTCTCAAAAGAAAGGTATTGACTTCAATGAAATATTTTCTCTTGTTGTAAAAATGAACTCAATTAGGCTTGTCTTAAGCCTTGTGGCTGCTCATGATCTAAATCTCGAGCAAATGGATGTAAATACGGCATTCCCTCACGGTGACTTAGAGGAGGAAATCTACATGCTTCAACCAAAGGGGTATGAAGTAAAAGGTAAGGAGAAAATGGTTTGCAGATTAAAAAAGAGCTTGTATGGTTTAAAGCAAGCATCAAGACAATGGTACTTGAAGTTTGATCGATGGATGTTGGATCATGGATTCACAAGATGCAACTCGGATCACTGCGTCTACACGGAGAATTTGGGAGATGGGAAATTCATCATCCTAATGTTGTATGTTGATGACATGTTGATTGCAAGTGCTAACATGCAGGACATCAAAGACCTAAAAGAGGAGCTGTCCAAATCTTTTTCAATGAAAGATTTAGGTGCTGCAAAGAGGATACTTGGTATGAAAATATCAAGGGATAGGACGAAGAAGATAATAAAGCTATCTCAAGAAGATTACATCAAGAAGGTACTAGAAAGGTTTGCAATGCAAAATGCAAAACCAGTTTCTACACCTTTGGCTGGTCATTTTAAACTAACGAAGGATATGTGTCCAATGACACAAGAGGAGATAGCCTATATGTCTAAAGTTCCATATGCTGCAGCGGTAGGTTCTCTAATGTGTGCTATGGTCTGGACAAGGCTAGACATTGCACATGCAGTGGGAGTTGTGAGTAGGTTCATGGACAACCCAGGTAAAGAGCATTGGCAAGCTGTGAAGTGGATACTTAGGTATCTAAAAGGGACAACAACAAATGCTTTGTATTTTGGAGGAACTGATATTTTTCTAGAAGGGTATGCTGATGCAGATATGGCAGGTGACAAAGATACTCGAAGGAGCACTACTGGCTATGTGTTCACGGTTGGAGGCACAGCAGTAAGCTGGGCTTCAAAGCTGCAGAAAGTGGTTTCACTTTCTACCATGGAAGCAAAGTATGTAGCAATGACGGAGGCAAGCAAAGAACTTCTGTGGCTTCACAGATTCTTAGAAGAGCTTGGATTCAAACAAGACAATTGTGTCTTGTACAGTGATAGCCAAAGCGCTATCCATCTTGCAAAGAACTCAGCCTTTCATTCAAGGACAAAGCACATTGAGGTGAGATATCACTTTATACGCACTCTTTTGGAAGAGGGACAACTAAAGCTAGGAAAGGTGCATACAAGTGAAAATCCTGCAGACATGTTTACAAAGGTGGTCAACAAGGAGAAGTTGAGCTTTTTCTCATCTTCAATCGGCATTCAAGGATAAGAAGCCAGAATGGAAAGCAGTCACAGGTTTGGTTTGGAGATCAGTCTCCAAGTGGGAGATTGTTAAGTATGGAGCCTGATTTACCCTTGTAATTTTCTGTGGTAAAAGCGCACATTTGTAAGGCCCCCATTATGAGGAGAAGCCATCGTGCGTGAAGGAAAATCACTCACCGGAAACCAAAATTTTCACGGACAAGAATCAAGGGCAACTTTAAAGGCCTCGGGGGCGGAGGCCCCCGAGACTTTTTTTTTCGCCGGAATATTATGGCCGGACGGCGGCCGGAAAGTGGTCGGAAAACAACCGGTCGGTTGGCCGGTGGCCGGTGGTCAGAAGTCAATGGCCGGTGGCCGGTGGCCGAATTCAAAAGCGGACTTGTCTTCTCAAGGGCAGCCACACATGGGCGGATTGGAGGGTCCGATTTGGACTTATTCGCACAAGGGCGGCTACACATGGCTGTCTCTCATAAGAGAGGGCAGCCCTTTTGGCCTATAAAAGGAGGCCATTTCTACACACATTTCATAGTGTGAAGTTGATGCAACAAGGTGAGTGTGAGGTGGTGAGAGTGAAGCAAGGCGGGAGCTCCATTAAGGGTATAATACCTTTGTAAACTACTTCTTGTTTTGAAGTACTAAAGCCATTGAGTGGCTGCTTTCCCGTGGACGTAGCCCACATTGGGTGAACCACGTATATTGTGTGTACTCTCTCTCTCTCTCTCTACTCTATAATCTCGTGTATATAAATCTGTCTCTCTCCATTAAGTAATCTACTCAATTATCTATTTAGCTACGTCTTATTTCCTAACAAGAACTACATGTTCACCCCAAATGAAGGTTACATGCCAACATACTTTGTCAACACACCTTCTAAGTCCTTGACTTACGAAACTATGGAAATTGTATCCAACCCCACCACAATAGGTGTTCAAAGTTGAAAACCTAACCTAAGAAAATTCTAGAATAGGGAGGAATCGCCCATTCAGAATGCTTTGTGCTAACGTAGCTCTTAGCAGATCCTTTAGCAAAAAATATTTGTAAGCTGCCCATCCAATGCGGGATGAATAGCAGCAGTAAGGGTGAGATACTTTTCCCCAACCACTTACAATCAGTCTTCCATGACTGACGATAAACTATGACTCACCAAGTGAGGTTCCAACCATATACTGGATATGGAGTGGAGGCAACCGACTAGGTTGAAAGCCGATTGGAGTGGAGTAAGCTCATAGAGTTTAGACCATCCAACCACAGACACCAATCCTAAGCCATTACCTTGTATGGTATGGTGTAAACTCATAATAAATCTGCTTAAAAAGTTGCACTTGAAGTGCAAAAAATTGCAGAAACAATAATGTCCTTGAATTTGCATGCCGCTTCGAATAAATTTGTGTTAAACACTAGGGCCCATAACACCTAGTGTGCATGCATTTAACACAAACATATCCGAACTGCAATTCCATGACTGGACTTTCCACAATACGTACGTGCAAGTCTTGCAACAAAGTTGGACCATAACAGAATGTGACAACCCAGTCACACCTAGGTACAACCCAGTCACACCTAGGTACCAACCATGAGACATTCTCATGAACGTAGCATACTGTGCAACAAAATTTGGACCATAACAGAATGTGACAACCCAATCACACCTAGGTACCAACCATGAGACATTCTCATGAACGTAGCATACTTTGATATATGTAGAAACGACCCTCCGTTAAGGTGGTTGCACAACACTTGTTATCGCAACAAGTCTGTACTTAGTACCTTACAATTTCTGGCCACTGAAATTGTACCTGATACTGTGTGCTTCAAGTGGTCTAATGAACGGATGTGACCAGCACCTAGGGACTCTGTCGCAACACATCATTAGGAATCAGGCACCAATGTCAGTCCCAGAGACTCATATTCTCCACATGCGGAATATGTCTCAAAGAAGGATGTCAGGAAAATTGACATCCATCAAGTACGAGCCATACTTGTGTGTGGAGGTAACTGCAACACTCCGCGACAAGAGTGAGAGGGACCCTCATTATCATTGCTCCACACTGGCTAAACCAAACTCCTTGAGTTCCTAGACCATGTTGTATCCCATGTGACAACATGTGCCAAATCGAACCCTACAAGTGGGTTCATAACAGCATAATGTATAGTGGACACTACGGCCCAAAATACTTTGTTCCGACATGCCCTTGGCATGGCTCTGAAACATTCAAGCGTATTTATACGTCTTGAAAAAACCAAGCAAAGCATACTAAAAAATGGAATAACACCAAATCAATAGATGCGTACCTAGAGTTTTGAACGCAGTGTTCACTTACCCATATTCAAATGCAAAGGAGCACCTTACCCACCTGTGAAAAAACAAATAGCATTGCACTGGAAACCTTGGGTGTTGCCTTTGCAATCCAAACCCGTTGGTTAGAATCTACGTAGTCAAACCCCTTGGTAAGACCCTTTGTAGAAACTGCTCAACTAGCAGGTAACGGAAACCAACATAGTCAGCCGTGTACAAAATGACTGGAATCAACTTGAAAAGTTGAATTCGTCCGCTACCGCGTGGTAAATTGCGGAATTCTTCCTTGAAAGTATAACGGGCATAGATCAAACTATGATCCTCAATGCCTATGGGAAGATTTAGCAATCACCCACTGGGTCTTACCCCAAAACAATATGTCCATAGACACTCCGTAGTGCTATAAAAGGAGCAGGATATCAACAAAAGTGAAATGCCTAGCTCTTATGGACAGCCATGCTGTCTCAACTGATTGCTGCATCTATACTTCCTTGTAGAGATCAGCTGCTCTGATTTGAAGATTATCAAAAACTCAACTTGACTGTCGCACTGAAAACATGTAGTGCAAAAATGACACCCTAAACATCTGTAATGACAAGACTCTTGCTTGTCCATTAGCGTCAATGTGTACTTCCTTGGGTAGATCTGTTCGATCTTGAAAAAAATCACCCAAAGAATGCCAATAGTTGGGTCTTACCCTTGGCCTGACACTGGCTCTTAGCCTGTGTGGCTCATAGCCCTTATGCAAATTAGTGTTCAATGGATGAACCGATGAAGACTAATTTGAGTAGCATCTTAGCCACGTGCTAGCTGAGAGTTAGAGCACCTTGGCTCAAGCTGACTCACGAGCAAAACATGTATCAAAAGCTTCTTAGAAGATTTTCATTATTCCCTTAAAGAGAGAGAGAGCGAGAAGAAGAGCATGCTGGGTTGAGGAACTTTCCTTAAGTTTTTAGAGTGTGTACCCAAGCTGTGTGCTCTTACGCATCTTATGCCTAACTTGCATCTTATCGTATAAGCATTCCACAGTTTTCCGGTATGACTCTCTCATCAAGAGAGGTAACAGAAAAACACAAAACTCATTCCGACCCACCTACCTTGCAGGGGTCGTGATTGTATGAGGACGACTTAGCATTGACACTTTGCCCGTGAAATAAGTCCTAGATTTAGGTTCCTTTTAGTGTTGTTGTGTGTTAATAGCAACCAACAATCATGGTAAAAAATCCATCAGTTTGACAAAGTTGCGAGTGTGATAGCGGAAGCGTAATGCATGAAGTGGTAGAATTGAATCCACCTCGCTAGCATGCCTTGCATGCAGAATTGTAAGCCCTTGCAGAGAGTGATGGCCTCAAACGTGAGAACCAAAACCATAAGTGCCTTGCACAATTTAAACTGGTAGGGATTCTGTGAGCTGATATTCCCTTTTTTGCCAGTTTCCCAAACTTGTGTGCCAATGCCCTTGATTCCAAATCAATGGGCAGTATCGTGACACAAGGGAGAAGCCTTGCTTCGTATAAAATTTCCAAAGCACTTTGCTTTGCACAATGACAGTAATTGCCAAGTAAAGTGTAAACATGGAAAAAAAAAGAAAAACTTAAACTTGGCTAACCTGGTCGTTGTTGCTGCAACCAGTTGTCATGAAATTTGGAAGGAAAAACTCATTCCAAAACGGCTCATAGCCATATCTGCACAGACGCCCTCGTATAGCGTATACACCTGTCTGGTACATAATGAAATAACCTGCAATAGGAAATAACCTGCAAACACATTGCCTATTTCTTTCCAATTGTGTATGCTCATAGCATATGCCAAAAGTGGAATCTTCAATGGCAGGTGCCCAAATTGAAGCCGTGCTTCACATAATTACTTTTGTTCGCATAGCCAACAGATGCTTCTGCAAGGTGTTAGTGCCATTACCCGTGACAAGGTACATGATGTGTGCGATGATGCATAAGTATAAACTCCATGCTTCACCATTTAGGATTGTCTCCATCGACTGACGTGCAGAAATAATTTGCCGAAGAGCCATGCCCTAGCAAATTTGGAACCGCAAACTCAAAGATGGAGAAAGAAAGACTCGTGTCAATCTGCCTGAACTTCAAAGCGTTGGCCATGTTGAACATGTTTGCACCTTTGGTCAAATCTAACAGCAGGCCATGTCGATCTCCTTGAGATACTAAAACAGTGCCAATGTGCTATGCTTTGGCAGCAAAATAAAACCGCTGAGGAGCCGTGCTCTAGAGCAAGGCGGTCGGTACTCAAGCCATGCTTGATTCTAATCTTGAAACCAATCATTGGACCCTTGCCAACAATTTACGCATCAAATTTTTATTGCTTACGGTAATTATCACAAGCCGTGCTTGTGCTTTGTGTGCTGAAAGTATATGCGCATTTGTTGCATGCCATAACTATACAGTATATTCAAAAAAAATTGCCAAACAGATTCAAAAGCTAAAGCATACCGTATTACTGATGACGAATGCCGACCCGCCTTGCCGGCTTCTTGCACTTTGCATGATTAGATACTGACGTCAACTCGCCTTGCGAGCTTCTTGCTTTCGGTATGTAAACTTGTGCAAGCATTGAAATTTCTACAACTTTGTGACAAACAAAAATGCTAAAGGAACTCTACGTACCTTTTGGGAATTCGATTTTGGACTATGTCATGCAACCATGGCCAGTGCCTTGCTGATGCCCTTGCAAACGGCCTTCGGCGACCTTTCAGGCCTTTGCATTCCCTTGATTTCAGATGTGCTGCAGATCTGAAGTTTTCTGTTATGGTAGTGACATGCCTCGGAAAGCCAAAGGCGAGCACCTTGGCTAATCCGCAGCTTTCAGATCTTTTTTCAAAACTTCCCTGAAATTCTGCAGCTAGGAACTAACGTGCAGGTCTAAGGAACTACCTTGGTACCTTCATGATACCGAGGCCTTCCCATCCAATGAGCGTAAGCTCGTCTCTTCAATCGCCATGCTCAACCGGTGTGTACCCACCCTTGAGCCCTAAAATCTTTAGGGCGCCCAAGCTTTGGGACACCTAGGTGAAAAAACCAGAAGTTTTGCAATCCGATGCTACCGCCGCAGCCGAGGATGATGACGATGCTCTTGCTATGGTGCTCCAACGACGGTGCCCAAGTGTCGAAAACTCACCCCCTGCCCAGCGCGCATCGAATGAAATCGAACTTGCAGGTTTTTGAGGTGGTCGACAGACCCCGCTTTCCCGGTTAAGAGACGCTGCACATGTGGTCCTCGATTCCCCAATCTTCATCTTCCTTGGCTCTGCAGGGACTGCTTCATGCAATTACCTCTTGCATGCTTCATGCATGGCGCCCATCTCCTTCCTCCTTCCGCAAGGCAAGAGTCATGCTCAGCCATGGCAATATGCACGAACGAGAGAGAGAGAGAGAGAGAGAGAGAGAGAGAGAGAGAGAGAGAGAGAGAGAGAGAGAGAGAGAGAGAGAGAGAGAGAGAGAGAGAGAGAGAGAGAGAGAGAAACCGAGAGCATGCACTCCTTGAGACTCCATGTCCCTTCTCTTTCTCCATGCCTCCTGAGCTCTGATACCAATGTAAGACCGCAGGGGACTCGACCATGCAACTCTCCACCCAACCACTCCCTAAATAGGCCTTGCTTGTATCAGTTTAGGGATCCCCTTGACCACATGTCCGTCCTGGCCCTTGGCCTGACACGTGTAGGTCATTCAATCCCCAATGCACTAACCGTGTAGATGAGCCTAACAAAAAGAAGAAGACGTAGGCAACACCCTCGATCCAGCAAAGCCCTAGGTCTTTCTCTAAGGCGAAGTGATGTAGGTGATCCTAGCCTTGTAGCAATGCTACCATGAGAAACATAACACGTGAGTCCAATCACAATAGCACTTTCCATATGCACAAACAATCTTTTCCATGCAATTAGATTGTACAGGTCTCTACCCTTACACGTCTACCATAAACCATCCAGATCACTTCATGATCTACTTCCAAGACCATAAACCATAATCCAATCACTTCACACGGGTAATCACTTCACACGGGTGAGCACTCCACCCAATAATTTGGATGAGGCACAACCAATTATGCCTAACCACTTTAAAACATAACATGGCTGCAAAAATTTCGGCAACATAACCATATCCAGAAACAAAAACCAAGAGCCACATTGGCTTCCACCATAAAATCACAACCATAATCCATGAGGGTATCTCAACCCTTAGCCACAAATCATACTCACATTGAACCAACTCCCACACTTGGTGTTTGACATATCCCCTGCAGTCAATCGGAGTCCACACACATGACCCTTAAGACATGAGCCTTTTATGCATAAAACAAGTCCCACTAGCAACTAAACATGATATTAAAATCCAATTTTGACAACATCCAACCATGCAAAGTTGATGCATCACATCTGCACTTCACCTCTCTAACACATAGAGCTAGTTTTTGACCTAGAAAGGTGGAAAGCAATCACACCCATGCACATGAGGCATCCACATCAACCCATAAGGTTCCTTATATCATATGATAACATTCCATCACCATAAACATTTTTGGTTCACAAAATAATAGTCAGATGGTGAGATGAGCTGATCACGTTTAAATACCAACGATTAGATCATCAAATGGCATAGAGTTAACCTAAATCAGTCTTCACATGACAGATTGAGATTGGACTAGCATCAGACTTCAGACAAATGACTGAACTGAAATGAATAGACAACTTTAAAGTATAAGACATTGAATGAGACAAGTCAGAATGTGGTTGAGATTCAGATTATAGAATACAGCTCACAGTACAACTGGATACAACTGGTTCATGTTCAAATTCAAATTTAGATACAAGGTTATAGAACTCCGGAATGATGTGAGTGAAAAGTACAAATGATACAAGGGATCAATATTGAATGATCTTAACCTCTCTCGAGTGATACAATTCAAGAGTCGCAAGTGTTAAGACCATCAAAATGAGATTAACAAAACTGTTCAGCTACTTTGAATCTAACTCAGAATAGTAGTTCCAGCTCATTGCATGCATATAGATATAAATTAGGGGGGCAAAAACCCTCTAACAAGGGAAAAAAGGGCCCCTACAGCCCTAAGTGTGTTCACACACATCATTGCCATAATATGGTAACATCCACAATTGATCCCTAGAGGTCAATGCTTTAATGAGGCCCTTCTGTAGTGTGTCTACTATACGTCTTAGTGGCCTACATATGATGATGCCTAGTTAATGCCCCTCTTACAAGAAATATGCTCATTGCTTGCCATCTAGCTTGCCACGTGGCACTAATCGACAAGCTTTATCTCGCGGTTTACAATTGATCCCTAGGCCAATAGGTCATTGCTTTAAGGAGGCCTTGTGTCGGCTGCAGGAAGCAAGGATCGATTATGGACGATTATTGAGAATCTGCCTCAACAGATGAGACTTTCAAAACCACATACATTCCTTGGCACCCAGAAGAATTGCGCGAGTTGCGAGGTCGCTCTTGCGCTAAGCGCGCAGAGAGAGAGAGAGAGAGAGAGAGAGAGCTCCACATTTCCAGGGTTATTGATAGATACATAGACATTGACACATTGTCGTACCGCAGAGTCTTACAGAGTCTGCTGCTCTCTTATCTGCCTAGTGGGCCTCTCGTTCAAGGAGCGAGGTACTCATTCGCGAATCAAGAAGTGCCCATTGCATATAAAACACAGAGAAGCTGCACTGGGGTAGCTGATGGTGAGAACCCATATGGCATTTGTTGATGTAAAGTGGCAGGCATATGCATGCAGCTGTCCGTATAGAATATGCTGATGACATGTGAAGCACATTGATGACAGCAATGTGCATACCCTCCGTCCTACCCCCCTTATCATCAAGGGAGCCACCTCTCATGCGGGCGCCTCCATGGCAAGGCACTGCTTCCTGTATAGCATTTTTGATGATTCTAAACACAACTGAATGATTCTCAACACAGCTGCATGCTAAAGGTTTTCTGTTCAACATCTTCCTTTGGTTCCTCATTATGGCGGCTGCTGTATTTGCAACATCATTCCCCTGTTTCTTCTCTAGCCCTCGTATTTACGAAAGCGAAAGAAGAGGGGTATCTGCCACTAGTACCGCCTCTGCCCCCACGAGGTAATTTTCTTTTTTCTCATCCTTTTTTCGCTGTGTGGTACCTTGTTTGTTACCTAGGATGTTAGAGATGCTCACAAAACAATGGTGATCTTTTCTTCTGAGACCCAGTTGTAAAAGTGAAGAAAGAAGAGAGACAAGAAAAGGATTTTCATTTGGATGTGTTCGGGAAAAGTGTGCCTCAGCTTAGCCTTGAACCGGTTGAAAAACTAAATTAGCCGGTCGAAGGGAAGGGGGGAAGGAGAAAATCCGCTTGGAAAATTTAAGAAAATAGAGTTAAATCGTAAAAAATACCGCCTATTCTGCTAAATTTCCTCTTTGAATCTATCCTAAAGGGGGTTTTGTATGTATGTGAAAATGATTTTTCTCAAACACTGATATTTTGAGATTCCGACGATGGTTTTGGTGGCAGCTCCAAAATTTGCAAAGGCGATAGCTAATTTCATGTCTGCTGACACTCTTCTTTTGACTTCTAATTGCAGTTGCTCCACATCAAGCTTAGGAGAGAACCACGGTAGAGCAGCCATTTCATCAGTAAATCAGGAGAAAGGGCAGTCCTTCACGCCGTCTTCCACTGGAAAATTTTATTATATTTTGCAAAAATGTATTCAGAATGAGGATACAGCCCTTGGAGAAGACGTATATGCTAAGATTGTGGAAAATGGACTTATAACTGATTCCTTTATTGGATGTCATTTGATCAGGATGGTCTCCACCTTTGGGGACCTGACAAAAGCAAATGAGGTGTTTGAAGAGCTAAGGGAACCAAGTGTGTATGCATGGAGTGCCATTATCTCAGCACATTCAAATCTTGGATCTACTGACTGCGCAATGGATCTGTATTTCAGAATGAGAACTTCAGCGTCAGAACCTGATGGACACGCCTTTGTGGCAGTTCTTCAAGCTTGTGCTTTGACAGCATCCTTGGTCCATGGTACTTTGGTACACCATGATATTATTGAAACAGGTTATGAGTCATGTATACATGTGAACAACACTCTTGTCGATATGTACGCCAAGTGTGGGAGCCTCCAAGATGCATGTATCGTGTTTAGCCAAATGCCAGAGCGGGATGTAGTCACTTGGAATGCCATGATAGGGGGTTTTGGTCAGCATGGGAAAGTGCAAGAAGCTCTTCAGTCCTTCATGCGCATGCCTGGTGAAGGTTTTCAGCCCGATACGGTGTCTGTTGTATGCTGTTTGAGTGCTTGCTCGAGTAGTGCAGCTATCAAGGAAGGGAGAGAAGTGCATGCTTACATCATGAAACATGGTTTTGAAGCAGATAAACAGGTAGTTTTGGCCCTCATTGAAATGTACTTTTCGTGTAGATGCCTTGGTGATGCAAGATCAATGTTTGATGAAGGAAGGAAGGACACTGAAACAGTTGAATTGATGGTTGTGACATACTTTTTGCATGGGCATGACCAAGAAGCCCTCCAACTAATGCAAAGCATGCAGAAGAAAGGAATCTCCTGTTCTGTCAGAACATTCATCTTCTCATTGAGGGCATGTGCAACCATTGAAGACTTGGATCAGGGATGGAAAATACATTCTAACATCATAGAAAATGGATTTGAGCAAAATAAGTTTGTTGGCAACACCCTAGTCGATTTATACGGAAAATGTTGCAGTCTCGACGATGCTAAAGTAGTCTTCCACCGGTTACAGCATCGAGATGTTGTGTCCTTTAGTGCGCTTATCTCGGGGTATGCAGCTCATGAGCACTTTGAGGATGCATTGAGACTTTTTGGAGGTATGCAGGAAGAGGGGTTGGAGCCCAATGAAATCACTTTCACCTGTGTCCTGAAAGCATGCTCTAGAGAAGGAAGCTTGGATAAGGGCTTGGAGCATGGCATTTGGATCCATAGCCTTATTGTAGGTGAAGGATTTGAGCAAAACACTATTGTAGGAAGCTCCCTTGTTGATATGTACATGAAATGTGGTGACCTCGAAGGTGCTTGCACGGTTGTCAATAAGCGAGAAGAGCAAGATGTGGTGACCTGGAGTGCTTTGATAACAGGCTTTGTGCAGCATGAGCATGGCCAAGAGGCTCTTGAATGTTTCAAGAAAATGCAAAGCAGATGCATACAGCCAACATCATACACTATTGCTAGTGTTTTGAAAGCTTGTTCTTTGGTGGCAGCGTTGGAACAAGCCAAACAGATCCACAAGTACACAATTTGTAGAGGGCTCGAGTCAGACAGTGTCATTGGTGGTGCCCTTGTTGACATGTATGCAAGATGCGGCTCCCTCAAGGACGCTTGTGATGTATTTCAAAGCTTGGAGAACCCTGACATTATATCCTGGGGTACAATGATTGCAAGCTTTGCCCAACATAATGACTATGAGGCAGCAATTGAATGCTTTCAAGACATGGAGGAACATGGTCTCCTTCCCAATCCAATTATATTCACATGCCTTCTATCTGCATGCAGCCATGCTAGCCGTATAGAAGAAGGATGCAGACATTTCAAATCCATTAGAGAGCGTTACGGTGTACTGCCAACTTTGGAGCATTACTACTCTATGGTGGAGCTGCTTGGACATGGGAGCCACTTTGATGAGGCAGAAGACTTGATGGAAAGTGTTCCATTTCGGTCCACTATCGTGGGATGGACATCTTTGCTGGCTGCATCGCGGCGCCACGGCAACGTAAAGCTTGGAAAAAGATGCTTTGAGCACGCTGTTAGCATTAATCCTGGATACTCTGCAGAGTACAAACTAATGTGGAGTCTCTACACTGGTGCTGGTTTGATGGATGATGCTGAGAAAGTTGAGGAGTTGAGAATCAGTGCCAATGCATGGAAGAAACCTGCAAAAGCCTTTATTGAAGTTGACAACCATGTACATTGTTTTATTGTGGGAGACAAGACTCACCCTCAGAGTGGAGGAATCTACGCTAAACTTGAGTCTTTGTCTGTTGAGTTAAAGAATGAAGGATGCAGTCCAAGCACCGGCTTCGTACCCAAGTGGGGATTGGGGAAGGAAGCAGAGGATGAAGGCTTGGTACATTCAGAGAAATTAGCAATAGCTTTTGGTCTTATAAGTACAGCTGAAGGTTCGACCATACGGCTGTCCAAAAATCTTCGCGTGTGCTCTGATTGTCATGCTGCGGCTAAAGCAATTTCCAAAGTCGAAATGCGGGACATTATCATATCCGATGCATACCAGATTCATCACTTTCATGATGGAGCATGCTCTTGTGTAAATTTCTGGTGAAAAGAGCTTGAGAGTTCCTATGAGGTGGCCTTTCAAGAGATCAACATCCTGGAGCGTCAGAAGGTTGTGAGTGATAGTCATGACATCTATGTCTATGCAGCTATTTGGGAAGGTGAGGCTGCTGCCCATTAAGGAAATGCACTATGCTAGTCTAGAGACTCTATGGGGTTCCAGGCCGGCAGCGTAATACTTTTCTGGTGGGCTCCATGTAGCATGTGCTCTCAGCTTCTTGTACACACATGCCCCCATGCATTGCTGTCTAGATTTGAAGGCCTTAATTTGGATGGAAAAACAGTTCCTTAGAGTGACATGGATGAATGCACAGATAGAGGCTAATTTGTGAGAGGTACTGCTGGATCAACATCAAGATTTTACTGCATATCAACACAACTGACATTTTTCTGAGAGTTACTATATCCACTCATACATTGCTATATGCAAAGGCAGAATGAGTGGGATTTTTTGAATACAACTTGAGCTCGGCAAGAGATTGAAGCTACATGTACTGCTGCTTTATGTGAATGCATCAGTGCAACCCCTGGTTGTTTGTTGGACATGCAATTGCCACTGGCAATATACCATCCACTGGTGGTTCATGTGGTCTCTCAGTGACTGCTGTGGCAGACGGTCAAGCTTTGCGGTGCAGACGACTTGAAAAACTTACTGCAGTACCGGTACTTGAAAGAGGTCTTTTTTTTTTACAAGAGGCTTCCTTCCCCATAATACCAATTGAGTTTGGGGTTAATAATCTACAGCTCCATGCTATGCCCCTTCATAGAAGACTTTAAGAAACCTTATTCTGAAGAACAATACATAGGTAGCTACCAGCTGATGTGGTTCATGCCCATTTGTCCAAAGTGTCCTCCAAGCTGAGGGAGAGCCGGACTAAGCAGTCTGCTTAAAATCTTCCACCATTGATCTTGGCAAGCAATTCTTCAATACAAAAAGCTAGATCCCTCATGCAATTGTAGCCATTGGAATATATAGTGTGCGAAGTATAAGTTATGTGTAGTGAGATTTCCATACACAAGTATGGTTGCCACTAAAGACTAGCGAGGTGGGCAGACCACATTGATGGTTTAGAGGATTTGTGCCCAATGCACACGCGAGTGCACGCACGCACGTACACACACACACACACACACACACACACATATAAATGTTGATTTGAAACTCTTTTGGGTAACTGTAGAAAGCATGAAAATTTGATAATTTGTCATTGGAAAACCCTTAGTGATGCTCAAGCTAACTTCAATTGTCAAAGCCATAAACTAAGAGGTGTGATCGAAGAAAAAAGCAAGCTATGCTCCTTAGATTTTTCTTGCAAACTTATGAATGTACTATTATATCGATTATTGATGTAGCAAGCATGCAATGTGTGCTTAAGCTTAAGCCTAGCTCAATGGCCCCCAAAGTATGCCTCTTTTGGTTTAATGTTAAGCTCATCTATTGCATATCAAGTCCATGCATGCTTACATTTCTTGTTAAAGAAGAACTCAATGAAAAGGCAATGCATGTCAATGCTTGAAAAAAAGTTTAGTATAATCACACCTACAAAATTTGAGATTTACCGGTAACTTTAAGTTTGAAGGTGAGAAAGTCTACAAAAGTTTGAGAAATTTAGTTGTAAAGACCTTCAAATTTAGTCAGTTTACCTCTAATATTTTTCTTGTGAATTATATTCCAAAAAATTGTTTTGAGCATTGCAATGCATGAGTATAACATGTTCCACAATGGACAAGTATGTTTAGATATCAAATAACATGCATAATACAAACAAAAACCAATCACATACCAATAGTAAAGGGTGCTAGGCAATGGTTTCTTGTAAGACCCATGAATAGAAAACTTTTTAAGAATCTCTTTATGTAGGTAACTCAAAGTTTATCAAGACTCTGCTAAGAGATACAACTAAGAATTATGAAAAGATTGAATCTTAAAAAACAAGCAATACACAAAGATCATGGAAAATCAAAATTCTTGGCTTTCTACGTAAACTTGTATTAACAAGCAAAACCTAGAGGTTATTATGCATATGTACTTTGTACATGATTACAAAAGATAGGAGCCGATTACAAGCAATACATAGAGATATTATGAGAGATCACAATTGGTATCAATCATCTCCAAGTCATGTGCTTTAGTAAGTGTATGGAAATGATAAATTATTGTATTTATTGTTTATTGCAGATGACAACTGGAAAAGGCATAGAGGCTTTATGGAATGTACAAAGGATACCTGATTATTATCATTGTATTATTAAAGTGCTCTAAATGAGCTATGACCAATTAATGTCCGGCCAAACAGTGTGTATTCATTTTTGAGCATTCAAAAATCTATAAAGTAAATACGTACAAGAGGAAAGTGCTCACTCTTGCACGGGGGGAGATTGTACCCAATGTCTGTGTTATTCTCCTCTCCTCCCTTCTCTCTCTCGCCGTACCGGCATAGCACTCCGCTCTAGGAGGTGCGCCTGCACGTGCTCTCTGATCGCTCTCGCTCTCGCTCTCTCTCTCTCTCTCTCTCTCTCTCTCTGCTCGTGTGCAACGTGATTATGTGCAAGGATGGTTGCCAGGTATGCAGATTTGTGTGTTTCATCGTCTATAGTATTTTATTTTGGTATTTTGCAGTGCCTTCCTTGCTCCCCGTTTGTAGCAGTGGTATCAGAGCACAAGGCTACGCTCTTGGTAACAAACAATTAGAGAGACCTACAACTTGACATCCGAGCAAATTTAGATCTTTTTGATCCCGAACTAGAGATAAGTACAACTACACAATTCTTTTTCATTTCATTTAATTTTATCGTTTTGTCTCTCTTTGTTGTGGCAAGACTATGAACACCTTAATCGTACATTAATTTTTCATTAATTTTATATACTAAGAAAAATCTTGAATATTGCCAACATAGTGTTGAACACTCTTAATAATATCCACATACCTAGTGTACGTAGTTGATTAATAATTTTTTTTCATATGATCGGAGATGTGTTTAGTACACGACGACGACGACGACGAAGAAGCAGTAGTAGTAGAAGAAGAAGAATCAACCATTTTGTTTGGTTGTTGTTTTTTCATCGTAGGTAAGAAGTTCGGAGAGTAGGATAGAGAGTTTTTAATATGGTTGGTAGTCTGTAGGGATCAAAATTCTAGCGGGGATATCGGAGGTCCCGAAGAGTAAATGGTGATATGTTCCATGCATAGAGAATTACTATATGTTAATATATATAATAATAATAATAATAAATGACGCAATTCATAGATCGCTGAGCTCGTTGGATTGGTATAGGGGGTTGAGCTTTAGTGGATTGCCATTGCCTGTGCAGGCAATTCTCGGGTGCAATGAAGGGAGCAAACAGTGCCTGGCATAGATGGGGGTGTCATCTCATGCGGCAAGCTGCTGTCACGTGCGTAGTATAGCACACAACAGGTCGACCTTATCATAGCCGCACCTTAGTGCATGAGATTTGGTGGGGAGCATCCCACCCTTTCCGAATTCTTGTCCACCCATTTCTCTCTCTCTCTCTCTCTCTCTTCTCTCTCTCTTTGCGCCACCATCTCTCTCTTACACACACGGCGCCGCCAACCAACCTCACCTTTTCTCAGCACCCCTCACCAGCCGCCATGCAAGAATCTGCATTACGGTTGTTCGTGTTGCTACAAACGGCTGCAAATCAACCAGTCGTCTCCCTCGCTCCATCACACATTTTGCATGCGCCACCTTTGCTTTTTACTTCAGTTTGTGAGTGAATGGACCTCATCGGAGGCCGAGCTGGACTATTTGTAGCGTAGTGCTACTAGCAATAGTCAACCTACCCACAACAACAAGCGCGTGGAGCTCCAGTCACAACGACATGAGTGACGACTGTCGATTGTTGCTTGCATGCGCAACTCTCAGCTAAAGCCACACTCCTCTCACCGGGAGGCCTCTTGAGATGAGCTCATTGAAAGCATCTGCTAATTGTTCTGTGAAGCACACCATGATGATGCGTGGCTCCCCAGTCTCGATTGCAGCATATGGAATGTTGCACACACGCCATCACTTCAGCTCGTTCTTCTTCTGAGGCCATGCATGAGGCCAGAAACAATGGACTTCATTTGTAAGAGCAATAAAGCTACCAGCCTGGAAGGCATCACACATTTTGGTCAAGCTATATGCTGGGGTATCCAAGAAATAATGGAGGTAGAATTGCATGCTGTAGATTATGCACGTGACTGGCATTCCAGTGTATTTGCTTTTAACTGGCCCTGGGATGCCCAGGACGGCCCGCAACCCCTGAAAGAATTGATGTCAACAAACCTGCTTGTTCTGTGATCAAAAGAATCTCTCTCTATCGCTCTCTTTTTCTCTCACTGTTTGACAACCATAACACCCTCTCTCTTTCCCCCCTCCCAATCCAACTGCTTACAGAAGCACACATTGACGACGCTTTGCAGCGTCCTCTGCAATACTTTATCAGGCAACACCCGATGCAGATCCTCGATTCATGATGCTACTATGATGATTTTTTAATTTTTTTAAAATAATGTACTTCATTTTACTTTGTACCCAAACATTGGCTTAGATCTAAAAGGATTGTATGAGTTTATTCCCCGTTCCCATAGGCCTTTTGTTCCCATAGGCCTTTTGTCGACGTTTCATACAATATATCATTTCATTCCGCTATCTCTCTTCCCCCTCCCACTATGATTCCTTACCGCGACGGACATTCAGGAAGCTCTTCGACAACCATTGCAACACTTTCTCAGATAAACGCATGCTGTCGGGCATCACGCGAATCGACAATGCTGATGAAATTTTAGACTGATGCTTTAAGGGTTTTAAATTTAAATCTTTTACTTTACAACATTTTATTTTAGTACCCAAACATTGGATTGGACTAACCCTGATTGTAACAGTTTTGGACTCAAAATGTAATTTTGGCTGTTGAAGGGATTTATTTGAAGAAAAGCATGGAATCTAGTCAATGTTTTGCTATTTTAGCTAGTTTCAAGAACACTGGTGAAATTTTACTAGCTTCTCATTCTCTTGCAACAACAATCAATGGTTTAAAAACTTACTGACATATATAGTCCACCTCACCGATATCTGACACCCATCTGTACGATTTAAACTTTATGGAATCTGTACTTTGATTTGTTCTAACTTGTATAACATTACTTAAATGATGAATTTTGCTGTTGATCTTTATTTTCAAGATATTGTTTAGCATTTGACGATTTGGATACTAGTCACTTCTTCAAACCGCCTCCAGGTACGTAATTTTACGTTGTCATGAGCTCACTTATCACAGTGTAAATCCCCTTCTTTTATTTTTACAGTATTACTTATCACATTCACGTCATATTCCACTAAGACTATTTTAAAAGATTCTCAGCTGGCATTCTTTGTGTATCGATCTACTATCTAACCTAATCTCTTACTCAATACTTCATTTGTTAAGTATGCTAACTCTCTTGTCTACAACTCTGGATGTGTCTATGGCTCCCATTCCAAAAGCAAACAACACAGTTATAACCCTCTCCAGCTTGTACGAGCATTCTATTTTTGTACGATCCCCTAATCCGAATGGTCATTGTTTCAATTATAGCTCTCTATGCACACACACACACACTGCTTCAGCTTTGGTTTCTCATTAATTTAAAGGATTTTCATTATGATCATTTGTCATTAAGCTATACAGCTACTCATGTGAGCTAAGGTGCTCTAGGACAGTGAACAACAATTTGTAAGATCCTCCTACTCAAACATGCTCCAAATTGGTCTCACACATGTGATAAATTTTATATTTTTATGCCTAGCCTAGTCCATTGATCACCAACACACAGATCCGCCGATTTAGGCAGTGTCTAAATGCTCATCCTGGTGCAGATTCGTTGATCTAGGCAGCACAACAACAAACTATAGATTCACACCTTTTAAACAATGCCAAATGCAAATTCACCGATTTAGGCAACATTAGTGCACATTCGTCGATTTAGGGAGCACGTCTTATTGGTGTAGATTCGTCAATTTAGGCAACACTGATCACAAAATCATGCTGCAGTTGGCTGGCCACCACTGCAACTGGTATGCTTTTGTTACTCAAGTATACAAAATGAAGGTTATTTGGATTTGGATTTGCAATGGGTATATGTTGGCAGATATTTGGATTTGGATTTGGACTTGAATTTGGAATTGGTATATGATGCTTTTCTGGCACGAGAGTATTTATGGAATTGGACTTGAGATTGATGAGAAATGATTATTGAATGATGAATGTGATCAATGATATTTTGATTCATCAGGGTATGACATATACTGCTTATTCTAGTGGTATGGGACAATAGAATAGGTAGTATGTGGATGACGGCTGGCATAAACAATGTTATTTAGTTTAATAATTTTTTTCTTTTATTATGACATGTTCCTGACACAGAATACTAATCACTATTTTTGACAAGTATTATTTGCAGATTCTTATCTTTGCAACTGAGGACAGTTGCTTTCTAACGACGGAGAGGTATGTAATGGAAATGATAAATTATTGTATTTATTGTTTATTGCAGCTGACAAGTGGAAAAGGCATAGAGGCTTTATGGAATGTACAAAGAATACCTGATTATTATCATTGTATTATTAAAGTGCTCTAAATGAGCTATGGCCAATTAATGTCCGGCCAAACAGTGTGTATTCATTTTTGAGCATTTAGAAATCTATAAAGTAAATACGTGCAAGAGAAAAATGCTCACTCTTGCACGGGGGGAGATTGCACCCAGTGTCTGTGTTATTCTCCTCTCCTCCCTTCTCTCTCTCGCCGTGCCGGCATAGCACTCCGCTCTAGGAGGTGCACCTGCACGTGCTCTTTGATCGCTCTCTCTCTCTCTCTCTCTCTCTCTCTCTCTCTTTGTGCTCCTGTGCAACGTGATTATGTGCAAGGATGGTTGCCAGGTAGGCAGATTTGTGTGTTTCATCGTCTATAGTATTTAGTTTTGGTATTTTGCAGGGCCTTCCTCGCTCCCGTTTGTAGCAGTAAGAAGCTTCATAACTAACACAACAAAGCAATGGTTATATTCAAGAATACAAAGACAATTGATAAGTTATTATTCTCTTGATAAGTTTGTCCTTAGGTAGTTCTTAAGTTTATTCTAACCTCACCATTTCTCCAAGCCAATATATAAAGGTGCCCATTATGGCCAAAAACAACTATGAAAGGGTTGTTTGCTAAGCACTTGATTAAAAAATAGGCAAATATAATTGACACATGTACAAAAATATGACCCTTGTCTTCTTTAACTCCAGATTTTCTTAGATGGTTTTGGCTAGAAACATCTAAACATTTCTATATGTTGTTAGAAACCGCTAAATCAAGTGACGGTTTGGCCAGAATGGGAATAATATAAAAAATTAGGCACAAAGTACAAAGATACATTTTATGTTTTCGAGAACCAAAAATTTGAGAATTGGATATAATGGTGCTTGAAGATACAAAATCTTCTGGTAAAGACACTGGAAACTACACCATTAATAAGGAAACATAAAGTAGAGAGGTCTTTGGATTACCCTCCATTTTTTCAAATGTTTAGTTTTCATGACGGTTTTTTCCTCCTCCTTTCTATGTTTTCTCAGTTTCAATGGATTCTTCCTATGCATCACTTCTTGTGTTTTTCACAATATTAGAAAAGGCGGACGTTGAAAGCCTATGAGAGAAGGTGGACTTTGGTAACCTATGTCTTTTCGTTGAATGATTGGTAAAATCATGATTCCATCTTGTAAAGGTGCCCATAGAGTGAAGAGGACCAAACAAGACGTAGTAAAAAGCCACTAGAAAGTAGGAGGGGGGAAGCCATTCTAAATGCGGAGCGAATACTATGATATTGGAAGGAAATGTTTTGTGAGTTTTATTGAATTTTTGTGTTTGATTGTGATGATTTTTTTGACAAAATTCAGAGTATATGCCCTCATAATAGCGTTACACGAGAAGTACGGGAAGAAAAGCCATATATGAGCCCCTAGGGACATGTGTACAGTATACATAGTGTTCAAAATTCTATTCAAATGATTTTTCTTTTTGTTGAGTTGATTTTTGGTTTATTTAGTTATTTTTGAATTTTCTTGGAAAAAGAAGGAAAAAATCATAATCCAAGTGACGCACAAACTGAAGAGATGCCTGAGCAGTACAAAGAGAAGAAGGTACATGAAAATGAAGAAATTTCACAAGACTATGATGTCAGAGATAATATAAAAATGATGATCAGCCTTCGACAAAAATATGAAGCCAAAAATGACTGAGAATGGTCATAAAACTCCCAGATGGCCTTCCAAGGACAAAGAAAATTTGTGATGCGACTAAACAAAAGCACCCATCAAGTCTAAAGTTGCCTATTAGACACTTCATGGGACTACAAGGCCGTGTACATGAAAGATCTTTATGTTGTAAATCTTCTATCTTGTATGTGACTTAATGAATCCTAACAAACAAAAGGGACTAACAATACTGACAAGAAAAAAAGGGGCAAAAATGATAGTTCAGTCATCTATAATGATAGATGTCTGCAAGAGCAACTAGGGATCAAGCCAAATTCTGATCATCATCATTGGTTCTATGTGTGTTTGGCAGCCAGAAGGCGCTAGCGATGAGCCCATTGATCATTTCCGAGACTGAAATCCAAAAAGTTAGATTGGAAAGCCAAATACAAGTCCAAATCAAGCCAAGCTTTGTCAGTAGGCTATGAATAGAGAATACAAGCTACGAGTGAAGAAAAATTGAAACAATGGATAGCAGTCTAACCCCTAGCCAGAGATGCATTTTTTTCAAATCGAAAATTGAATAGCGATCTATATACCTTGTACATCATGAATATGAGTTTTGGGGAAAAACGGACAATGATAGCTCATAAACGATCATCTATCATGAATGATATCAGATAAGCCACCTCTGAAGCAAGTTACTAAGTTGGGAAATTAATTAGGGTATGTCAAGATTCAATTATGCATGATTTTGATCTCTTTGCAAAGAGCTCTCCGACAAGCTTCGAGATGAGTTTTCTCTCTAATCGTGCATCCGTTTTGTGATTGCTATATGCCATTGTGTTCACGACAACGAATAGAACTAGACATTAGGCCTAAACATGTTGAGAATTGGTGACATGTAATTTTTGGCTTGTCTTCATACACATTTCTGTAGCAAGTATTCACAGGTAGTGATTTGGGTTAGAGACTTTAGGGTAGTGTCCTCAAGGTGTGTAGAGGTCATCCTGTGAGTTTCATGACAATTTGTCAACGATAGGTCTTGTTTTGGAGAGCGTAACCTTGTAGATAAGATAGCAATTGTGCATACATAGTGTTCTTTGAGTTGATTTTCCTTGTTAGTGATTGTCCATAGAAGGTCGAGTAGATGATTGATACCCATCTATTTGTTTCCATGAGCCTACAGATCAAGCTCCATCCTTGGTTGACATCTTGTTTCTTGGCCTAGTTCTCACTTTGCTAGCAACTGCGAGCAGCATATCTGCTCGCCAACAAAGACGTGTACTTAAGCCAAACTCATGTGCAAACTATGGGAAATTCATAATGGCAAAACAAAAACATTTCAAAGATTTATGAGACTTGGTGTATACTAGCCTAGAATTCAGAGAAGTGTTCATGACTACATTAGTTCATGTATCTTTTATGCAACGTAGGCACTTATAGAACATGCAACATTGTTCAGAGTAGCGATTGCACCTAAGTGGAGCTCATACATTGTGGATTACCTGACCAAAGGAATCCTACCATAGGGGTTGATTAGTTCAAGTATGAAGTTCATTCAAATCAAAGCAAAAAGTTGCGTGTTGATTGAGGATCACCTCTACAAAGGGGTAAGGACAATCAATTGTGAATATGTGCCACAAAAGATAAATACATTCCAATTCTTTAGCAAGCTCATGTTGGACAAGTAGGCGAACCATTTTTTCAGATAAAACTATGAAAACAATTCTTGTTGTAGGAATTTGGTGACCGGCCTTGTTTATAAATGTAGAAGCATACATAAACATATGTGACAAATGTCAAAAACTAATCACACCTCGTGCATATCATCACATTCTCAATATATACTTGTGGTGTTAGCAGCAAGCTAGCTCGGACACCACTTTTTGGAGCTTCATTGTAAAAACATTTATTATTGTGATGAATTGGGAATATTGTAACTCCTATTTTCTGGATAAACTTTGTAATTCATGAGCCAGGGCTACAAGCTTCCAGATTGTATCAACCTGTCTTTAGTTAGAGCTCCCAGATTATTAGTTTTACCACCAAAAACCTTGGCTAAGGTATAATAGCCAATTTTTGTAAGTTTTGGATAACAGAAACACAGCGTGAGCTAACGGCGCTCACTTATCTCCTTCTCGCGCTTCCTACTCCCTCCCCGGTTATCACATTGTAGTCGTGTTTACTACGTTGCAACCGTAGGTAAGAGCTCTACGCATTGACGTAAGCATTTCATGGTATTTTGCAGCTTTTGGCATCATCGACCCGTGGCCTAATTTCATCATAAAAAGAAATTTACACTTCAAAATCAAAAATTAAGTATAGGCAGGGTATTGGGACCTCATTGCTAAGCATTTAGATGCATTCTTGGTAAAAAATGACTAGGTCAAAAACTCACTACTGTTAATAATCGTGATTTTTGCACTTGACCTAAAGTGAGATTTGAGACCATAAGAATGTGTGCTTAGGTCTTATAAACATGTCCTAGAAGTTTCGTAATGTTTTGGATATCATTTGATGCTGTAACGGATGTGAATTATTTGCCGATGAGCGATCAGCTTTTGGTGATTTCAGTCATTTGAGTGTAGCCCGAGTTAGATGCAAGTTTTTTGTTGTTTTCCAAGAGATTGACAACCTCTTTTAGCCTCTATGCACTAGTTGAGTCAGCTTCGTCCCATGGATTGACAGTTATATTCGTGGTTTTCGCTATGTTTGCATTAAGATATGAGTGAGGTTAGACACTCGTCCCACATTTGGCGCGCTGCTGTCGGGGATTGAAGAGACTTAAACTAAGAAAAAACACGAGTGTCTTGTGAAGTTATCGTTTAACTTCCTCTAGGTTCACCTAGAATTAAAAACTTTCTTTTTAAAAGCGCATAGCTTAAGATTTCGTACTCTTTTGTTGTGTAGAGGTAGCTTGGAAGTAGGTTGTACTTGCTAAGTACCTTTAGGATTGTAGGATTGTAGAATTAGATTAGGATTTTGAGAATGATTGATGGATGAGACAAGTCTTAAGATCAAGGCTCATAAGGAAGATAATCCTGCTGTGGATGTGGAAGTGATTGATAAAGAGCATGGCCTAATGTTGGTGGTTACAATAAGGGAGCTATGCAGTCTTCTGCAGTTTCATCATGACATAATTGAAGAGTCAATGGACAGGGACCTATCAGATTTTTCCTTTTTCCTAGCTGGCCGTAAGGTGATGCGGCGAAGGGAAAAAGATATTTTGTGCAAAGAGTTGGATGGTCGGGTTGAAATAGTGTCAATGTAACAGAGATTCTTGTGAATCCAAGTGTATACGAATGACTTTCAATACATGAAGTTTTTTGAGCTCATTTGTCAATTGTGCCGTGTGAATATAAGTGTGCTTGAAATACATTTCTTTAGCATGTCAAATCTCTCTCTCTCTCTCTCTCTCTCTCTCTCTCTCTCTCTCTCTCTCTCTCTCTCAATGTTAGACAAGACAAAGACATGATAGAAGAGTCATCTTAATTCATTAGAAAGTACAAACTCGTCTGTGAACAATGGACTGAGATACAATTTATGTAAGTATGGAATCAGAATGTCTTCCAGGTAAAAATCAAAGGAATGCCCCTCGAAAAAAGGTGGTGAGATAGTTGTTCCCGGTGGATTTAGTTCTCCCTTTTCAGGAGTATCATCAATCAGTAGTGTATTAGTTGCATCAAAGGGTACACCGATTTGGCTAAACGGTTTGTACAAAAGAGGTAAATGTGGTTTTTTAGGGTGGTAGTGGCCCTCGACAGTAACACATGCATTTTCTTTGATTATACAAAAAGGAAAAATCTGACGTGTGAGCGCCGCGTACACCGCAAACTATTGTAACTAGTGGCGACAAGTTTTGCCTTTGCATTGAAGACCATATGGAAACTCTGAAGCACGGAAGAAGAAACTGAATAAATTCCTTGGTTCCTGGACGAACCACGACTCGACAAGTTCCCATCCGAAACTTTTGCAAATCCTCAAAGGGTTCTGTGTCACCCAGAGGCACGTGCATCAGCAGCAATCCATTGAGGTCCAAGATAATCAACCTCTGTAAAAGTTGACAAGTACATGTAAGAAGTTAGAAGCTAAACATATTTTTCCATACTTGAATAGACATTACCGGAACAACCGTATCTACAGGTAGCAAGGGTCCATACTGAGTCTCTGTAGTGTTGTTATCGTTGTTGCTCTCCTCTGCTTTAGCTTCATCATTCACATCTTCATAGTCATCATTCACATCTTCATCAAGGGTCTCCCCCATGGCTCTTTCTGCCTCATTCAAGGTTTCCTCCAAGGTCTTTTCCTCTACCTCGGTTGACCGGCTCGCATCATCCATCCTTGCCTCATCCATATCGGTTTGCTCATCCCTAGTTCTGTTTTCCTCATCCATATCCTTTTGCTCATCCATAGGCCTACTTTCCTCATGCAGAGTTTCATCCATAGGCTCTTTTGGCTCCTCCACTGGCTGACTTGGCTCTTTCATTGTCTCCTCCATAAGCTCCTCTGGTTGTACACTAGCACCTTCCATATGCTCATTTGACCTTTCCCTTTCCTTGGCTCTTTCATCTTCAGCTGATATGACCCCCTCGGCCCGTTGTGATTCCACTGTATCGGATGCAGGGGTTTGTCGTGGTGGCACGTCATGTATTGTCATATCAATTGTGCGGTCGTCCAAGCCGCCATCTTCAGGTTCTCTGGGGATCGACACAGTAAGCAGGTGTTGTATTAAACTTACCCGGTATCTTTGCAAATAATCATATGTGTAGTTTTTTAAAGCACTCTGCAAAATTGAAAGACCACATGGTGAGAATTCTTGTATAAACTAAACCAAAACTGAATGAATGCATTGCCGAATGGTTACCTTAGTCATGAAAGGTTTTAATGCAAAGTAGCTTTGCAGGACATATTCTGCATGGAGAAGACATCTCCAGCCGCAAGAATTTCCATCGGTTTGATTTGGGACAGGTACATCTTTGATTGGGGCCTTGTATAGTTCATACCTTCCACATAGCTTGCCATAGGCAAGCAACAACCTTTTTATACAACTGCACAAAGCAGTATCAAGATGTTAGCTTGAGGCTTCAAATTTACATGGATATCTATAAGAAACACTTTCTGATACATAACACTTACAGCCTAATTTCAGGGTGGGTTCCTTTTATTGAATTGAACACCCACACTGCTGGTTGGTCAACATCAAGGCATATGAGACTCCAGTGATGGTTGTTCTCATATGGAAAGATGATGACAGTTACTTCCAGCATAGCACAGTGGAGAAACCAACTCTCGAAGGTCCCAGATGGATTGTTCTTCTGTCTAATAATCACTGACATTTGTGGATCAAGAAGAAACACCTCCGTGTGGGTGTGTGGTGGGAGTTGACTTTTGATCAAGCTGCAGAGAGTATACCTAAGTTAGTTGAAGGAGTACGAGCGGAAGTGCGACGCGAGAGAGAGTGCGAGAAGAAGAGCACGATGATATGGTGAACTCGCTCTACTGTAATGTGTAGAGCATAGTGAGTTCTTATTAGGTTTTTACAAAAGAATATGTGTACATACCTGGCGGCCCGCCCACTTACCTGGGCGACCACATTGGGCTTTATACCCCAACAACCTCCCACTTAAAGTCCAATGTGGTACTTTAAGTGTG
Source organism: Adiantum capillus-veneris (assembly GCF_014529385.1). NCBI lineage: Eukaryota > Viridiplantae > Streptophyta > Polypodiopsida > Polypodiales > Pteridaceae > Adiantum > Adiantum capillus-veneris. The sequence goes on from NC_140958.1 coordinate 37,294,706, forward strand.
AGAGAAGCTACTATACAAGCTAATATACAAGAGATGTAGAGAAGTGATGTACTACCCTACACCTAACTGCTTGCGAAAATGCGCAAAGCTCTCTGAGGGAAGTCCTTTTGTAAGTAGATCAGCAGGATTTTCTGTGGTGTGAACTTTGACAAGCTGAAGTTGCTTATCCTCGAGCATTTCCCTGATGAAATGATACTTCACATCCACATGCTTTGTCTTTGAGTGATAAACTGGATTGCGAGCCAATTGTATAGCACTTTGACTATCACAATATAACACAGGCATCTCTTCTTTGATTCCCAAGTCTGTTACTAGTCGATTAAGCCAAATTGATTCTTTGCATGCCTCTGATGCTGCAACATATTCAGCCTCTGTAGTAGACTGAGTAACACAATCTTGTAATCTAGAACGCCATGATACTGCTCCACCAGCCAATGTAAAGACATACCCTGACGTAGACCTTCGGTTGTCTAAGTCACCTGCATAATCTGAGTCTGTAAAACCCTTTACACTTAGCTCCTGAATCCCATAGCATATACGCATACTCTTTGTAGCTTTCAGGTATCTCAATATTCCTTTCACTGCCTCCCAATGTTTCTTGCCTGGGTTTGACGTGTATCGACTTACTACTCCCACTGCAAATGCAATGTCTGGGCGAGTCGCAATCATTGCATACATCAAACTACCCACTGCAGACGCATATGGAATCTTATCCATTTCAGCCTTTTCTTCCTCAGACACATGACAATCTTGTTTGCTAAGTTTCACATATGGTGGCAATGGAACACTCAATGCCTTTCCCTTCTCCATATTGAAACGTTGCAAAACCTTGTCAATATACTCTGTTTGAGATAACCAAATCAATTTCTTTGATCTGTCTCTCTCAATGCGCATACCAAGTATATGACTTGCCTCACCCATGTCTTTCATGTCAAACGATTTTGCCATCTTTGACTTCAAAGCTGAAATTTCTTCCAAGTGCTTGCCAGCAATCAACATGTCATCCACATACAAAATAAGGATCAGCCAACTACCATCCTTAGCCTTCTTTGTATATAGACAGTGATCGAACTCACTACGTTTGTAGCCTTGAGAAAGCATAAACTTGTGGAATTTATGGTACCATGCCCTCGGTGATTGTTTTAAGCCATAAAGACTCTTTAACAACTAGCATACCCAATCTTCCTTGCCTTTCTCAACAAACCCTTCTGGCTACTGCATGTAAATTTCCACATCTAAATCACCATGCAAGAACGCTGTCTTGACATCCATTTGGTGCAACACCAAATCTAATATGGCAACCAATGCAAGAAAGCATCTCAATGTAGTCATCTTGACCACCGGAGAGAAGACTTCATCAAAGTCAATGCCTTGTTCTTGCTTAAAGCCCTTGGCAACAAGCCTTGCTTTGTACTATGGCTGACTATCATGAGCGGTGATCTTATACCTGTAAACCCATTTACAAGGTAGAGCCTTTTTGCCCAGTGGTAATTTAACTAGCTTCCATGTCTTGTTTTTATGCAGAGCTGTCATCTCTGACTGCATGGCCAATTGCCAATTCCTGGAGTCCTTCATTTGCACTGCTTCCTTGTAACATGAAGGCTCATTGCAATCAGTCAACATGACATAGTTCATAGATGGAACAAACCTATCAGGAGGTCGCGTGACACGTCTAGATCTACGCACAATAGGTGGCTTAGGCTCAGCCACAACCTGTGGTTCCACTCTATCGTGCCCTTGCTCCTCTTGAGCCCTGACATTTTGTCTTGCACGTGCAGGTCCATCTTCTTGGAAGACAACTCTTCCAATCTCCTCAACCCTCTCTGGTTTAGAATGATATTTGGATTCATTAAAGTGAACATCATTGGTGCGGACAACCTTTCTGGATTTGGGATTCCAAAGTCTGTACCCCATCTCACCAGAATTACCATAGCCTAGAAAGATGCACTTTCTACTCTTTGGCTCAAGTTTGTTCCTAAACTCCTTTGCAACGAGAGTATATGCCTCACAGCCAAAGACTCTGAGATGCTTCTATGAGGGCACCTTGCCTGACCATACCATCTCTAGCACTGAATCCTTCTGCAAAACCTTGCTAGGAGATCTATTTACAAGATGAACAACTGTTGATACAACTTCAGCCCAAAACCCATTTGGCAGCTGTGCATTAGACAACATACTTCTGACCTTCTCTTGTATGGTCCTATTCATCCTCTCAGCAACACCATTTTGAGGAGGATTGTAAGGAGCAGTAAGTTCACGTTTTATACCTTTTGACTCACAAAAGTTCTGAAAGGCCTTTGAAACATACTCTCCACCATTGTCAGTGCGTAAGCATTTAAGCTTCTTGCCACTCTGATTCTCCACAAGTGTCACAAACGTTTTGAAAACACTAAACGCTTCATCCTTGTGCTTGAGAAATTAAAACCATACTTTCCTCGAGTAATCATCTATAAATGTCATAAAGTAAGAAGCTCCCCCTAGAGATAGGTTAGGCATAGGTCCACACAAATCACTATGAACAAGTGCCAACTATGTATCTCTTCTATTGCTTCTATGCTCATGTGGCTGCTGTGTTTGCTTACCATACAGACAATGTTCATAGAATTCAAAATCATTAAATGAAAAGCCAGGCAAATAACCAGAACGAGATAAGATTTCCATTCCCTTCTTGGACATATGTCCTAACCGGCTATGCCACAAGGAAACGTTCGGCTGCTCGGTTACATGGATTACATTTTTAGAGACATTTGATACATAAAACATGTAAAGTCCTCCAGACTTTACTCCATGTGCTACTGTCATAGAACCCTTGGATATCTTCCACATGTTCTGTCCAAAAGTGGTGACGTAGCCAGCATCATCAAGTAAACCTGTGCTGATCAAGCTCTTTGTAATTGCGGGAATATGTCTCACATTCTTTAGCGTGAAAGAAGAGCCATTCTAAAACTTCAATTGAACATCTCCAAAACCTAAGATCTCACATGTCTGCCCATTGCCTAGCCGAACATGATCTTTAGTGGTCACATAAGAAGTAAACCACTTTTTGTTTGGAGACACATGAAGTGATGCCCCCGAGTCTATAATCCAGTCACTCAGTGCATTTCCATCAGATGCTGTAAGAAGAGCTGAGTCCATTGTATTCTTCAAGAAGTAGATGTCTCCTGACACTAGACTGTCATCCTCTGCAACAGTGTTTGTCACATTTATTTCTTGAATCTTCACTGAGGACTTGTTCTTCTCACCATGGTCTTCAGCTTTTTCTTTGCCTTTTTCTGCTTTCCATTCTCTGCAGTCTCTTTTCATGTGACCCTTCTTGCCACAATGGTAGCATTCTATGTCACTCTTGCCTTTAGCACTGCGGGACTTGCTACGAGACTGATTCCTCTTTCCACCTTTGTACTTTTCTTTGGTCCTTCCCCTGACAACTAAGGCTGTTCCTTTGCCTTTGTCCATTGTCTTTCTATTGGTTTCTTCAGTAAGCAGACTTCCTTCTACACCTGCTATGTTCAAACCATCTGGAGGTGCAGAATTACTCAAAGCTGTGCGAAAAGTGTCCCAACTTTCCGGCAATGTGATCAACAGGAACATAGCTCTAACAGGTTCATCAAACTTGACACCTTGAGCTGACAACTGACTATAGATTGTGTTGAATTCATTCAGATGATTGGACATAGGTGTCCCTTCTTTCATCTTCAAGTCAACAAGCTTTTTAAGCCAGTATACCTGTGAAGTTGCACTCTGCTTCTCATAAAGATCACTCAGGTTTAACCATGCTTGATAAGACGACATCTCGTCTGCTACATTGAAGTAAACGCTTTCTGCCAAAGTCAGCATAATGGTAGAAAGTGCCAATTCATCCATTTCGCTCCATTCATCTTCGTCCATATCTTCTGGTTTTATCCCCTTGAGCTTTATAGGTTTTATCTGCTTCTTTTGTACCAACACGTGCCAAATCTGCTTCTTCCACAATGGGAAATTGGTTCCATCCAACTTCTTGATATTGTAAAGAGCAGTGTCCTGTGATCCAGCCATAGCTACGCTTCACGGTAGTTTACTTTCCTGGGAAAAATTCGGCAGAGTTTCCCCAGTAAACTGACCTCTGAACCAATATCAACCTGTCAAATGAACCAAGAAAGCTTCAGATTTTGCATAAATTTCGGCAGAGTCTCCTTTGTAAAATGGCTCTGGTGTACTAAAAAACAGACCAAAAAACAGCTTAGAAAACACTGTCTCTCTGACACTGTAAGCTGCGGGTAAACCTGTCCTGCACTTGTACTGTCTCTCACTGTCCTGTCACTGTCCTGTAAGCATAGACTGCGACAATGCCTCAACGGCAGTAAAGCAAAGATGCAATCCCAACTGTCTAACTCACAGACAATACATCCTAGCTGCCTATCTAAGGGTGCTCGAGGGATCGCTCCAAGACCTGTATCACCGAAAGGATCTCAACATTCGAGAATCCCCCAGCTCAATAAAACCTCACTCGACCCTCAACAAAGGCTGCAGTAAATCTGACAATACATAGACTTCCCACAAAGTCATACATCCACAAATTTCCCACTGTATGCTGTAACCACTGCGGCGGTTGTTTGCTGCGTGACTCACAGCTAGCAAACCCTCAACAGACATACATCATCTCTGACAATACATCCCATGTGGAAGTACTTGCAATGTCAGGATGAAATCTGGAATATCAAGCAGCAAACACAAGCTACCTGATGAACTAGTGGATGTCGCCTACAGTCTGTGTGTAGATGCGCCCGTGTCGTATGTGACACGTCTCCAAGAACTGTGAGCTGTCCTTCGATGTGTAGACAACCACAAATCAGCACTCTGGGAGTGTCAATATCCTTAGCACCTGCAGTCGTAGGACGAAAACCCCAAATTTGCAGAGTCGGATCTGCACCCGTCGAGACCACGTAGTCAAAAATGGCCTGCGCAGACCTTTGTCGAAGCCGAACGGTGGCCGAGATGACCTCAGAATGAAATTCTGACACGAGATTTGGGGCCGTGTCTTTGCCTGTTGAATTTCACTCCAATATGAGTTGGTGACTCTAGCCTCCTGCAGTGCTGCCCCGAGCCTCGATCTGAGCTCTGATACCAGGTTAAGGAGTACGAGTGGAAGTGCGACGTGAGAGAGAGTGCGAGAAGAAGAGCACGACGATATGGTGAACTCGCTCTACTATAATGTGTAGGGCATAGTGAGTTCTTATTAGGTTTTTACAAAAGAATATGTGTACATACTTGGCGGCCCGCCCAATTACCTGGGCGACCACATTGGGCTTTATACCCCAACATTAGTAAACCTATTATCTGAGTTTTCAAAGTTAGCAAGATAGTACCACTTACTTAAGACAAGCATAGATAATTGTGTCTGAGATCTGAGCATCTGGATTCAGCAATAAATTAATGTCCACTTTTTCCAGAGCTAGCTTTCTGGCTCCATCTACAAATGGTATCTCTGCAAGCAAACCATCCTTCATTGAAAGTAGAGTTTCTTGATTGCTTGCCTCTATGGACAGGATCACATTGCATTCTGTTTGCCTTTGGGACTCCACTGCTACTTTTGCTTTCTCCTTAAGCTCTGCTTCCCTCATGTCCTCTATTTGGCGAGCAACAGTCTCTGCCCTTGCCCTTGTATTCACATTATGTGTGACATCTACAACAGTGAGTTGTGGAAATAGCTCAGGGGGGGTATAACAAAATTTCCCTCATTTTCTTATCCCTTCAGACATTGGGGACCAGTAGTTTGTCATACCTCCACCTTATTCTTTTTAGTGTCTCACTATCTTTGTCCATTACAGTAACCCTGTGGACATGGGCTGCTACAATGGTGATGTCACTGAAGTACTCGAGTAGGAAGTCCTCTGCTGCTTCTTGTAGAGCCATCAATGCCACCACCTTCCACCTTTTAGTGCCCTAGGTAGCTTCTTCACATATGGACCTCACCATCCTCTGAAAGGGCAGCTTTGGTATGCACAAATCTACACATTTCTGTGCCTTTCTGATTTCTCTGAAAAGTCTCATGTAGCTCTGTAACTTCTTCACCCTTGGACCTTTCAAAATTTTATTTGGTTTTCCAGGTCTCTTCTTTGGGGTTGCAGATCTACTACTTGCCTTAGCTGCTAATCCTGGTCCCTTGCCTGCCTTCCTTGCAGTGGCTTTTGTTCTAGCCATTTCACTGTATAAAAGTAGAGGAGTCTCTCTCTCTCTCTCTCTCTCTCTCTCTCTCTCTCTCTCTCTCTCCCTCTCTCTCTCCTTTCTATAGCTTAGCATATTTAAAGAGAGAGAGAGAGAGAGAGTGAGAGACTACCATTACTAACGGCGTGCGTGGAGAATGTTTTGACCCCAAAATACACCTCCGCGCGCCGTTAGTACAAGGGTACAGAAAGACTCTCTCTCTCTCTCTCTTTCTCCCGCCTTCCCCAGTCTCTACACTTTCTTCCTCTCTCTATAACACACACACATACACAGACAAACACACACACTCGTGGATACACTCCATCTCTCTCACTCGTGGATGCACAAGAGAGAGAGAGAGAGGGGGGGGCTGTGTGTGTGTGTGTGCGTGCGTGTGTGTGTGTGTGTGTGTTTGTGTGTCTGTGTGTGTGTCTCTGTGTGTGTGTATATGTTATATTTGTATCTCTGTGTGTTTGTGTGTATGTTATATTTGTCTGTGTGTGTGTGTGTGTGTATGTTATATTTGTCTGTGTGTGTGTGTGTGTGTGTGTCTGTATGTGTGTGTGTGTGTGTGTATGTTATATTTGTGTGTTTGTGTGTGTGTGTGTGTATGTGTGTGTTGTATTTGTGTGTGTTTGTGAGTGTATGTGTGTGTTGTGTGTTAAGACAGAGAGAGAGATAGAGGGAAAGGTAGAGGGACATATAGAGGGACATTTCAGAAGCAGAGGGAGAGAGAGATAGATAGAGAGAGAGAGGGCCAAACCTTCTAAGGACGCAGACCTGCGTTATGTCGAAGATGGGTCGAGTCAATCTTGCAGGTGCTTTCTGTCGGAGACGCAGACGACGGCTCTCTCTCTCTCTCTCTCTCTCTCTCTCTCTCTTTCTCTCACTCTCTTTGATGCGGTGTGGTTTTTCTCTCTCATATCATTTATATGTGACGTACAAAAGTATACGGGCTCAATAATGACAGCACGTGCGACATCATGCAATTATATTCTATTTTTTAGTAACACGTGGGGCGCCGCCGTGTGTATCCGTTATAAGTGTGATTTTGAGAGAGAGAAAGAGAGAGAACCATAGAAAGAGAGAGAGAGAGAGAGACAGAGAAAGAGAGTGAGAGAGAGAGAGAGAGCCTCATTACTGCCAAAGAGTGATAGAGAGAGAGAGAGGGAGAGAGGGAGAGAGGGAGAGAGAGAGAGAGAGAGAGAGAGAGAGAGAGAGAGAGAGAGAGAGAGAGAGAGAGAGAGAGAGAGAGAGAGAGAGAGAGAGAGAGAGACTTGTCATGTTTCCTGATGAATAGGATTAAGGTCCAGTAGGCAGAAGAGGCTGAAACCAGACCCAGAGCTTGTGCCACGAATTCAGCCTTTGCAGGCTCAGTTGCTTAATGTTTCTGCCAAAAGAATTGTTGACTTTTGTCAGGACATATCTGAAGAAGAGTTAATTGGTGAAGATCAATCAGAGAGGTCACCAGGCCAAGAGGATCCCTCACCCTACAAGGGTCCCTCACCCTCTACAGTACTTGTCAAGAAAAATACAAGAAAGAGGAATATAGACTTCTCAGATGATGCAGATGTCCCAGAAAGCAGTCCCTGTGCAACTAAAGGTAAAGCCAAAGAGGATGTGTCTTCTCTAGAAGACCCAGCTGCAACTGATGAGAGGCTGTTCGATTTTGTAGCATCTTGTGGTGCTGGGGACAAATTTGATCTAGTTCATTCTATGTTTAACCCAAAGTTTGACACTGAAGACCTGTTAGCTCAGCATAGTGAATTCTTGCAGTCTAGTACAGAGATAAATTTGAAGTGATGGTGCAGGTAGGGAGGGTTGTTCTGCCCACTATGACTGTTGTGCATTTAAGTGACTGTGGTGGAAAGGGACAGGGACTGAAGAAGTATAGGGAATTACCACCTGCTTGCCGACATTCAGCCTGCCCTTTGCACCAAAAAGAGTGTAAACTTATTCAGGAATCCTGTGGCTTTATGATTTACCTGAATAGCTTGTTTGGATTCCTCATGCAGAATCCTGATGAGGTGTTAGAGGAGCAGGATGCAGCACCAGATGAAGAATGCGAGGACACAACACATATACAAGAAGTCGAGGAGGTTGAAGATACAGTCGACCTTGAGGTTGAGGCAATTGAAGTACAAAGAAGTAAGATGCTCTCTATGAAAACCACAGAAATCAAACTACCTTTGGATGTCAGTAACTTCATTGAGAAGCATGCTCAGATGATGCTTCCTGCTGTGCCTGACTTCAGGATTGGAGACAGGACCTATATCTTTTTACATGATGTGCAAAGCATCTTTTATTTAAGGGAGGACTTCTCCCTGGCTATCATTTCCAGAGTCCAAGAGGAGAGGAGTGGATTTGTTTCAGAGGATAGTAGTGATGATGAGGCAATGGAAACATGCAGTAATCCAATGGAATGCCTCCGAAGATACTTTGAGAAAGCTGAAAAATACAAGGAGACACTACCTGATGAAGCCACCTTCCAAGCAATAAGACAAAGCCTAAGACCATCAACAAGTAACAAAGAAGTGGAGGATTGGTTTAACCATTCAGGTCAGGGGTCAACTACATCTGTAGACCTGTGGCAAGAAAACCTCTTTTTGCAGGATGAGAGCTTCATGGTAACTCTGTGTGTGTGTGTGTGTGTGTGTCACTTACTTTGACATGATATGTGCAGTCTTGGATTGCTGACAAGGATGACTTCCTTCGGCGGTGGACTCAAGAGTATCGTGGAAGGGATGCGGCCCTAGCGCAGTACCTTTAAAAGCTTTGTGAGTCGTCGATAGTAGTTTTTCACAATTCCATGTCACAAGAGGGTTTAATAGCAACTTACACATTTAAGACACTATCATGCTTCTTGGGTGGACCCGTGCTGCCCAAAAGTGCAGATAAAGTCATTCTTGTTGACAAAGTGTTTGCTAGAGATTGTTTTGGTTACTGCCCGGGCTATACAAGTGGTCGGGCAGCGTATTACTACACTTACACAGCAATGGCACTAGCTCTTGGTAGACAAAACCCAGATGAACTTTTAGAGTATGGCAAACATCTCATGATTCGTTACAAGGGTAATGTGCCAAAAAACAAAATTGAACCTTCAAAATCTTGATACACTTCAAGTAGCAATTGTATAAGATCATGTATTACATAAATTTTGTACAATGTCATCCACTCAGAGTATCTTTCTCCACTTGTGGTTCACATACACCATTGTCTCTCTCCACCTTCGTTGACTTTCACGAGCACCGGAGTTGTTGTATGCCATTGATCTTTTAACTTTTTGTTGTTGTAAATGTCTGATGGCTTGTGCTGTTGCTGAAGAGGCCAAGACTTCTTTTGCTTGCATTCGATGAATGATTCTATGATAGAACCATTCAAATAGTTCTCTCAAACTGTTAGCCTTGATTCGAGAGCCACCATGTCGTGTGTGCCTGAAATAAGAATTTCTCGCCATGTAATGAGACTTTTCCATCCCTTGGGTATTCCATATTTCCGGGTTCTATACTTTTTTATAAAATATGGTAAATGATTGAAGATGATGTGCTAGATATGAAAACAGATTAGTTAGAATGTTTTACACTCACATAGTTGCACATAAAATAGAATCAAATACACGATAATACCATGTAGTGAGTAATCTGGGTGTCTGTCCATGCTGTCTTGAATGATTTTTTGAGAAGGTTGAGATTCTCCTTGAACTTGTTCATATCACCTTGTGACTAGTCATCTTTGTCGCACATCAAAAATAGGATGTCTATTGATCGCCAAACCTCAGCCTTTGTGTTACGAGTAGTTGGTTCTTGGTCTTTGACTACAATATGTAACTTTTTCCAGCTCTGATACTCTACCTTGCTAACATAAGATGTGTTATATATTTTTCCATGTTTTGTTAGCTTCGGATCTCTTGTACCTTGGGGTTTAGATAAAAACCTCCGTGCCTTCAACCCACCGATGGATGGTTTGCATGGGACATCCTTCTCAGCAGTTGATCTCTTTTCATCCCGCTGGATTTTCACATTGCCACCATGAAGCCCCATATCCGACAGTACCAATTCTAAGCACTGCAGGGCTACTTGTCGCTCTGCTGAGTTCTTAATCTTCCAAGCAAATCGGATATATAAGTAGACCAATTTCTCCACAATTCTACAAAGGGCATGCATTGTACAGATGTGGGCATTCACAAGTGGAATTTTCAAAACCGGTCGAAAAGCAGGGTCCTCAATATGACGTGTTGGAGCTTTTCTCCACCACTTTGGGTCCATGACCTTTGCAGGCTCCTTGCAGAACAAACACGGTGACTTTGCCATTGCACCCATTCCACAATTATAGATGCATTTTAATGTTTTGAGGTCACCTGCAAGATGCCACTGAACTTGAAAGTCTCCCCTTCCATCTAGACATAGTACCTCTCCCTGGTTAGTCTGTCTATCAATCACCTCCGGAATATTAGTTCGATGGAACACCCAATATAGAATCTGATGATCTTCTTTCTTTACCTGCAACACAAAATAAATGAGACTTAAGTAGATGTGAACATTTAGCTTACCTGAGAATCTCACTTACCTCAAACGCACCAAGCCACCATATGTTAGATTCTGATTGAACACTAAAATACAAAGGATCATCACTGGGACACTTTGAGAGGGCTCTATTCATTAAAGTAATAGTAACACGCTCTAGCTTTTTCTCTTTAACAAGCTCACACTCATCCAGTTTTAACACAAAATGTAATACCCCACATGACTCTTCAAATGTGATGTTGTAAAACTCCACCATTCTCTTCTTTAACATCTGCAGGTCCATAAAAATATTATTGAACTCATCATATGCCATGTTTGCTCCATGGCCACTGTAAGTTGCTTTAATATGAAAGGGCTGTCCAAGATAGTCTCCCTGTGCCTCGTTAAGCTGAAGCCTCTCTTTCCAAACACTTGAGGCTGATGGTAAAAGTTTGGATTTTATACCCTTCTTAACAAAGACGGATGAGACAGATTTTTGTATAGCCAAATATCCTCTTTTGCTTACACCAAGTGAATCAAGTGTGCCTTGGATCTCTTTTGCAGGCACTGAGTTCTCTGAGATAAAGCGGTCCACTACATTTCGTTGTAGGACCTTAAACTTCTTGTCATGTACTATATCTGCTGCCAGACTTCTACTTATGAGTGGCTTCAATCTCTTTCCTATATTGGCTTTGGGGTCAATGTTTTCCTTGTTAGGATAGATTGAATCTCTACATGAAGACAATGCATAAGTAAATAACAGAAAATTTGCTTCACTAACACTATTTAGGCACATGAAAACAATGCATAACAAGAAAAAACAAAAAGATTACTTAACTAAGACAATGTAGCCAACCAAGAAGCATCACCTTAATGCTCAGATTCTTTTCTTGAGACCTCCGGATGCAACCTGCAATGTTTCAAGATTGCGCAATTTCTTCTTTCGGATATGACCACCCAAGATGGTGTCCTTCATTTGACAACTTCGTACCTTTCCTTTCAGTTCTTGTACCTCTGTTTTGTGTTGCAAAATGGTAACCTGATCTGTAGAATGTAAATGTGAAAGGCGAACAATCTCACATTGTTGAGCTTGGAGAATGCCCTTATAAGTTTCAGCTTCTCTTGTAAGAGATTTACAATAACCCAGAAGGCCCTTTTCTCCATCACCAGCAAAGGTCAATAAGCTTGTAGGATTGGCAAACAGTGGAGACGCATTAGTCATTGGTTTCTTAGGGTAGAGAGAGCCTCTCGTCTAGATATCTATGTGTTTAGCTCCCTGAGCTCTGAGCGTGTCTATTGAAGCGGGAGGTATATGTGTGTTTGTTTTACTACGCTTAATCAATGGTTGGTACTCATTGTCCAAATCAATGTGAAGGTGATATTTGGCTCATTTCTGGGTAACATTTGTGCCATTTGAGGAGTGCACCATTAGCCAAATGTGCAAGTTTAATGGAAAGTGAATAGCGGCTACGTCTTCGTCCCTCCATGTTAGCCTCATTCCCTCCATATTAATGAGGTTCATTCAATGCAACTGAAAAGAAGATTATCCCTCAATCACTACGAACGAATGTTCAGAAGAGTAAGGAATCTACTTAAAGTACACTTTTTGAACTTTTACCATGAAAGACCCAGCTCTATTATTTGCCATCTTTTCTAGAGAGAGAGTGCAAAAAATACATTTTCTTAGAAGGCCCTCCAAATGAGCTCCGAAATTTCCTAATGTCTTGCACAAGCACCGAATACCTTTTTATGACCCACTGTTGCTATCTTATAAAGTGAAGTACTTGTACTTGTGCATCTTGCACAAGTATCAATCACCTTTTTATGAAGTGCTCGCAATTTAAATTCAAACAGATCGTACTTCATAGTGATTGATAGGTACTATTTAAGACTATGAAGGAGTCAAAACCAAGCAAATAGAGGCACTTGAGGGGTCTCTGGGACCTCTATTCTCTTGGTTCTAACCACATGAGGCCCTAGGTTTAAAAATGCTATATCTTGAGCTAGAGACGTCAGATTTCAACGTTTTAAAGAGTATCCTAAGGTTTTTGGACCTTTCGAATGCATCTGTGGTATTATTTTTGTATTTTGAAAACAACTCTTATGTTTTTTCTCTCATCGCACATCACATCACTCATTAAGATTCACAGACATGGATTTTTGTGTACACTTAAGTTGGGCTCTCGAAAAGCATTTTGTACGAGCATACATTTAAGTGATTGAGCAAACTTTTACGTATGTACTATGAGAAATAGAATTCCAAAAGAAAACTTTTGCGTTTTTCTATGCTGAGTTGGCGTTTCTTACAGGGCCCAAAATTGAGTCCAAGTTTCTCCTAATAGTTGGGAGGATAGAAACGTCAAAGATCTTCTATGGACTTTGCATGCCAAATCAGGACAACTAACGCCCATGAAGATCATTTATATCTTCAAAATCAAAGACAAGGGTTGAATAGATCTACCAACCTACCTATTTAGGGATTTCATAACAATAACTTTGTTATGATGACTCCTGAAGAGGTGGAACAAACTAAATACCAAGGGTACTCCATAAGGGATTGGATATTGGATCAAGGACCAAAAACTATTCCATGAGAAGACCTCCGCAAGAGATCTTTTGAGAGTAATGTTAAGAAACTAGAAACCACCTCATCATGAAGAAAACCAAGTGACACTAAAGCCAGTCCAGGGATAGATGAGTCACTGTTTCCAACAGACTGGTTTAAAGGACTCAAAAAATGACCAACTGCCAGGAGACCGGAAATTGAACCAAATAGACGTGTCAGACCAGCTAATTTTCAAAAATAAGTCAGAAAATACAGTGGATCGGGCGATCCATACGACCACTTAGCAAGCTTTAAACAAGTGCTAAGGGCAAAACACATATTTGATTTCCATACTCAACTCGAGGGATTTGAAATGACATTAGAAGGAAAAGCATTGACATGGTTCCAAAACATTCCACCAAGGTCAATCATGGACTGAAATACATTAGCTCAAGGGTTTTTAGCTGCTTGTTCCAAGACGAGGATCAAACACTATACGATAGATCAAATCTATAACTTTAACCAGAAACAAGGTGAGTTTGTTAGGGATTATGCAACTAGAATGAAGCAATACATTGCAAGATGCCCAGAGCTAGAGACACCTGCTGCAGAAGAAAGACTAGTATCATTGTTTCTAGAAGGACTGCTAAACAAAGAGCTTCATGTTATATTGTATAGCAAGAAGCATATGACCCTAGAAGAGTGTGTGTCAGATGCTATTGAATTAGGAGACAATTGTGATATTTCAACAAAAAAGATGTCCCTAAGGATAACCAAAGCAAGAAAAAAACATCCACCAAACCAGCACAAGTGGGAGCGGCTGCTGCAGCACCGCTTTCAGCCATAGAAGACATGCTCAAAAGGATGAATGACATGGTGAATAACATGCAAAAAGAACCTATAAGGGGACCAGGGCAAGGGATACCTCAACAAGGACAACCAATTAGGCAACAAAAATGGTGTGCAATTGAGGATAAATGGACCAACCATGAGATCAATGAGTGCTAATACCGACCAAATTACGATGGGAATGTTCAATACGTACCTATGAGGACACAAGGACAACCCATGTACAGACATCAACCTAACATGGCCCAGACTCAAAGACCACCGATGGGTATGGAAAGACCTCAACCCGTATTGGGTCAACAACCTCCATATCCGGGACATAATGTAGTGCCTGTAAAGTACATGCACTCAGAGGGAGTCATAGATGAACAAGCACTAGTGCCTATAGCACCCTATGCTGAGCCTAGTCCATCTACAATAATGGTAGAAGGAGACTGGTATAATTCACATTCACCACAATTGGAAGAACTTGTGACTTATACTACACCAGAACTTGCACCAATGTACTATGTAGCTAATCAAGGTATTAAACCGCTTATGGTAAGACCCATGATTAAGCCAAGAACTGAAAACTGTCATAACTATGGTGCATATGATCATTGGAAAAATGAATGCCCAGAGACTGACAAGAACCTCAAGCCAATTGAAGCTTATTGCATACAATGTCGCAAAAAGGGAGGACACTTCCCAGAAGATTGTCCAAAAAATCCTCTAAACAAGGGTAAAACAGTAGTGAACGTAGTCCAAGTGATACCTAGTAGCTCATCTGAGAGTGAACTGATTGTTCCAATCAAGGTAATCACCAGAGCCCAGGCTAAGAAAAAGAAACATAACTCCTCTTATGACTCGGAGAATACTAAAATTTCCTCTCAAAAGACCAAGAGAAGCAGAAACAAAGGTATAAGATGAGAAAACAAAAACAAAGGGTTGAAATCGAGAAGAAAGCAAAGAAACTATTCTAACAAAAGGTGAAAGAAACTGGAAGAAAAATCAAGGAAACCACCGTGAAATCTGGAGGATCAATTTTAGTAGAATTTTTTTTGAGCCTATTAATGTAGCCTTGGAAGCTTACCAAGCAGGACTTAAAGCGAGCCAAAACATGGAAAACAGATGAAAAAACTATCCTTCTCCAGACATGGAAGAAGCTAAGCTTGAAGCTTATCAAAATTTGGTAAGAATCACTTAAGAGATGCTGGAAGAACAAAAAACCCAAGCTCGAGAGTATGGAAAACCTGAGGAGCTTGTGATAGAAACCAATAAAGAGAGATCCAAAGTGGGGGTAGAACCCTAGCTTAAAACAAAAGAGCCTGAACTTATGGTGCTAGACAACGAAGATGCCTTGGACGGAATTCCATTCGTAGAAGAAGACTCACCAGGACACTTATGGGAAAAGTTAGGGAGATCGATAATGGGAGCTTAACTTTGAAGTCAACTCCTATAGAGGAAGTTTGGTTAAATAACCTACTTCATGATATGGACATGGATGTACAATCCTTGTATGGGGATTGCAGATGTGAAGCTTCAGAAATGTTAAACCATTGACTTTGAAAACATTACCCTCTTGCTTGGGAGATAAGGAAGATGAATCCATAGTGTGTAAAACCACTCAGATAAAGAGAGCGGAATAGACCCTAGAAGTAGATAACATTCATTCAATCATGTCTACACCCATTCAATGCACTCTTACTTTAGGAGAACTGTTAAAAATCAGACCATATTTATGGACTGATCTACAGAAAACCCTACAGAAGGTGGGAATAACAGGGCTAATCATAAAAAATTTGGGAAGATTGAAACACAAATTGGATAACAAAGAGATTAGATCTGTTCCAATGAACAAAGTCGGAGAATACTACGAAGGGGAAGAAGGAAACACAACCTTCCAGTGAGATATAATGATATAGAAACATGGCAATACTGGATAGTGGGGCAGAGATAGCCATAGCCACGAAAGCAGTATGGGAATCATGGGGACAACCAGCCATTAGACAAACTCGAATGAAATTGAAATTGGCTAATGGACACATTGAAAGACCCTTAGGACTGCTTGAAAAGTGATAGTTTATTCTTGTGGGATTGAATATCAACACACTTTTGCCATAGTAGACTTTGAAAAGAAACTCAATTACGTAATCATAATGAGAAGACCTTTCATGCAACAAGTACAACTCATCCAGGATTGGGGAAAAAATTATTTGTACTTGAAGCAAGTGGGATCTATAACAAGGGTTAATCTAAAAGATCACACTTATAGAGATGTCATGAAAACACCCATACATAAAGCTTCCATCTTGGTTGAACAAAGACACACTACAAGAGGTTGTGTGCTCTTGTGACGCTGTTAGCGACGGAAATACATTGGGTTTTTATAACCCCCGGCGTCGCTAAAAGCGTCGCTACGAGCGTCGCTACGAGAGCGTCGCTATAAGCGTCGCTATATGCGTCGTTATGAGCGTCGCTATATAGCGACGCATATAGCGACGCCTATAGCGACGCTTATAGCGACGTTTACACAGAAGACTATAGCGACGCTCATAGCGACGCTACAGAGCCATAAATAGCGACGCTTATAGCGACGCCCGAGAGAATATTTTTTTGGTGGCAGGGCATTGAATGCCCTGCCACCCATCAACCATATTGTACTTGATTCACTTTTTAAAAAAAGTGCAAAGGTAGATAATAGACCCAAAATAGTCACCCACAAGACGCATTGTTTGCAAAATTGACAATTGTACACATCATAGGCAAAATGAATTGATTGGCAAATGTAATAATGACAATTGTACAACATCATAGGCATAAAGAATTGATTGGCAAAAGAAACTGCGGTGACAAATGTAATAATATACATGGTTCAAAAAGATGTATAAAATCCGTCTCATGATACATAAGCTATGAGAAACCCTAAACTAATGCTATCTAGCTACGGCTAAACTGACGTCGTCTAGTCAGACGTCTCATCGCGTCCAAGCGGCGTATCTGTCGGATTCTGCAAAAAAAGACAATAAGACAGCTTTCAGTAAGTATAAACATATAACGACATTTATAAAACAATACAAAAAATAAAAAAGAGTAAACCCTAATACTAACCATGCCGCCGCGAGAACTGAGAATGTCCATCAGGGCGTTTAAGCCCTTCCTGCCTGCGTACTCGCGCTCGTACGGTGTGGGATCACGTCCTGTCATTGACCACTGTCAAAACATACAAAGATCTCATTATGTTAGAACTAAAAAACTCATAAACCCTAAACTATCGAACATGCATAAAGAGCAATGTGAAAAGACTTACAAAATCGGCCTCAAATGATGCCCATCCACCGCTCCCCAAGTGGTGCGAGCTCCCTGCCTCTACTCGCGCTCTGGCTGCATCCTTTTGTTGCTTCCACTTGTCGGGATTCTCGCGCGCTGCTTTCTTCGCATTCTTCCAATCTTCTTTGGCCAGCCAATCTGGCCTATTCCACCCATTCTTGATTGCTTTTTGCACTTCGGAACGCTTGTGTTTGCAGTATTCGCGCATTCGAATCTTCATCAGGTCTTCATTGAAGCGCTGATCCCGTGTTGGAACGGGAAACTCATCATGAAGTATGCTGATGACTCTGTTTTTTAAATCACTTGGTACTTCACTCCATTTGTTTAGTATATAGTGTCTAAACAGCTGAGAGCAAAGACCACGCATGCGCGAGATCACCTTCTTGCCGTCATCATCCATGATGATGCCGCCGCTGATGTCGACGGAGTAAGGCAAGCCCTCTGGCCGGTGACGCGTGAACCTGGGTGTCCCGGCAGGGGTCTCTAGCGGCGTGTCGATGGGGGTACGGACGTCAGGTGTCTCCACCGGCGTCTGGGCCCCGAAGCGAGGAGTGTCGAGTGGGGTGGCTCTTGGCGGAGTAGGTAGAGGTGTGTAGCTTCTAGGAACAGTCAGCCGTGCAAAACCTGGCGTAGATGGCGATGCTGTGGCTGGTGTGGGGGCGGGCAAAGAAGGGGAGGGTAAAGAGCCTCGTCGAACACGAGGCGGTGTGGAGGCATCGGTGGCGGAATCCCCACAACAACCGCCACCGCCACCACTAGAGCGCCGATGTCTAGACGAGTGTGAAGCTCGTCTCGTCGACGCCGAAGCTTCGGAGCGCGCCGAATGCTCCGAAAGAGAGGGAGATGCGGATGGTGTAGGAACGCGCGATGATGCGCCAGAGCGATGACGCTCCACGTACCACTGTCTCTGCTGCGGTGACAAAGAAGAAAGAAACTCCTCATCATCCATACCTGCATTAAACACACGAATATTTAAACTTAATATTGAATGAATAGAGTAGACAATGACGCAAAGACCATTAAATACAATGACGTAATGACGCATATAAATACAATGACGCAATGAATCGAGTGATAGAAGAGGCAAGTCGAAAACTCAGAATTTTCAATCAAAAGATGTGAGCGCGAGTAGAAAAGAGCGTTATACACCATGGAAGGTACTTAGAGAGCCAGAGCTTTTACAACACGGAGCAAAATTGTTCAAATACAATATTTGTGGCTTTAAGAGATCTCTCTCTCATCCTCGCATAACTCAGCATAACTTCCTATATCTATATAGAGCTCTCCGTTTAAACACATATCCTCTGTTTCATTTTGTAGCTCCTCTGCATGCACCCCATATAGAGTAGTAGCATCTTCATGCTCGTCTGGCACCACCGCAGCGGCTTTTGATTGAGCATCTTCTCTGATCTCCTCCATTGATGTCGTTGTGATTGGCACATGGTAGCCTTCATACGTCCTTGCACTACGAGGGGCTACCTCTATGACGTACCACCAGTTTGATGTAGACTTTGTAGGATGAAATACTACCTGCCAGAGCCACATAACTTACATGAGAGCTTTCAAGCACATAACTTGTAAAAGGGGGATGTTAACTATTTACATACTTACTTGTTCACAATGCTTGGGTAGTACGAAAGTGTCTCTTAGGTCAGTCCATTTCTTAGTAGAATCCACCTCAAGAAAACCAGACTCTCCTCTACGCACAGTAGCGTTGCGACCCTCCATGATTATCTTGAACCATTGCACGTCGAACAAGTCGACAAAAAATCCTCTGTAATCGATCCTCAAAATCTCTTGCAGCGTGCCGAAGTAAGTGAGTTCCGCCACCACAGGATCTGCATCAGAGGAACGTCGTCGACTAGACTGTTCAAATTTTGCCATGATTCCACAATCTTGAGTAAAACGCTTTTTGTCGATTCGTTCCACCCTAAAATGTCGACCTTTACACCATGCTGCTGTGTATGACTTATACTACAACGAACAAAGATTATGAGTGGCCGTTCAAACGTTTATAAATAAAGTCACTTGCTAGTCGTACATTGCAAACTTACCTTGGTCGCGCAACCCCGAGAGTACTCCCACTCTTCTTCAGTCACTTCGTCACCGCATTGTTGTGCGCTTTTCAATTGGTTGTGCAACCATCTTAAGCTCATGAAGGTTGGTAGGCTCTCCAGAACCGCTGGATAGTGCATCGGTGGTCGTCTTCCCCGTCTCCACTCGATTCGTGCCCTTTGTCGCTCTTGCTTTGCATCCTCATATTGTGAAATCCACTTTTGCATCACTGGATTGTGAAGCATGCAAAATCGGTTGATTTTAGCCTCTAGATCTTCCGTCATCTTCTTCTCAACACCGAGATTGCACATGACAATCCCAGATATGCGCTCATCATCTATGGTTCGCCATAGCGTGTCCCGGGATTTATCAAATCCGTCTAGCCACTCTCCAATGTACACTAGGGACTCTGATACCAACCAACCTTCTGCCATGCTACCCTCCGGACGTGCCTTTTGACGCACATATCCCTTAAGCGTTTTCATGAAACGCTCTAAGAAGAACATCCATCTGGAATGAACTGTGCCAGCTATTTCCACCTCATCAACTATGTGAACAAGAAGATGCACCTGAATGGTTAGCATTGTAGTAGGAAAATGTTTCTCAAACATGCACACAAGCTCCGCAGCATTTAGTTTGGCGAATGGTATGGAGTCTACGTTGATCTCCTTTTGTGAGATCCATTGCACCAGCTTTGCAAGTTTGTAGATTGTGTTACGGATGTCGAGAGACAAACATCCCTCAATGGCAACCGGTAAAATAAACTGTAAAGTATGTGCAGCAATGATATTAAAGTCCACATTTTATGCAATGATATTAAAGTCCACTATGAACGTACCTGACACATTTTATGCCAATCGTGTGACTTCAAACCGGTAAGCTTTCCTTCTTTAGTAAAACACGTTCGGAGCGAGTGCATTACGCCAGTGGGGGTCCGCAAAGATCGAATGGCCTCTTTTACTTTGCGTTCTTGGGCTCCTGTGAAAATCCATGGTGCTTTAGGGAGTTTTATCGATCCATCAGACGCTGTTTGCGGCCAATATTGCTCCATACGATCCACATTTCTAAGGTCAACTCTGGCTCCCAAAGTATCTTTCTTGCCGGTCAAATGGTCCCATAGTAGATTACCCACATTCTTGAATATGTGCATTGGATCGAGCAAGTGATTGATCATGAGTCGGGGCCAGTATGGTAACTCGTACCATAGAGATAGTCTCTTCATCCCTGGAGGCAATCCGTCATCGCACATCTCCTTCTGCTCTAACCATGCTTGT
Source organism: Adiantum capillus-veneris (assembly GCF_014529385.1). Taxonomy (NCBI): domain Eukaryota; kingdom Viridiplantae; phylum Streptophyta; class Polypodiopsida; order Polypodiales; family Pteridaceae; genus Adiantum; species Adiantum capillus-veneris. Next base: position 37,315,420 of record NC_140958.1, read on the forward strand.
GCAGACATCCTTGGTGGCTCTCTTCCCAAAAAGCCGTCGCGTAACACATGATTCTCTGGAAGATACGCTTGATGACCTTCGTAGATTTGCTTCTTCAGTGAGGGTGCCCTACGTGCATTCAGTCTAGGTCCACATGTGACACATGCTCTATATCCGCTTGTTTGAAGCCCTGCATGTATACACATGATAATAGATCAACTATGGAAAAAACAATTTTTACAGTGTCTGAGTGAGGAGTGTCAATAGATCACCTGAGCATTCTGTTAGCCCGGGATAGTCATGCATGGTCCACATTAGAATGCCTCTGATCAAAGCATTCCGTCGTCTTGTGAGTCGGCTCATATCCACCACCTCTATGCCAATCCACAATTGTTGTAGCTCTTCCAATAGTGGACGAAGATACACATCCATATTCCCCACTTTATATCGCCCTGGCACAATCAAGCTTAGCCATAGGTGCCCCTTCTTCGTAGTCAACCACGGGGGAATGTTGTAGTTGACGATGACAACGGGCCATACACTGTAAGATGTTGATCTTTGACCAAATGGATTTACGCCATCCATAGCCAGGCCTAAGCGCAAATTTCGAGCTTCCCTGGCAAAATCCGACCATGTTCCATCTATATGTTTCCAGGCTGCGCAATCTGCAGGAATTCGTAGCACACCATCCGAAGATTTATTCTCCTCATGCCATGATGCTAGGGCGGCCATGGACTTACATTCGAAGAAATGCTTGATGCGAGGAAGCAAAGGAAAATGTCGCAAAACCTTTTGTGGAATTTTTGTCCCATGGAGATCTACTCGATATCTTTCGGAATCACATTTCGGACACTTCTCCATGTCTGTGTATTCCCCTCTGAAAAGAATGCAGTCATTAGGACAAGCGTGGATAGAATTGTAATCCATTCCCAAGTTTCGCAAAATCTTTCTTGCTTCATCTCGGGAATCTGGCATCACATTGTCAGCTGGTAGTATGTGCTCTTTCAGCAATCTACACAACATAAAAATATGATACAGTCGTGTAAAAATCTATCAGATCATTATACATTTAGAGTTCTATTAAAGTAAACTAACTGTAATAGATCACCTGAAAAGCGTTGTGACGCTAGTGTCACTCCATCCAAACTTTGCCTGCATGTTGAGAAGAACCAGGAGTGCTTTCAATCTAGACATATGTGCTCCATTATACAATGACGTATCGGCTTCACTTTTCATATCATCATAGATAAGCCTTTCTGAATCCATGATCGTCTCGATCATTTCATCAATCTCGGGCTCAAACATTGCCTCGTTGGGAATGTGCTCTGCATGATCATCCCCCGAGCTGTCAGAGGCTACATCTTGTGGCCTCACATATGCTGCTTGTTGACCAAAGCGCCTGCGAACACGTCTATTGGGTTGCAAGATTGCTGCTTGTTGGCCAGCGTCAGAGTCCGACGAGTTATAATTGGCAACAACTCGATCTATAATAGATGGATCGAACTCGCCAAATTCGCGAACGTGCTGCAAAGAAACACGTCTTGTCCGTCGCACAGCATGCTTGCATTGATTACAAGGACATAAGACCCTCGTTGAGAGATAGGTGTTTCGGTTGGACGGTCCCACATCCTCGTCGCTACTCATAATGAGGATAAAAAACTTATAACTTGGACAACAAATTTAATATTCTATTGGCATTCTTCGTCTTATCTCTCTCTCTCTCTCTCTCTCTCTCTCTCTCTCTCTCTCTCTCTCTCTCTCTCTCTCTCTCTCTACCTCACATTCTCTAGTCATGTCCAATCCCCGCACAGCTCGGTCTAGAGGTGCACGGAGATCAGAACCACCGGGTTATAATCTCGTCTTTATTGGTCAATACCTATATTTGTGGGTACAAGAAATCTACACACCCACGTCTACATGATACTGCATGTAGTGGACAAAATCCCTTTGCCTCTTCTCTAGCTGTAGCACTTCACTTCATCTTAACATCTTTTCACAGTAGATCTTTTCACTGTTCGTCTAACTCTAAACCCTAAACCGTAAGTAATTCTTGCGTGGACTCGATCTAACGTAAATAAGCGTAAATCTAAATAAACGTAAATCTAACTAAAAATAAAGCTAAATCTAATTTAACGTAAGTCTAATGACTAGAGGTTGTCTAGATGGTCATTGTGTCGGGGATGTAGTGACTCTTGCCGCCCTGAAGATCCACCTTCTTCCCTATCTTCTGAAGACATTTCACCAGTACTTTTGGATCGACGGAGCCCACCATGAGTGAAGGCAGCAATACCCTATATTCCATTGAGGGCTTTCTTCACCCGCTTCATGCAGGCATCGCAGTCTATGGAGACCTAAATCTAATCTCATATAACGTAAATCTAAATCTAACTTAAATAAATGTAAATCTAGTTAAAAATAAACCTAAATCTAATTTAATGTAAGTCTACATATAACCTAATCTTTAACGTCTTTTAAGATAGTTTCCTACGACGTTATAACTCTCTTCTTCTTGTGTGTGTGCGCGTGTGTGGATGTATGTGCCAATAAAAAGAGATAAATGGTATAACCTTTCTATCACCCATGCCAAGTATGATAGATTGATTATGCCATTTCCCTCTTGAATAATAGGTCTTCAGTTCAACTCCTCGTCGGCTAGATCTTTAGGTCTTTTAATTTTAATTAGTTTCCTACGACGTTAAATTAGTTTCTCTCTCTTTCTCTCTCAATGTGTGTGCGTTTTTTTGGATCGTATGCATGTTTTCTCTCTCTTTTCCTCTCTCAATGTGTGCGTTTTTTGTTTATGCATGTTCTCTCTCTCTCTTTTCCTCTCTCAATGCGTGCGTTTTTTGTTTATGCATGCTCTCTCTCTCTTTTTCTCTCTCAATGTGTGTGTGCATTCTTTGTTTATGTATGTGAGTGTGCGTTTTTGTTTTTGTTTGTACTCTCTCTCTCTCTCTCTCTCTCTCTCAAAAACACTATGTGTGTGTGTGTGTATGTGTGTGTGTGAGAGAGGGAGAGAGAAAGAGGGGAAGGGAACATGAGAATGAGGAGAGGGAAGGAGCATACCTGGCTCTCCTTCCTCTCCTCGCGTGTGTGTGTGTGTGTGTGGAGAAGAAAAAGAGAGAGAGAGAGAGAGAGAGAGAGAGAGAGAGAGAGTGAGGGAGAGCGTTACCTGCTCCTTGCTTGAGGGCGCCGAAAAACTCAGATCTGAGATCTGAGTTTTTGGGCGCGCTCGGTTATTTTTTTACCCCAGCCAGCGTCGCTATGAGCGTCGCTATAAGCGTCGCTATGAGCGTCGCAAATTTCTTTGTAAATTTGCGACGCTCATAGCGACGCTTATAGCGACGCTCATAGCGACGCCGGGAAATTTTTTTTTGAGCGTCGCTGTGTGAGCGTCGCTAATATGAAGAGCCTCTTGTAGTGACACACCCATTTGGATGTGTGGAGCCTCAGAAAGCGAGAGCTTAAAATGAGAAGAATGTATCTTAGAAAGGGATTGTACGGATGAAGCCTATGTACCTGAACCCTTTCTGGAGCATTTGTTTGAGCCATTTGAGTGAACTCAAATTTTAGCAACAATGGATGTATGTGTAAATACATCTATGCCTACTCAATTTTGCAATGAGGACGGCTGTGACATAATTCCCATACAAATGATCTCAACCCTTCACATTGAAGACGAAATTCACGAATCCAAGGACTTGATGAAAGCTCAACAAGTCTTTTCAGACCTCTACTATGATGCAACATATGAGTTGGAAGAACACTCAGTTACCTTAGAAGATTCGGGGTAAAAAAAAGAACATGTGAGAGCTAAGCTACTCATGAAAGGAGGGGAGAAAAAGTTTTTTGACTTTCCTAACCAGAAACCGAGAAGACAAAAATGGTATAGAAGAAAAAGAGACACCAGAAACTTGAAAGCTAGAACTATGCCATCAGTCTCTAGTAGAACAGTTCCTAATGCAGATAGATGCACATGATTGTGCCAAAGACAAAACAAAGGTATATATCCTTTAACCGAGAAACAAGAAATGTTGAAAAAATTGAGAAAAACAAGAAAGGAAACTCAAGCAAAACCTAAATACCAAGACAAGGATTCAACCATGATTTGAACGAAGAAAGAAATATCAAGATTTGATAAAAGCTCTAAAGGAAATATATACAACTGAAATGGAAACCACTGAGGAGGAGGTAAAGATATAATGAGTCGTCTATCCCATTACAAATAATATACTCTCCAAGACCAAAAAATCATAGTCGAACAACTTGTCAAGGAACTATAGAAACAAGGCAAGACCTACGAAGGACCTAAAAATGCAAAAAAGATAGATCTGACCGAACCAAGAGAAGAGCCTAGACCTACCTACATTGCAAATGACTTGACTAAAGAATAAGAAGAAGAGCTTTTGTTAAGCTTACTGAAAGAATACCGAGATATCTTTGCTTGGTCTTATAAGGATCTCAAGGATGTTGATCCAGAAATCTGCCAACATACCGTACCTATGAGAGATGATGCAAAACCAAGCAGACAAAGGCCATACACTTATAATGAGACATTTTCCAAAAAGATCAAAGAAGAGATTGAAAAGCTAAAGGAAGTCGAATTCATTTATGAAATTGAACACACATATTGGGTGTCTCCAATTGTGGTAGTACCCAAGGAAAATGAAAAATTACGAGTGTGTGTGAATCTCAAGAAAGTAAATGCAACTACCATTAGAGACAACTTTGCCCTTCCAATCACTAAGCATGTTTTAGAATGAGTTGCAGGAAAAGAAGCTTACATCTTTTTAGATGCCTTTTTGGGATACAATCAACTTTTGGTTGACCCAAAGATCAGCAAGAAACTGTCTTTGCAACTGAATGGGGTATTTTTGCCTATTGGGTTATGCCTTTTGGGTTTTGATCTTCCCTCAATTACCTCAAAAGGTGCTTTTTCAGTGGAAGTATGTACAGTATTATTGTAGGCATACTCCACTAAAGGTAAGTATTGGGATCTTTGATCTACTTCATTACATAGGCTTTTAGTAGATGGAGGATTGTTAGGTTAGCTATTTCACTTTGGCCATCCGTTTGTGGGTGATAGGCTAAAGAGATATTTAGCCTTGTCCCTAAATTCCCAAAGAGACCCTTCCAAAAATTACTGATCATTCTAGGATCTCTATCCGACACTATGGACATTGGCAAGCCATGGTACTTGAAGATTTGTGAAATGAAGAGGGTTGCCATTTGATGGGCTTTGATAGTATTTTTGACAGGTATAAAATGAGCTTGTTTACTAAACCTGTCTACTATCGTCCATATTCCCGTATTCCCATGGATAGACTTAGGCAATCCAAAGATAAAATCCATGGATATGCTCTCCCACGGTGAATCTAGGATTGGCAAAGGTTGAAGCAATCCAGGTTGCTTCCCTCGATCAAACTTTGTCTTTTGGCATACCACACATTTAGAAACATACTCTTGGATGTTTGCTTTCATGGTAGGCCAATAGAAATATGTTTCAATCCTCTTTAAGGTAGACTAAATCCCTCTATGCCCCGCATAAGGAGGAGCATGAGATTCATACATTATTTTCTCACGTAGTGAGCTAGTAACACATAGTCTATTGCCATAGAGAAGATAACCATCTTGTAAGGTAAATGGTTCCTCTTTCTTCCCTAATGCAAGGGCTGAAATCACATCTCTAAAATCGGGATCAATAGCATACTCATCTATCATAGAAAATAGATCATTGTGAGTTGCTATGGAAACCGCATTCACTATGACCGTCTTGAGAGTGCATCGGCTACTTGATTATGCTTGCCAGGAATGTGAGCAATATGAAAATGAAATTACGAAAGGAAATTTGCCCACCTCATTTGTTTGTCGGAGAGCTTGGTCTGCGTCATGAAGTACTTAAGACTTTGGTGATCCGTTTGTAGAATGAAAGGAGTTGCTAATAAATAGTGCTTCCATGAGTCTAAGGCATGTATAATTGCGAGGAGTTCCTTTTCATATATGCCTAGGGCTTGCTCAACAAGGTCAAGCCTTCGACTTTCATAGCTTATGGCATGCCCTTCTTGAAGCAAAACAGCTCCAAGGCAATCACCACAAGCATCACATTGGACCTCAAATGGCTTTGAGAGATCCGGTAGTGTAAGCACTGGTGAGAGATAAGATTTTCTTTAATGTTTTCGAAAGCATTGTTCTCCTTGGTAGACCATGTGTACCTAACATTTTTCTTTGTTAGGTCATGTAATGGTCCTGCTATTAGTGAAAACTTTTCTATGAAGTGTCTATAGTATGCACACATACCTATAAAACTTCTTAACTCATGAAGATTCCTTGGTTTAGGCCATCCTTTTATTACCTCTAACTTTGATGGATCCATTTGGATTCCATCTTGAGAGATAATGTGACCTAAATATTGATTTTCTTGTAAGAAAAAATCACTTTTCTTTCGATTAACATAAAGTTTATTCTCTCTTAAAACTTGAAATATTACCTGGAGCTGTTGCTTGTGTTCGTCTAATGAATTAGAGTAGATGATGATATCATCAAAGAACACTCCAGTAAAGGTTCGATGAGGCCTCAATAGCTTCTCCATGAAGCAGTTGAATGTGGCTGGTGCATTGGTCAAGCCAAAAGGCATGACAATGTATTCGTAAAGACCAAACGTAGTGCAAAATGCGGTCTTTACAATGTCTTGATCAACTATCCTTATTTGATGATAGACACTTTTTAGGTCAATCCTACTAAAGTAGGTGGACCCTTGTAGTTTATCAAATAGGTCTTCTACCCGTGGAATGGGAAACCTATTCTTGATAGTGATCCTATTTAGTGCTCTATAGTCGACACACATACGATATGTGCCGTCTTTCTTTTGCACTACTGGCATATGAGAACAAAATGGAGATGAGCTAGGCCTAACCATGCCCTTATCAACTAACTCATGCACTTGCCGCATAATCTCCTCTTGTTGATCTTGAGAAACTCTATAAGGAGGTTTGTTAGGCGGTGAACTTCCTGGAAGAAGTTCAATTGCATGGTCATCATTACCTCGATTAGGAGGTAGCTCACAAGGGATGTCGTCAAAAAAGACATCTTGAAACCCCTTGAGAAAATTGGATAACTCTAATTCCTTTTGATTTTGTATATTTTCTTTTGCTAAAACATTAGATTCATTTTGCTAAAAAATCATGTACACAGAAATAGAGCTCTTTATTGACTTGTTGAAAGCTTATGTATGTACAACGGGTATAGTGTCACCCATTTCCTTAGCATCTATATACATATATTTTTCCCTGAACCTAAAGGAGATTCTCCTTTCAAGGAATGCAACATTGGCAGCCATGCATTCAAACCATGGTGCCCCTAGGATTACATCCTCATGCTTGAGAGGAGAGATAAAGAAGTCCTCTTTGTCCACATAGCTTTATACATGGAGCCTCAATTTCCCGATTAAGGGAGTGACTGAACCTTCTTGCCCCTTGAAAGAACCGTCTATGGGTAGGACATCTCCCATCTCGTAGGCTTGTATGCCTAGCTTGGTGGCCAACTCTATAGATATAAAATTGTGAGTAGAACTAGGGTCAAAGAGAATAAAAGCATCATGTTCTCTTACCTTTCCCCAAGCATGGCATAGAGGAGATCCTTTGTGGTGAATTTCCTCCTCTTGGATTTCAACCAAGGTAGCTCTAGGAGGTTCATGGCGGGTGTTCTTTTGGGGACAAGCATGGTACACATGCCCTTGCTCGCTGCACTTGAAACAACAGTTATCCTTGCAATAACGCTCAGGCTCTTCAATTTATTTTTTCTTTTATAAACTCCCTTCTCTTTAGCTTTGTTGGAGTTGCTCTTAGGAGAATTTTGGACATTGTCCTTCCCCTTAGGCTCATTGAGACCCTTGTTATTCATGGGCTTAGAATTTTTAGCCCCCGTTTGGAAATTGATTTGAGAGGCCACCATAGTATGGCGTATAACCGCCAATATGGTGCGTGGCCTTTGGGAGTTGACATACTCCACCATTTCTTTAGTTAAGCCCGCACAAAATTGTTGCTTTTGCTCTCCAAAATCTATCTTCTTGAAGACAGTGGATTTGAGTTGTAAATCCCAAAACGTGTCTACATATTTGTGAATGGATTCGTAGGGAGAGAGCTTCAAGCTTCACCATTTGGTGAGTACCTTGTCTTTGGCATCGGCGGCCAAAAATTATTTCATAATGGAAGCTCTCAAAGCTTTCCATGTTCGTGGAGCTTCACCGTTGGCCCGTAGGCTAGACCACCATTTCCTGGCGGACTTTTGAAAGTGCATAGCTACATGGCGTAGCTTAGAGGACTCCCTCAAGCCCTCATCTCCAAACGCCACATCAAATTGTTGGATAAAGGCCAAGACTTTGTCTGTAGCACCAAAAGTGCCATCATAGGTAAGGAAAGAGATGCTCTTCCCTCCCTCTTTGAATTTCTTGAGCTTTGTCTTTGAATTTCTCTTCCCTCCCTCTTTGAATTTCTTGAGCCAAAACTTTGTTTGTAGCACCAAAAGTGCCATCATAGGTAAGGAAAGAGATGCTCTTCCCTCCCTCTTTGAGCTTGGACGACCTCTTCCACATGGCATAGGATTCCCCATGGCCTCTTATTTTTTATGGTTCAAAGGTTGCACCATCACTTTCTTTAGAAGATGAAGAATTTGAGGAAGATGGAGAAGTGGGTGACCTCTTTCTCGCCTTTTTCTTTCCTTGATCTTCTTTGTCTTCACTGTCACTTTCATAAGAGGAAGAGGATGAAGAAGAGTGCGTCCTCTTTCTCGCCTTTTTCTTCTCTTGGTTTTTGTCATCCCTCTTTGAAGTATGGTGTGGAGAAGTATGCAATGGTCTTCTCCGTTTTGGAGGTGATGGTGGAGAGCATTTAGCCCGCCGTCTTCGTGGAGCCATCTCCGCCAAGGTGGCAGGAGACTCACTTCTTTCTCGTTCCTTCGGTGGAGGCTCTTGAATTATCCTTTGATAAGGAGATGCGTCATCAAAGAGCAAATTTTTGACCCCTTCATATGGATCCTCTTCTTCTTCCCGAATCGGAGAGAGGCCTCTTTTGGAAGTCCCGCAAGGAGGCTTCCTAGGTGCTCTCTCGTCATGGTGGGAAGCTTGGAGAATCCCATGAGCACGAATCTACCATTGCACTTCACTTTGGAGGAATGGATTTCCCATGGCTTGTTGAAGCCTAGAAATAAGATAGTTAACAAGCATCGGGGCATCATTAGTAGCTTTCTCATTAGCAAAATCAAATTTATTAACATTAAATTCACTCTCTTTACTATTGTCAACCATTCTAACAACTTTTAGGTGTAAAATTTTTAGGTGTACTTTGACACTTCAAGCCCTAGTTGCTACTCCTCTTTACCCCTTTAAAAAAAGAACTCAAGCTAATGAACCTGTGGCTCGAATACCATTAATTGCAAGGAATAGAAGAGAGGGTTGTTGAACACCAAAACAGCACCGGCTCTTGTCAAGCTTCTAATAGCTCAATAGTGGTTAAGCCGTAGGCAAGTCTCGTAGGAATCCACTATTAAGACCATAGCTTTTCGACAGTGATACCCGTTAACTGCACAAAGGCAGGCACACTGCAAGGCTGAAAAATCCCTATTCTACTTACTCACATGCAATTAATAGTACCAACCATTTATAGCTAGCTAGCTTGAGGACCTCCCTTCTTGAGAGTCTTACCGTATGGCGAGCGAAGGAAAATCTGAGAAAATGAAATAAAGAAACCAAATGGGTTTGATAAAAAAGATGAATGAAGATCCTACTTTAATAATAGTAGGATCTTGAATCCCTAAGTAATCGTAGCAATATAATTGTCAAAATTAGACTCTCGATTCTTTTGCGAAGTTAATACTTAATGTCGAGCAATGAAAACCCAAGCTAGTAGCAAAGCTATTACAAAACATGCAATGATCCAAAACTACATTCAACACCATAATTTTTATTTTAACTTTAAATTTTACGGAGCTATCTAATGCAAGTCAACAATGCTCATACATCTACAAAGTTTCTAAATTATACTAAGAGAGAATTGCCATATCTTATACAAAAAAAAGAGAGATTTCTTTAGAGTTGTAGGATAACAAGTGGAATATAGAGAACAACATGTCGTGCCTCTGCACTCTTATAACAACAAGAAATGCTATGGTTCTATCTCGTGACTATGAAGAGTCACACTCGTCATCAATAAAGACATTACGTCTTTGACACTTCTTGTGGGTGTCAAAATCGTATCGTATATCAGTAGCCATGGTTTTTACAATCCCCGCAACATAAATTGGCAAGACACTTCCATACAAAAAGAAAAAGATAAGTCTCACAATCCGTATGCAAGCAATACAAAATCTACATCATAAAAGCACAAGAAATCTCAAATTTTTGTTTGAATCATTATCCATAATTTGATCATGTTCACCGTGTTCAAGGACAACCAGGTCCAACTCCCGATGTTTGGGTGGTCGCAGAGGGCACAAATTTGCAACCTCAAGAGTGTGAAATATAATGTGAAATATAATGCCTATTTGAAAGCTCTTGGGAGCTCCACCGGTCTCGACATTAAAGATTTGGCAGATCTCTTCATGACCCGACCTTCATCTACTTCCGCGGCAGCTGGAAAGAAACTAGTTGACCTCACACATTCTTCAATGCATGAAATGGGTGTCAATAGTCCTGAAATGAATAGAAATATACTCCAAGAAAAGAGTATTAGAGAAAAGAGGCCAATTTTTGCTGATGCAAATATTGTCTTGGAGGAGGATAGCCACAGGCCATAGTATGTTACAATGAAAACTTCAATTGGTGGGCTTCAGCACAAAAAAACAGCTTCAAAGGATGTCCCATATCCCTAAGTAAATGTAGCAAAGTCACTTTGGGCAATAAGGAGAACATAACCTGGGCAAAAGATGACTTGTTTCGGTGTGGTGTCAAAAGATGGAGATCGATGTGGGTGGTTCATTAATGCCTATTCAACGGATGCCAAAATAGGGGTGCCAGCTCCTTGTTTTTGGGGTCGCAAGAAATATCCTCCATCTGGTTCACAATTGGGAGGCCTTGTGGAAGGGTTCATTTGGTTTTGTACCTCCAATAGCATGCCAACCTGGAAGGTTCACAGCATAGTCGAAGGACAACCAGGTCCAGCTCCCGATGTTTGGGTGGTCGCAGAGGGCACAAATTTGCAACCTCAAGAGGTAACGCAACTGCAAGCCAATGGTTTTGTTTTGCAAGCAGGAGTTACATCAACATCAAGAATGCATGAAACAGTTCCATTGAACCAAAGAGTTGCTAGCAACATCCGTCCCAAATTTAGAGATGGAAAGATTGTGAAATGGAGATAACGATTAACAAAGGAGTTTCATGGCAAGATTGAAGTGGGTAGAACCATGGCAACAGAGTTGGTGCGAGAGGTCATTGTGGTTTGCAATGAAACACATGTTTTCTATGTTAATACTGTGGGGTCAAGTGCAAAGGGAGTGACATACTCTGTGACAATGTCAGATTTTCCTAGATGTACTTGCGAGGATTTTAAAAATCGGGAAAGCAAGCGACTTGTGTATATGCCATGTAAGCACATTTACTTCATATTTCTACAAGTACTTGGCCTTGACCCTCATGATCATGAGTTCATGCATCAGGCAGCTTTAACAAAATTGGAGTTAGTCCAAGCACTTGGAGGTTCACGGGTGCTGATGCAGCCTTAAAGGCTTGTGGACCTTGCTATGTTGTTATAGAAGTAGTTTTTTTGGTGATATGTGCTTATGGCTATTAAATTTTGCCCCAAATATTCTACCGTGGCAGTATTTTTTTGTTGCACTCTCCATTTTGATTTGTAGATGCCATACACCTTTTTGGTTAATTTCAATGTTGATGGAAGGTTTTTGACATGTGTTAGAGATAGAACAATTTAAAATTATTTTTATAGGTTAAGAAACTAAGTAGGGAGTATTTCTAACCAACAAAAATCCAAGATATTGTGGTGTGTGGTCGACTCTGCCTACACGACCAAACCAAGTGTGCCTCTCTCTCATTCGGCACCTCCTTATATTACCATCAAGCAGTTACAACCATAACATGTCTGACCACACTAGGTGGCCGGACTCTACCTACACAACCACACACCACAATATATACAACTAATATATTGCACAAAGATATAAAAAAACATTGTAAGTTTTGCAAAGTTTATGGTTTGCGTAATTTTGTATTGCAAGGATATCAAAAAAAAGTTTGCGGATTGCATAATTTTGTATTACAAGGATATCAAAAAAAAAATTATGGTTTGCGTAATTTTGTATTACAACTAATATATTGCACAAGGATATCAAAAAAAAGTTTATGGTTTGGGTAATTTTGTATTACAACTAATATATTGCACAAGGATATCAAAAACATTTGTTATTTTTGCTCGGTTTATGGTTTTCTCGCTTTTATTTGCTCGGATTTTGGGATTCCCCCTTCTTGAGCAAGAAAAGATAAACCTTGTGCTCTGATCCCAATGTAACATTTAATGGTCTAGTAACTTGTGTGTAGTGGAAAATAGCATGAACATAGTGAGCATTTCGTTAGAATAGCTTCCTAATGAGAATAACAAGAGTGCTTAGGTGGAAAGAGCAACAAAACGTATAACACCTAGTTAGATAGCATGAACAATACTTCAAAAGAGAGAGAAATTAAGCGATTGACAACCGTTGAGGACCGGATTTGCATGGAGCCGGTCCTCCCATCAAGAGAGACACTTTACAATACAATTCTTTGTGTTCCTTCAAAACTAGCTAGTGCAATGAAGATGCAAACTTCATGCACTAAGCAAAACACTTATCAAACACAACATCAATTCCTTCACGGTCTTAGACCCAAGACCTCGCACACCTTCGAAAATGGTGAGAGCTAGCGGGGTATGAGAGTAGATTGAGAGGAAGAAGGAGTATTCTTATGAGAAAGCTGTACATCTCCTCACATAATCACTCATATAGCCTAGCTTAGCTTAGTAATTAGCATGATAGAGGAGATGAGCATGCATTGAAGCTTGGCTCTTGGTTGAATTTGGATCACAAAGCCAAGAGTTGTTGGTGTAGGCCTCCCTTCTCACAAGCTTGGAGTAGGTGGTAAGCTTTCCATTAAAGCTTGAGAAGGAGAGTGAGTCTTCTTTGATTCACACATGAGATTTTGTGAGTGTATGTGTGATAATGCCTTGCAAAAATCAACCCCCTCGCTCTCTTGGTCAACCCCCCTTGCTATTTGCTCATCCTCCACCTCATCAGACCTCCCGAGGCCTAGCCAATGGAAATTAAGCAGCATAAGTGATAGTCTTCTGACATGTGTTCCCCTTTCCCCTTTTGTGAGAGCTTTAGGAATTACTTAATTCAACTAAACTCTCATTGGACCCCTTTGCCTCCTGGCCACCAATAGGAATCAGGTAAGCCATTGGGCTCCTTAATTCTCATTGGACCCCTTGGGAGACTGTCCAATAGTCTTCTAGAGGGCTTAATTCTTATTGGTTCTTTTATTAAGTGTTTTTAAATTAATTAAACTAGATTTATGCTAGCTTAATTCTCATTGGTCCACCTCCAGGGCCATCCAATAGGAATTGAGTATACCTTGTGGGCATCTGGGCTAGGGAGCTGACATGTGTCCCTCATTCCCTTTGTGTAAAGGGAGCTTGTGTGTGTGTGTGTGTGTGTGTGTGTGTGTGTGTGTTTGTGTGTGTGTGTGTGTGTGATTTTCTCTCTCATCTCCTACTTTTAGGGCTCGCCCCTCCTTTGTAGGGATTGTTGAAGACTTTTGGGACACACAAAAAGCATCCAATTTCCCTAGGCTTTTGACCTTTGGACACAACCTTTGAATTTTGGAACCTTAGCATTTTGGAAGTCTTAATGGGCTGAACCTTTGGGTCTTTTAAGCCCATTGGTACACATTGCTCTTTTGCAGATGGCCCCCCTTTTGGATCCCTATTTTCCCTCCTTTGGATCCCTACTGTGGCCAGTCTGCTAGCTTAACCAATATTCTAGCTTTTTTTTCCCTAGCACTTCCCCATATTAAATGATCAATTTAACATGAGAAAATCATGTAGGAGAATTAGATATTGATTATTATGACACGTGTTCACAAGATATGGACTACCAATACTAATTGTTAGTGATAGGGGAACTCATTTACTCAATGAGATAATTGAGTATTTGCTTAATGAATTTATCGTCATCCATAACAAATCAGCTCCCTATCACCCACAACCAAATGGACAAGCTGAGCATACAAATAAAATTCTTAGCTTGACATTGACTAAAGTGGTTAGTTCAGGAAGGATAGATTGGGATAATGAATCTCCATGCTGCTCTATGGGCTTATAGAGTTTTATTCATAACAGCTTTAAATGCTACACCCATTAACCTTGTTTATGGTTTTGATGCCATATTGCCAAAGAATTTCTATTACCGACACTAAGGGTAGCTAAGGATCTTGAATGGACTGGACATGAATTGTCAGAGAGGCTTGAAGATTTAGAAAATCTTGATGAGCAAAGGCTAACAATTTGTAAGGTCTCTGACCCCGATCAAAAGAGCACCATTGTACCATGAAATGAACATAATGGAAAAAGGTACTATTTTTAGCAGTTTTCCAAATTCTGTCAGTGCCTTGATGTTTAGAATGTTTTAAAGCTTCGAAATGTGAATTAAAATAGTTTTTGTAAAAAAAATCCAAAAATAGCAAGTTTTTGGTCACCCGACCCGTCCAGTTTCAATCGTCTCGAAAAACTGCACCCGTACCCCGAATTTTAAAAAACTGCAATTTCGGACCCCGGGGGCTACTAGATGTGGCAGGTACTCGGTCCTGTACGTCTTAATTAGAGCTCCGTATAGCAATTTACGGCATCAAAATCCGACTAGTATGACCCGTTTTAGTCAAAATTTAATTTTTCCAAAAATTGAGCGGGGAGGCACCGGGGGCCCAGGACTGTGTGGGAACAGGTCCCAGGCCACTCCAGATCAGCTTTAGCAGCTAGGGGGCTCCCTCTTGCCTTGTGGGAGTCCTGGGAAAGCTGCCAAGCAAGTAACTAAGTCTCAGCGTCAGTTAAACTAGCCAACCTGACACTTGGTGAGTAGGGAACTAGACTTACCATGCAAGGACTGAGTGGTCACTCAGATGCTTATAGCAGAACAAATCGATTTTCAGCCTGTAGGAGCCTATTTAAAGACCTGCACACACACACACACACACACACACACACACACACACACACACACACACACACACACACACACACACACACACACACACACTTATGCTCATACACACACACACACACACACACACACACAGAGTGCATACACACACACCTACACACCCTAGGAAGGTGCTGCTGGTTCACACACTTTTTGAAGGAGAAGCAAGGAGGAAGGTGCTGCCAAATTCTCATCTCAAGAAGCTCGATCAGATCAGAAAATTGAGAATATTATCAGCCCTTAATCACGGTAACCACTGTTAAATTAATGCCATCTGTAAATTCTTTTCTCTACCATCTAAATTCATCGTCTATTATGCTTATTCCTAGTCGTAATTCTTTATAGTTACTCTCTAAATTCTCTTTAACCATATTTTATTATGTAATCTTCATTCCATAGCTGAATTATCAGCCATTCATCACTCTCGATTAATGATTAGTGCATAATTATTGGAATTTTCTCTCTCTAGGTAACATAGTAATTAATCGGTAAGCTGGTAATTGTGTAGAATGAAGAGAATCATTCTTTTAATTAGAGTAGTGAGACAAATGGCTCCGGTTAAGAGAACACGCTTCGGTGGTGCCCATGACCGCGAGGCGTGAACCAGCAATTTCAACGGGAAGGGGAAAGCTCCCATGGACGAACAAATACCGGCCATCTCACGGACCATCGATGAAGAAATGGAAGAGGTAGGTCATATTTTCATTTAAGTCGTTTAAATTAACATTGCATACGCTAGTTAGGAATGAACATATTCCCAAACATGTTGGAGAAATCTGACGGAAACCTCGGCATTAAATTCATTGTACATTAAGTTCTAAAAGTAGGAAGGAAATGATTGATGGGTATGCTGTTTGCAAGAGGAAAGAATGTCTGCTAGGGAAAATTTAACTCGACATGTTCATTTTGCTTCCAATGTTGAATTAGTCCTGACCCCCCTACTGATCAGAGGGGGCAGAGTTCCTCGTTAACGGATCTTGAATCCACGACTTACTTTTTATGCGGTGGATACCCACGACTTGCTTTCTATGCGGTGGGAGCCCATGTCTTGCTTTCTATGCGGTGGGAGTGTCCATGACGTGCTTTTTATGCGGTGGACATACCTAGTCGTATGGGCAGCTAGGCGACAACGGGAGGAGTGAACTCTCGCTGGAGGGGGGATGTTGTACCTCCAGAACATTGGAATTTTAATGAATAAGTTTGAGTAGAATTTTTACTAAAATATTGTCTTGGTGTTGTTTGCAATATTGGTTGAAGGGTTGTCTTAACGAACAATGTGCTTCGGAATTAAAACAAGGAATGTTTATGTTGAACAACCTTTGTGGTAGTAATTAGGTCGCACAAGGAAGTGTGAGTATGGGGGTAGAAAGTGGGGGCTTGGCTCAGGTTGCCAATGCCTACGAGATGGGTGGTCCCGATTGGTCGGGAACTCTCTGTCCCCATAGTGCTTACTCGATATTAGTAATTACTCATTGCCCCTAGAGTGGTGAAATCTCAAGGGTACGTGCCTCTGAAACATGGGAAAAAAGGCACTTGGGTTTTCTCTCATCTTGGAAGGTGGGGCTCAGGATCGCTAGATAGTTTAAGTACGCTTCCCCTGCGAGGTGGAGCTAGATCTCCTTGCTAGTAGGCTCGAACTCGACTCACTTTGTGATGAGAGATCGTCCGCTAGTTGAACCTTGAACCATTTTGTTTGCTTCTGCAATAGATCTAGTGGCCACCAGGTTCACCATCAAGTCCGCTGGTTGATACGGCGGGGTGGGGACCTCACACAATTGTAGCTCACATCTATGTACAAAAGTAGAAACAAAAACAGTTTTTTGATTTCCATCTAGTTATCAAAAACTTCAAAAAAGGGGACTTAGTTTTAATCTATTCCCTTAAGCAACACATTCCCAAGTTTAAGGAAAAAGAGAAATGGACCGTTTATCATTAAAGATATATCTCTAAGTGGAGCAGTTAAGTTGTCCACCCTAGATGGTGAACCAATGGCTAATTGGATTAGTGGATGCCGTTTAAAGAACTACAATTTTCCACTAACCATTGAATTTCTAGAAAGGATGCATGCAGCAAAGCAAAGAAAGATAAAACAACAGCAGGTTATTGATGAAGCCCAAGAGGAATCTCAGCTTCGAGTACTCAAAAGGAAAGCTACTCTAAAAAATCAACAAATGCCTATTCCCATCACACTCTTAAACCAGATGACCGACAATGGGAATTGCAAAAAGATGCAATGTCAACAGATGCTGAATGGTTAGATATAATGGACCTTCGCATCAAAGTACAAATGAACAATCATAGCACAAATGCATTGGTCGACACAGGAGCTAGAGTAAATGCAATCATTTATTCCACATACAAGAAAGCAACAAGTCAGTCTTTGACAGCAAGAATAGCGACTATTAAAGAATGCAACAAGAACCCAACACCAACATTGGGAGTAGTCAACTTAAATGTGATAGTACATGGATGTTCATGCCCTCATCAATTTGTATGCTTACCAGATGAACACATGAATGAAACAATGATTCTTGGAATCTCATGGATGCGGACGTAAAAGACATTACCAGATTGGGATATTAATCATCTCAAACTATCACCTAAAGTCGGAAAACTCATCGTTCCAATTGCACCAAGCAAGGAGGAATGGAAAGGGGATTATCAACAGAGAAAACCACGAAGCAATCAATCTTCTCCATTTTATCAACTAGAAAATGATACAAGTAGCATGCAAGGAGTCAGGTAAATTTGGGTACCAAAAGCACAGCTTAAGGGCAAGTCGATTCAAATTTGGGTGCCCAAAACATCATCTACAATACCAAAGATGGTTCCAAGGTTCAAAACACAAAGAGGAGCATCTTCAAATAGGGAACCCAATACAAAATGGATTTGGAAGAAAAAAGAGCACTTATCTTCTCCGCAAACCATGAAACCAATCAAACAATGGAGAGTTAAGTCTCAGACGACTCAACCACACCATTCTAACTAAAGCAAACCAAGACATCAATGGCGGGTAAAAGCTCGACAACAATCGCTATTAATATTGGCAGCTCAAAAAATCAGCATACCAAAGCATCCTGGAGGTACAATCAAGCAAAGAGTACACAAGCTACAAGATTTGCTCTTTGAAAGACAACAAAAGAAAATCTCGACATCAAAAACCCTTGAGTTAATCACTCCAAACCCAACTCTTGCACAACATAATGGTTTGAACTGCATTGATCTTCAAAGCATGGTAGAGCCAACCAAGGCTATGCATAGACATGATTGCTCAACCCATGCACACAGTTGTCCCCCGGAGTACGCCATCTAGAAGGGGTGGAAGGGAACTAAGTAATTAAGGGCAATGTTTGAAGAGGGAGGAGAAGGTTTGATGTTAACGTGTGATTTTTTGCAAGATTACCTAATACTATCCTTACAAATCATCAACATGGTAAATTTAACTGATAACATCTCCCTAATGATTGTAAATAGTGTATATACTATGAGAATATTATCATAAAATAGCTTGTTTTTAGTTATTTTTTATCATTTTTCTTGATATTAGGACTTAAAAATGAAGAAATCCAACAAAAAACAATACAGCTATGTTTTTCAATGGATTTTCTTAATTATTGGATTTTCACTTTGCTTTTTTAGTGCATTTTGTTATTTTCTTTGATTTTTTCAATAAATAGGTGAAAAATTAATAATAAATAGCATGGGAAAACTAAAGATACGCCGATGATCAAAAGGAGAAGGCAGACAAGCACAAAAAATTTCAATTAATTCGGCAGATAGAAGCGGGAAGCCCATATTAGGCGGCCCCTTTATAGCACCGTCTCACAGAGACATGAGGGGTAAGTTCTATACTTACCAGTGATCCATTTTATATGGCCAGTAGCTAGTCTAAACCCGAGGGAAAAACCCTAGAATCTGAAAAGTGCACGAAGTCCTACGATCAAAAATTGACCATAGCGGCCTGTCAGCTCAACCAAATTGGATGAGACTTGAACTGTAGCATGCCCCTATATAACAAAATAGTTCTATATCAATAATTGACCATTCGGCAGGGGTCGAGAGGGGTCCCAAGTAGAAAAGCTAGGTTTATGGCAGATGCAAGAATTGGATTCTGACTCCACAGACAGCTTATAGACTGGGTCAATATACAATGTATATGGTTGGTTTCATAAAAAAATCAAGGCAAGCTCTCAAAAAGCAAAAAATAGCTTGAAGGCTACAAAGCGTTAAATTTGACATACGAAGTCAAATTGACTCCAAATGGGCCAAAACTGGATGAGTAGCTTCATGACTATGTAGCGGACAAGTCGATAGCCTCAAAAGTGACTAACCAACTCCACAGGCCATGTAGTCACAAAAATCGGTGAATTCAGAGTCGACAAAGCACGAAGTGTGCCGACAAGACAAAACTTTACCAAATTCAATTTAGGACTTGTTTTAGATGTATTGAATATGTTTAGGTCAAAATTTGTCAAGTTTAGCAAAAAAAGTTGACTGCTGTAAATAATCGTGATTATTTACTTTTGTAAATTTTTGGCTTGAAAATGGTACCTTCGCATCACCTATCACTTGTGCACACCTATTACATGCCACATTCCAAGTATGAGCCAAAATGATCAAAGATAACTTGGAAAATTGTCAAAAAACTCAAAGAAGTCTTTCCAATGCAAATTTTGAGTTATCAGTCACATTTTTTGATCCAAATCACACCATACCTCATACACAAGGGCCTACATCATGCCAAGAACCAAGTTGCACCAAAAAATATTCATTTTGATGAAAAAGTTAATAATCGTCTGCGATTATTTACTTTTTTGCCAAGATGGGGGGAAATTTCAAGTTTGACTTCATGGGGCCAAAGCACATGATGCCCCAAGCCCACTGACCAAGTTTGAACAAATTTGGAGCTCAAAATATCAAAATCCCCTTATATCTACTGTTTCAGAGATGGAAAGCCTAAATCTGGCACAATTTTCACCCTGTGTACTCAAATGAGCCCACACTTCACTAAGAGTATCTAATTGATATATATTTCAAGCCTATGATGCCAAAAATGCAAAAAGTTGGAAAAATTTCTCAGTTGTAAATAATCGCGATTATTTCCTCTTGTTGCTAATTTTTGCTTGGACTTTATGAATTTGACCTTTACATGTTTTTATGCATCTATGCATGTTCAAAAATTGATTTGAAGCAAATTGGACTCAATTTGTCAGCAATTCAGACTGAAGGACATTTTAGAGCAGAAATTGCAGAAATTTTCTAACTTTGGCACTCTATCCACAAGAGCAATGCAAGCTGTGGAGAAGGCCAAGAAAAGGGTGTCCCAAAAAGAAGTTGCAAGAGCTATCACCATACCAATTGGATCCCAGTTCAGTAAAGACAGCCAAGGCAACATATCTGTCCAGAGAATAGCTTGAAGAGAACAACACCACGGTTTTCATAGGCAAGTTTAAAAGTGAAGAAGGACATCAAGTAGAGCTACAATTACTACTGAAAGAAATCTATGATGTCACGGAAAAAACACAAAGGAGGCCAACAAAAGGCTGGGCCTAAGAGAATTCTACAACCAAGAACCATGCAACGTAGATTTCCACAAAGCCTATGAGCTCTTGTCTACAATTAAGAAAGATGGATCAACCCAAATTACTGGCCAACAAGGGAAGAAAGTTTAAGTAGTGATCAAAAGGCTGGGCCTAAGAGAATTCTACAACCAAGAACCATGCAACGTAGATTTCCACAAAGCCTATGAGCTCTTGTCTACAATTAAGAAAGATGGATCAACCCAAATTACTGGCCAACAAGGGAAGAAAGTTTAAGTAGTGATCACAAAGGAAATAGTGACTGAGGCTTTGAAGTTTCCAACAGAAGGGATGACAGTGAGGGCTCAAGACAGAAAGACAGCAGGCACCTTCACCAAGGAGACTGCTGCTGCGGAAACCTTTGCTAACCTCATCCTGAAACAAGTGGAAGAACCAACACAGTTGTATCACCAGCACTTCCACTCTCTAGCAAAGAGACCGCCAAGGTACACCACACCTAATCATGCAGTTGCGACTACATTCACACAAGTGTTGAAGTCGACAACCAGACAAGCCATTGATCACGCGCAATATGTGCTATCAACGCTGAAGGGTACCAAGAAAGAGGGTAAGATCACATATCTGGGTGCACCTGAGGTACTAATAAGAATAGCATACCATGCTATTGGCATGGCAGACAATTTTTCGCCTACTCCAAATCAAAACACATGGATTATGTCTTCACAGCCATCTCCAAGAACCACCCGCTCAACAAAGAGAGTTTACAAATCTAATGAAGAGTCGGCAGGAAGATCTCATGAAGCACATAGCAGTGATAGCTCAGACAATGAAGAGAGGAGAGCCAGAATAGAAGAAATGAAGAAAAAAGCAGTGGCTACACACCAAGAGGAGCCTTAGCAAAAAAACGTAAGGTTTGAAAGGGAAAAACAAACCTAGAAAAGAAGCCGCCAAGCTGCAGGTGAGGAGCCTAAAAAGTGGGTTCCAAAAGAGATAAAGAGCCCTACGAAGGTCCATTCCATCTAACCATTCATCATCTGTTGTGACACTACATCCTTTTGTAATTCCCATAGTCATTCATCTAGTTCCAGAATGTTGATGGGAATAGTTATTTTTTGATTGTTGAGAGCAGTTTTCCTTTTCAGTCTTCGAAGCCAAGCTTCCTCTTGGGCTTCATCAATGACATGCTGTCATTTCATCTTTCTTTGCTTTGCTGCATGTATCTTTTCTGGTTAGTGGAAAATTGTACTTCTTCAAGTGGCATCCACTAATCCAATTAGCCATTGGTTCACCATCTAGAGAGGACAACTTCATTGCTCCACTTGGAGATACGTCTTCAATGAGAAACAGTCCGTTTCCCTTTTTCTTAAACTTGGGAATGTGTTGCCTAAGAAAATAGACTAAAACTAGGTCCCCTTTTTTGAAGATTTTTGTGACTAGATGTGAATAAAAACTGTTTTTGTTTCCATTTTTGTGCATAGATGTGAGCTACAGCTGTTAGCCTTTGCTCATTAATCTTTTCTAAATCTTCAAGCCTCTCTAAAAATTCATGTCCGGTCCACTCAAGATCCTTAGCTACCCTTAATGTCGGCAATAGAAATTCTATTGGCAAAATGGCATCAAGGCCATAAACAAGGTTAAAGGGCATAGCATTTAAAGCTGTCTTGAATGAAACTCTATAAGCCCATAGAGTGGCATGTATATTCATTTCCTAATCAGTCTGTCCTAAACTAACCACTTTAGTCAATACCAAGCTAAGAATGTTATTTGTGTGCTCAACTTGTCCATTTGCATGGGGGTGATAATGAGATTTGTTATGGATGACCATAAATTCATTTAGCAGATACTCAATTACTCATTGAGGAAATGAGTTCCCCTATCAATGACAATTTCTATTGGTAGTTTATATCTTGTGAATACATTTTCATATAAGAATGCGGCTGTGGTTTTGGCATCATTATTCCTGGTTTCCTTAGCCTCTTCCCACTTGGTGAGATAGTCCATAGCTACAATGATATATTGAGATTTTCTATAAGCCGGTGGTTGTATTGGCCCGACAAAATCTATGCCCCACTTTGCAAAAGCTCTAGCCCCCATCATTGGTTAAAGGAATGCTATCTACACAGGTTGGTACGTTCTTCTCGTTGACATGCATCACACCTTCAAATATATTCTTTGGCACCTGCAAAAAGTGCTGGCCACCATATGCCTGCCATTAAGATAGCTCTAGCGGTAGTTTCACTAGAAAAGTGACCTCTAGCTAATCCAGCATGTGCTTGTTCTATAATGGGAATATGTTCATCTTCATTTGCAAAAAGACGCAAATGTTGATCCTTTCCTCTTTGATATAATTGGTTTCCAATAATAGCATACTCTCTTGCCTCAGTTTCAATTGCTCTTTGGTGACGTTTACTCATATTCTCAGGAAATGTTCGGCTTGATAAGTAAGTAACTAGATAGTTACTCCACTTAGGAATGAGTGATATTTGGAACAATGTCACATGAGGTATGGGTGCTTGTTTCTGGCATTGAGGATTTTGTTTTACAAATGAGTGAATGTCACTCCTCATGGTTGGCCAAAATACTCCAAGTCTCAAGATTCGCTGCATAGTTTGGTCTTCCATACAGTGAAGTCCTACTATGGTACTGTGTGCTTGACTTAGGTATTGGGTTTTCTCCTCAAGATTAATATACAAAAGCAATATTCCATTCCAATTTCTTTTGTATAACCTTCCAGCTAGTAATTGATACATAGCCAATTGCCCAATTAATTCGGGTGTAATAGGAAGTGGGATTTGAGAATCCACTTGGGCTGTGTCATCAATGAAACCATAACTTTTGAGCAATATGGTATCATCTCTATGGAGATAGATATGCATTTGGTAGATCATTGTCTACCCCTTTTGATGGTTCTCTTGAAATAATCATCAATAAATGATATGCTCTTTGGTGAGTGGTGCCCTTTTTTACAACCAGAATGAAATCAAATTCCAAAAGAATGATGAACCATCTCACTATTCTTCTTGTGTTGCATGGCTTGTTGACCAAGTACAATAAGGCTTGGTGGTCCACAAAAAACACAAACCTGTTAGCTAATAGGTAATATCTATACTTTCTTACGGCATAGATAATTCCTAATCCCTCCCTTTTGGTGGTTGTATAGTTTTTCTCTGCCACATTCAACTGTCTACTACTAGCATAAAGAAATGGGAAAATCAAATTTTTTGTCTCCCGATTGAGCTAGTATACACCCAATGGAAAAATTGGAAGCATCTACATGTATGTGGAATATGTTATTCCAATCTGGTGCTTTCAATATTGGGGCTGAAGTCCAAGTACTTAGCAAGTACACTTACTTCCAAGCTACCTCTACACAGCAAAAGACGACAATCTTAAGCTATGCGGTTTTAAAGAAAAAGTTTTGACTCTAGGTGATCCTAGAGGAAGTTAAAGGAAAACTACACAAGACGCTAGTGTTTTCCCTAGTTTAGGTCTCTTCGATCCCCAACAACTGCACCAAATGTAGGATGGGTTTCTAACTTCGCTCCTATTTTATTGCAGACATAGCAAGAACCACGAATATAATTGTCAATCCATGGGACAAAGCTAACTTGACTAGTGCATAGAGGCTACAAGAGGTTGTCAATATCTTGGAAGACAACAGACAACTCACATCTAACTCAAGCTACACTCAAATGACCAAAATCATCAAAAGCTAGTCGCTAATCGGCAAAAACAAATCATACCCGTTACAACATCAAACGACATCCAAACATTACAAAACTTCTAGGACATGTTTATAAGACCTAAGCACACATGCTTATGGTCTCAAATCTCACTTTAGGTCAAGTGAAAAAATCACGATTATTAATAGCAGTGAGTTTTTGACTTAGTCATTTTCGACCCAAAATGTGTCTAAATGCTTAGCAATGGTGCCTCAATACCCTACCTATACTTATTTTATGATTTTCTAGCTTAAATTCCTAATTATGATGAAATTAGGCCGCGGCAATGCCAAAAGCTATGGATTACCAAGAAATGCTTACATCAACGCGTGTAGCTCTTACCTGCGGTTGCAACACAACAGATGACACTGCAATGTGACAACTAGGAAGGGAGTAGGAAGCACGAGAAGGAGAGAAGTGAGCGCCGTTAGCTCACACTGTGTTCTATTATCCAAAAACTTACAAAATACTTACAAAAATTGGCTTTTATACCTTAGCCAAGGTTTTTGCGGTCAAAACTAATAATCTGGGAGCTGTAACTGAAGATAGGTTGATACAATTTGGAAGCTTGTAGCCTTGGCTCATCAATTGCACTATTTCTAGAAAGTAGGAGTTACAACATTCCCAATTTATCAAAATAATAAGTGTTTTTACAATAAAAGCTCCGAAAAATGTTATCCGAGTTAGCTTGCCGCTAACACCTTGGGAGAGTCAATAAATTTCAATCAAGGAAAAAAAGAGGGGGTCTACCCAAGCAACTTGGGGCCTAGCTTGAGGGGTATACTCTCTCCCACAAACTCACACACACTCTCATTGTGTGAAGTCTAAGTGCAAGAACTTTATCTCCTTCTCCAAGGTTGTTGAGAAATTGGGAGCCTACACCAACACTCTTGGCTATGGAATGCAAATCAACCAAGAGCCACGCTTCAATGCTTAAGCTTTCCATCTTCTTCATCATCATTAGTATGCTATTATGCTATGCTAAGCAACAAGAGTAACGATAAGTAAGGAGCTATTTCTTTCTTGTAAGAATGCTTCTTATTCCTCTTCCCTGCCCTCATTCCTTGCTAGATCTCTCCACCTTCGAAGGTGTTTGAGGTCTTGGGACTGAGGTCGGGGACAAGTTAATCTTTCATTTAGCTAATTTATGGTCATAATTGTGGTGCATGAAGCTCTCTATCTTCATTGCACCATCAAGGTTTCAAGGAACACAAAGCTTGTATTGTACCAAGTCTCTCTTTATGGGAGAAACTATATTACCAAAGCCTTTTGGAGGGGGGACCGGCTCCACATAAATCCGGTCCTCAACTGTTGTCAAGTTCTCTAATTCTCTCTCTTGCAAAGTATTGTTCATACCAATTTAATTAAGTATAATGGTTATGTTGCTACCTCTAATCAAGTTCACCCTCTATTTTCTCCAAGTAGTCTCATAAAAATTCTCACTATAGTTCTCTTAATTTCATTATTCTTAATGTTCATAGGCCATTTCCATCATAGTGAGAAACATCTTATACCTATACCGTTGAGGGATACAGAAGTGTGAGTTTCAAAGAGGGAAAAAACATGGGAGCTAGACCATCCTAGGCCGCACCAACCATGAATTTTTTGCACTTGAAATATCAATTTGAAAATGACAACAGTATAAAGACTCACAAAGATGGTATGGATTTCTATCGCATAAAGTTAGAAGAGAGACCTAATGAGTTCAAGGACATAGTGCCTATGGACTATAGTGGTGATCGATACTTTGATGATGAGGGTAGAATGTATTTTGTTGTTGTGAAAATTCCATATATTTTGGACAAATAGGGATTGACAGACACAAAATACAAAGTTAAAATAGAGCCTAAGGATAAGCCAACTAAGTTGGACATTCCAAAGGCAAAACTAAGGCGAGCAAATGAAACAACAAGAGTCAACACAGACAACACTCATCTGGGGTTGTACAAATACAATAATGGGAAGAAAATGCTCTATTATAAGTGCAATGAGCCCTCCATTGGAGATTTGTCAAAGAAAAAATTCTTGTATGTTTTTATATATTACATCAAAGGTAGAGATACCCCATGTTATCATGCTTGATAATGGGTATGGGCAGAGATACTCCGTAGTAGATCGTAATGAGCTTCAGAGATATACATACTTTGGGAACCCACTCCATCAGTATCATGTCACTCCAAGCACGTTCATACCTCCTGTATCAGAGACAAGGCCAAAAACAAAAAGAGTGACTCCAGATAGAACGAGAGTTGTAGACTCATTTAGTTGACCACCGTTTTTAGTACTAAGATTGATGGGATCCTTGAGTTCAAGGGTTCCGATGACCACATATAGGGACACTGAAGAAGCATGGTCTATATGATGAGAGTTCCAGCTACCTAGATAGAAGCTAGAGATGTGTGACTTGATGAGAGGTCCACAGAACGAACTCCAATTAGAGTTCCTCTTGGGGGTTATGAGGCTAGAGATATCTTTGTAAGAGAACTTGGAGTTGTGTGAATGGTTGAAAATACACAATGAATGTGACCATCTCAAGTAGCAAAGTGGTTGCCAAGAAGTACAATGAGTCAAGGGATCCATATGCACACGTTTTACTCTTCAAACATGTTTTGAGAGCTAGACAAGTGGTTGATTTTGATAGTCAATACATGAGATTTGGGTTGACATTAGAGGGAGAAACTTTAACATGGTTCCAACCATTGAACAACAAATATTTTCCAAATATAGAGTAACTTCTGTGAAAATTTGTTGAGGAATTCTCAAACAGGGTAATCAATCATAACACAGTTTCTCAAATATATGCTTTAAAACAAAAAGAGAACGAGAAAGTGAAGGAAGCTTTGCTTCGCTTAAAACAATACATCAGAGAGGTGTCATGCATGAGAGCTATTGGAAGATAAGAGAGATTATCAGTTCTCTTCATTGAGGGCTTGAGGAATGAGACTCTCAAAAAGGACATGTACTTGAAAGTTGAGCAAGTCAATAGAGAAGCATTATATCTATTTGCCAATTGCAAGGTCTACGGAGAGGTAATCATAGATGCAAACAATACTACAAAGTAGTGCCTCTTCTAACACAAGTTAATCCACATCAAAATTGAGTTGTTAGCATTCACATGTATCAAATGTTGATCAAATGGTCAAAGCAATGATTAGAAGGATGAAAAACCTTTGCCAACATCACCGAGGTACCAAATAGGCCCAAAAAATGAAGCACAAGGGGGACATAAGCCTCAATCATTGTTAGGCCAACAACCTCCTTTACCTCAAGAGAACCATACAATTGTACAATACACATAGTGTGTAGAAACACTCACAAATCGAAAAATGTTTCCACCAACTTCATATTACGAGAAGCCAAGTGAGACCTATGAAAGGGAACCTGAGAGTGTTGCATATGCCAACAAAGGTTATCCTTCTTGGGTATGCACCGATGATGTTGTAGAGCCATCATACATTGCTGAACCAACAAAGAATCCTCCTAGGATAGGACAGCCAATGGAGACTCAACAAGCATACCAACACAAAGGTCCTTGCTATAAATGTGGAGGTAATCATTGGGCAAGGGTTTGTTTTTCCATACAAGGGCGAGCGTAAAAAGAATTTTGGATTATGTGATGGTTATGGAATAGAACATTTACTTTCAAGCTGCCCCAAAAATCTTGAAAACAAGGGAAAAGCGATGATGAGCATTGTCGGAGTTATGCCATGTTTGAGTGGATCGGAAACAAGCCAATCATTCCTATCAATGTGGTGACTAGAACACAAGCTCAAGAATATTCAAACACTTACGTCAATCGAGGATGAACAAAAACTTCCAAATCATATTATATTTGACATCTTGATGGTAAGGACTTGGGAAAAAGCATGGAAAGCCAAAAAAGAAAAAATGGAAGAAAAAAGGCTAAAAGCAAAAACTACCTTAGAGACAGAGCTACAACAAACTAGGGAGTACTTTAAACATGAAAGAGGAAACAAGGAGCGTCTACACCTATCACCAAGATCAATATGGATCACAAGTTCTATATAAGAGATATATAATCTCTATACAATGATGCGAGACCAAAAGTATATGCAGAGAGCAAGCTTGAAACGTTGAAGACTTTTCCATTTTTCATAGGAGAGCATAAAATGAAATCAGAGGTCAAAGCTATTCCTTCTTAATGGAAACCAGTCCCAAAGATGATGGACACCAGCAAATCGGGTCAAATGTGGTCAAGCATGGAATCTACAATCAAATTGACCCAAAATGGAATAATCCACTTGAGCACGCTCTAAAGCTGGTCAACTGGTCAAATGTAAACCAAAATTGGAAACCGTGTACAAACAGAGTCTATGCATGTGATCTAGCTCAAATCTGGTGTAATAAAAAAAAATCTAGTAAAATCTAACACTCCATGCGTATCTAATCTAAACGTGTCTAGCCGTGTTTAAGTGCGCATGAACGGAGGTGTGTACGAGGTGTGTGATGCATCTCTAAAGCGACGAGAAGAATCAATGAGGAGAAATACAAAAAGAATTGTTTTTTGAGTTTTTGGTTTTTTTGAAAATAAATTAAAAAATAGAAAAGACATTCAAAAACAAGAAGTAGAAAAACAAAAAGTAGAAAAACAGAAAGTTAAAAATGCTCAAAAGACAAAATTAGGTACAATGTTTTTCGGCTTTTAAGGATTTTTTAACTTTTTTTTTTGTTTTTAATGAATTTTTTGACTTTTGGATAATTTTTTTGGAGTTTTTATGTTTTTTTGAAATGTTTTTAGCTTTTTAGATTTTTTGTAATTCTTGATTTTCTTTTAAATTATTTCTAGTTTTATTTTATTTTTGTATTTTTCTCTAAAAAAAGGTTTTGTCTTAAATTTTTGTGATTTTTTTGTTTTTATTTAAAATTTTATTTTTTTTTTGGGTTTTTTGGTGAATTGTTGTGATTTTTTGGCTTTCTTTGGATTTTTATACTTTTACTTTTAAATGTTTTTTAAATTTATTTTTTCCTTTTTTCTTTTTTTAATGAATACAAAAATGAAAAATTAATTAAGTAAAAAATAAATGGATATGAAATTAAATGAAATGAATTAAAAACAAATGAAACCACATGAAATTTTAAAACCGAATGAAATGAGATCAAATGGCTATTAAAAAACATCAAAGGAGAGAGGGGGGGGGGGGGGGGGGGGGGGGGGGGGGGGGGAGGATAAAAGCAAGGGTCTCTACAGGTGCCGACATCAATGGCTACGGAATCGAGATTCGAGGGAGGGATTGGTGAGAAGTGAACAACACGGCATGTAGACAAAGGAGGAGAGAGAGTGGGGGGGGACTCCTTTCGGTGGCGCAGGGACATGAGAGAGAGAGAGAGAGAGAGAGAGAGAGAGAGAGAGAGAGAGAAATTCAACCTGCACGAGAGAGATAGAGAGAGAAAACGAAAGAGAGACAAAGCGACTATTAATGTTTTTTGTTTTTGTGTGTGTGTGTGCGTGCGCATACATGTGTGTGTGTGCACGCGCACGTGCATGTGGGTTGGTGTGGTGTGGTGTGTGTGTGTGTGTGTGTGTGCACGCGGGCTTTATTTTTCTTTTTTTTTAATGTTTTTAGTTTTGTTCCTTTTGTGTGTGTTTTTTTAATTGTTTTTTAAATTAATTTTTACCATTTTTATTTTCTTTTCTTATTTTAATAAATTTTTATTTAAAATTAATTTTTGGGGGAGGTTTTTTTTGTGTGTATTTTTTTAAAAACAAAATAAAATAAAATAAAAAAATTTAAAGAAAATTGCTCAAAAAAGCCAAAAAATAAGAAAATAGAAAAATATAGGTTAAAAATGTTGTAGTGCTTGGGGTGCATTGGGGGGGGGGGGGGGGTGGGGGGGGGGGGGGGTTTGTAAAATTTTTTTATATATTTTTTGTCAAAAGTTATAAACAATGCAAAAAAGTGAAAAAACAATTGCCCGAGATTCAGAAGTTACATAAAAAATGCCCCAAAAAATGTCAAACATAGCCAAAAAGAATAGAAAATTTTCAAAAAGTTACAAAGCATGCTCAAGATTGAAAGTTTGCATCATGTGTTTTCATTTTCATCATATGTTTGGATAAAAATTAGCAATTTTAGGCAATAAACTAGCAAAAAATTACAAAAAAGTAGCCAAAAAATATTTTTTAAAATTCTAAAGCTTATGCAGCCAAATCAACTCAATTTTCAGCACTTGGCAATGTAATTACATTATTCATCATTTTTCTAATCAAATTTGAACCATTTTGGATCGTTTTTTTCTGTTTTTGACTCAATTTTGACCCAAATATTTGTCTAATCAATGGTTCAATTAGAAAAAAATTGCACGTTGGCCCAATACTTACAATAAAATCAATGCTTGAAATAATTCATTTGCACATCAAATCACTCATTCAATTTTCAAGTGTGTAAATATGCACAATAACGAAGCAATTTGAATACTCAAAAGCAATCACCATGATCAGTTCAACAGCCACAAACATTGGATTTCTTCACATGAATTGATTTTGGCATCAAAATTTCCATACATTTGCACTTACATGTGTGCACTTTGCCTACACATAGGCACACAACAATACACATAAAATTGCACCAATTTTGATGTGCCTAATCTTCAATAAAAACTTGCACATAAACCAATATTTGAATGGGTTGCTGCACTCAAAATTGCATCAAGAATTGTGTTGAATTGCAACTCTAATGACACCTACACACATGTGTGTGTACATAGCATCCGTAATTCACCTACAAACAATCTATCACAAAAAACTTATTTGTAGTATCAAATTCATGGAAAATAAACACATTTTATCAATGAGAACACTTCCAATGCTATATCTATGCATAGCATTAAAATTTCAAGTGATTAGTGGTAGTTAGAGAGGATAATTAGGGAAAATGCCTTAATTACACACTAAAAATCACTCAAATCCACATGAAAATTTTGTAATTTTCTTTCAAAAGAGTGATGTCCAAACCTCTAATTAAGCATACACACATGTTTAGTACACAAATTATTAGTAAATTAGTCACAAATAAGGGGAAAACATGAAAAGTACAATTTTTTTTTATAACTAAATTACATCACAAATAAACCAATTATCATCACCAACACGTAATATAAAACCTAAACTACTTTGATTGATGCTTAATGACACTTCTACACACTAATGACTCCGCTAGCTTATGCAATCGATTCTCGACAATTACACCAATGTTGGCGGGTTGTAGCAAAGATCAATCCACTGACATAATGGCAAACCATTGGATCGAAACACGGGTAGTGCATGGAGGCAAAGAGTCAAGAGAAATGCAAGAAAATGATTCTAATCAAGAGAGAGAAGAAGAAGGGAATGCAGTGCTAATAGAGAATGCTACTCAATGTCTACTTTCTAGTATCACAATCAAGAGGACAATAATGCACACACCCATTAATCACTCACACACATAGATCAAAAGCTCAAAGAGCTCAAAACTAAGAAAAGAAGAAGAGAAATGAGAGTGAAAGCAATAATTAGAGACTAAACCACAGCCATTAACACAAAGGACAAAGAGATATAAGAAGAAGAGCACTTAACTTTCTATTGCATACCATAGAAAGAGTGGAAGCACAAGAAGAATATCCACTACATGCATCACCATCTCCACCTTCTTTACAAGTTTTCCATGAAGATCTACTCTCAAGAGGATAAGTGAAAAATGGCCTAATTTCCCCTTTTATACCTAAAAATAAAAAATATGTACGGCCGTCCATGAGATGCATAAAATTGTGTGCGTCTCTATATCTCCTAGGCATCATGGTAACATCAATTATACAGTTTGAAACTCACGTAGAGCCTATAAATACATCAAACATGCATATGCAAATTATATGTCTATCAAAATATAAGCATCGTATGCTAAAAATAGCATCACTGAAGGTCGCCCACTGCACACTGCTAACAATCTCTAAGGTCAAAATGAAGGGTTTTTTCCACTTTTTGACTTGCATTGAATGTTCACACTTTAAACAAGTCACTTGGTAAGTTTCATGAAGTTTGGTTTAGTTTTCAAGTTTCTAAGCTGAATTTTGTGTCTGCTCTTGGAATCCAATGAAATCTAGGGTTAAGTGACACTTTATAACTCTACCATTGATAAAGAGCTTCTTAGAAGCTTATTCTTCTTGGAGACCTATTAGCAAGGTCAGTCCACCAATAGTGATCAAACATCCAAGGCCATTAAGAGCAAGGCTATCTTGTTTGATACATCATCAAGATACAATTCAAAGGTAATTCTATTTACCACTACAATTGCTCTAATTGTGGCGCTCTAAGCAAGGGTCTAATCCATACCTTTGAAGTATCTTGCTTAAAAAGAGGTGGGTGTACGGTTGAAAAACACAAAACCACCAATCTTTTGGGGTGAAGAGAAAGAACGCAACATAGATACGATCAATATTTTCCTCAGTAAATTTGAAGGTGTTCGTCATCTTTGTCGTACTTCAATTGCACTCAAGAAACTGTATAGTAGCTGGTCACTAGAAGGAGAAACCTAAAAATGGTGGATCTCTCTTAAGGAGAATAGAATCCTACCACATACATGGAGTGATTTTGAGAACATTCTCCAAAGTAGTTACTTTCTACTAATGAAAAAAATAAGAAGTGGATAGCCTGGGATAAGTGATCTATGAGGTAGCATAAGCTAGTTATTAATATATCTCTCACTATACAATTGCTATCCTCAAACTGGAGGGATTAAATTATTTCCAACAAGTATAAGGGTGTATCTATGGATTAACTTCTAAGCTTAAGAAGCACGTTAAAACCAAGGAGCCCAAAACACTTGAGGAAGCCATAGCGCAAGTACATATTCATAATGATTCCAATGATAGATCATTGCATAACATGTATATGATTGATAGTTCACATGCGCATGCATCTCTTAAGCACACAATAAAAGAAAATTTATTCTTTTCTCCTCTGGTGCATCCAAGAAGTCCAAGGATTTAGAGGCCATCTCTCCATGGAGGAATTTGAAAGGGTAAACAAGAGAAATTATGTTTTGATTGTATAAGAATTTTCCATGGCAAAAAGATTGTTCTAAGGAGAAGCTTGCTACCCAAGGTAAAGAAAAAGCGGTGCACATGGTGTAGTTGTGTCCACTTGAATCCTCTTCTTGCTACTCCAATGTAGAGGTAACACATAAAACCATAGTTCATCAGTGTTGTATAACTACCTCTATGTGGCAACCGGAATTTGGCTTAGAGAAGCTTGTGGTAATCCACGGCTACATTCAAGGTAACAAGGTGAGAATCCTTATAGATGATTGTTCTTATCACAATTTTATTAACCACAAGTTAGTAAATTGTCTCAATCTACCTCAGACACCTAGTTCCTACCACTATAGGATAGCCACAATCAATGGTGAGGATATTGAAGTGTGGGATACTCAGGTCAAGAGAGTACCCCTTGAGATCCTATGTTAACAAACAACCTTATATTTTTGGGTGATGAACATGGATAGGGAAAATAAAGTGTTGAGTCAAGAGTCATAGCATGGTTTAGTTTTATCATTATGGCATAGCTACGAGTCATTGCATGGGTTACATTTATCATTATGGCGTAGCTATAAGCACAACATCTTAATATTTGAATCCAATGGTATGCATATGCTATTGTTGGGGCCAGAATGTATACATCACCGCTCGTTTGTAAAGCCAAGCTTATGAAGCTCTCTTCCAATGAACAAATAGAGAATCTCTTTGTGTGCTACTCTTTGCGTCATTTGTAATCTCTCTCTATTTCTCAATCATCATGACAAGAAAATGTTGCTCAAAATTGAAGTAAATTTTAATGGAATACAATGATGTTTCTCCATGCGATTTTCCACATGGTTTACCACCAAAATTTCCTGTGCAATACAGCATAGATGTGGTTGTAGGTGGTAAGCTAGCTAGAAAATGGCGTTACAACTTAGGTTCTTTTGAGGCTATTGAGGTGAAATGTCAGCTTACTAACTACCTCAGTGTGGATTTTCTTGACCTAGCTCTTCACCATGGACTTCCCCCATCCTATTGGTCAAGAAAAAATATGGTACTATGCGCATGTGTATAGACTATTGTAGTCTTAACACAATTATCATTAAGAATAACTATACGTTACCAAGGATAGATTGGTTGTTTAATAAACTCACACATGGATTCATTTTTACAAACATATATTTGTGGTTTCGATATCATCAAGTAAGAATTAGACTTTTTGATATACTTAAAACTACTTTCCGGATAGGTTTGGCCTGAATGAGTTTTTGGTTATGCCTTTTAATTTAACCGATGCTCCATGTACTTTCATGACACTCATGGATAGTGTTTTGAAACCATAGTTGTGCAAGTTTTTCATTATTTTCCTCAATGAATTCTATAGTGTTTCTAATGATGAGCACTTACAACATCAAAGGCAAGTGTTTAATCACATTAGGCAACACAATTTACATGCCAAATAGTCCATGTGTGATGATTTTAAGATGAAAATTCACTATTTGGACATATAATTTATGTTGTATGCCTTCATATGGATCATTCCAAATTGGAATCCATCTGTAAGTGGCCTCCTCCTAAATATTTTAAAGAGCTCCAAACATTCTTAGTATTTGAAGGCTTATATTGTAGGTTTCTCAAAAACTATGTGAAAATTGTTATTGCTATGACAGACCAATAAGTGGAGAGATGATCAAAAATAAACTTTTGAATCATGTAATGTCACTCTAGCTAATGTACCCATATTAGCTATTGCAGATCCAATGAAACCTTTTGTGCTTGAGACAAATGCCAGTGTCGGCTGGCTGCCAAGCCTCACCATATTGATGCTAGCAAAGCAAGAATCACATACATAAAATGTCAATCCGTGGGATGTAGCTGACCCAACTAGTGCATGGAGGCTACAAGAAATGGTTAATCTCTCAAAAAAGCCAATTCTAGTGTGCTCTCACCTAGATCGATCTCAGGTGTGCGTCAAACACCAAAAGCTAACCTTTCTACCGCAAGCCTAATACGACAAATTTGCATAGCTACGATGCTCGAAATGCAATGAAACTTGCTACCTAGAATGTGTAGAGTATCTTCACCATCCCCATGTGCTCAAAAGTCATTTTTGATGCTTTGGAGAAATTGCACCAAAGATAAACAACCTATTTTGGGAATGTCAATTTTGGTCTCCAAAGCTATAGCTTCCTTAGGACATGCTCTATCTACTCCTATGATCAAAAACCAATTTTGATGTGTGTATGGTGCATAAGAAGTGAAAACAACTTGTAGACGGGCACAACTAAAAACACAACTTCATCGCGTGAAACTTACGTAGAAAGGAAGAGCTTTCACCTGCGAGCACATTGGTATGCTCAGAATTGCAATGTAGCACCACACGAGGGAAACATGAAGAGATGAAACATTAGAGAGCTCACAACATAGTACAACAACGTACATTCACTTTCATTATTGAAAAACTTAGGTCAAAACATTACAAAAATTGGCTTTTATAGCTTAGCCAAGGTTTAAGATATGGACTCTTAGCTAATTTGGCTCAGTAATAAGGCTCAAAATTGCAAATAATTACAAATTTTAAAGCCCCTAGCTCCTTTACACTCTTGTGGGAAATTAGTTGTGATACAACAAGTTTGGACTTTTATGGGATTTCAAATCAAATAATAAGATTTTGATACAATAAGTCATGGGGGAGAAAATGATAGTGGTGTCCATTTGTTGTTCCTATTAGCTGAGGATCTAACATTCCCCCCTCCTTGAATGTGTTCATGTCCGCGACATAGCGACTTAGGGTGCTAAGTAGTGGTCGGATTTTCTCTCT
This sequence comes from Adiantum capillus-veneris, assembly GCF_014529385.1. NCBI lineage: Eukaryota > Viridiplantae > Streptophyta > Polypodiopsida > Polypodiales > Pteridaceae > Adiantum > Adiantum capillus-veneris. The sequence continues at coordinate 37,351,725 of NC_140958.1, forward strand.
TCCGTCCGTTATGTGTGGTGATCCAATCCTTGCTAGTAGTTGATCTGGAGCTCTTGAATTACATAGCAATCTTGTTTCAATGGTAGAGTAACTTAGAAAACAAGCTCTTAAGCTGGTGATGATTGGGTTGAATATCATGCTTCTATAAGTGAAGAAGCCCGTGTAGAACACCTCTTTGAAATGATGCATGTAGTATGAGGGTAAAAAAATTACCCTAGCATTGAAACCATGGAGTACCTCCTCTGATGGTTGCTCTGACAAATCATAGCACATGCCTTTGATTGCCTTCACATAATGACATTTAGGTGTCATCGGTCTACTTGGCTTGATGAAAGGTATGTAGGCAAGTAAGAAGCATCTTTGAAATCTTAACCAGCATGATGCAAGCCAAGTATGGTTTCCTATGAAAAATTTGTATTTTTGATAAGAGACTCTCCACCGTATAATCCTCAGTGGGTTCTCCTTGTGGTGTTGGTGGGAATCGCGGATAATTAAGCCAAGTAGGCCAATTTTTCTTGATGATGGAATGTTTTTGCTAAGTGCGGACCCTCAAAACTAGGCACTAAATTGGACCTTTTTTTTATTTCCATTAGTGCATTGGTGTAGATAATGAGGTATCTCAAGTGCCGGTTTAGACAAATGTCACACCATTTAGGGTGTACCATTGTTGGGTTGGTGGCAAGCTCCTTGAGTAATCTTTCTTTAATTTGCAATACTTTAAACTTGATGAGCATATGGGGAGTCCATGTTGGTGCCATTCACTCCTCCCACTACATTGCCTCTGTGAGGTCCTTGCCCCTTTTTGAGAGGAGTGGAGTACCTTTGATAGGTCTCCAATCCTGAGAAGAAAAACCAACGGACATTGCCTTAGCTACTACGTAGCTACGAGCATCAACCGTTAGTGAAGGATTGGTCCTATCTCGCTATGGTGGAGCGTGACCACCATAACCCTATCTATAAACTATCTATAATCAACTATACCTAAAGGTATAAATCTTAGAGTGACCAACCTGTGCGCTTTTTTCCCCATGTTTCAGAAGCATAGCCGCCAAGGTTTGTCTCTTTTAAGGTTTATGACTAATAAAAAAAAGAAAATTCTAGCGTTGGAAAGTTACCCGACTCATTGGGTCCACCCGTCCATAGAATGATACCGACGGGGTATCATTCTCCCACTTTCCACACCACACTCACCCTTCTTTTGTTATCTAATTACGACCACACTGTTTAAACATACATGTTCCTTTACTTTATTTATGATACTGGTTCGTTAAAACAACCCTTCAAACAGTATTACAAACAATCGTCAAACAAGAAGTCGTCCAATTTTAAACCAACAACCCTTGGATTAGGTTCACTGAAGAATCTCTCCTGGCGCTATTATGTCCAATCGGTATATACATTATTTATAAAAACCTTTGTCCTCATGAGCGTCCCATATCACTCGACAAGTACTCATTGTGCTAATCTGGACGTACTCCCATCACAGCAACAACGGTGCCAATCTAGGCGTCATCCTCACGCCACGGCAAAACAACACTGCAGTATCCAGCTGGGCTAATTTGGGTGTACTCCCACTACAACATCAGCGGTGCCATCCTGGGCGTCATCTCACGCCTCGGCAACTACCACATAATACCAGCGCTAATAAGTAGAGAGACTTGAGAGAAACCATACAGAAGGTTTTGCACAAACATTCTTTCCTATAGCAGCCAGTTTAACCAGACAATCTTTCCTACTTGTCAAACATATGACGAGTTTCTTAGGGTTAAGCCCCGTGGTTTCGGTCCGTGTTTTCTTTTCATAAGGTAAATAATATATTCCTATGGTCTCGCATATGCAATGATGCATAACATGAAACTGCAATACTAACCTGTACCATAGCTCCGATTGGTCCGATTGGTGGAGACATAGCATGTTCCGCAGGGGTTCCACCGTTACTTGTACCAGCTTCATGATCATTAGCGCCTTGGGTTCGAACACGCTTTGGAGCCATTTTTTGTACTACACTTATGTTATACACTTAGAACTTTAAATTGGTCAATTTCCCTAGTAATCTCTTGTTTCCGAAGAGAGTCTGTAATTTGAACCCTCGCCAACTCGGATTCACACTTAGTGTTTTTGTTCTACATCTAATTTCTATACATCAAATATTTTCTAATCGTAATTAATAAAAAATTAAGTGTGTAAACTATGAGTGAAAGTTTAGGAATGCATTACTTTTATGCTTCACATTTCTAATCCAATTCTAACTTCAATTTCTATACTTCAACTAAATCAATTTTTAGTATTATTCAAAATTCTACTTAATCTAATTGACAATAAAATTGGTGAGTGAGAATTTCATCATGTATAATAAGAATATGATGAGTTCTCTTATGTATTAACTTTCAATTAACTATGCATAAGTTAATAGTGAAGATGTACTAACTAGAGAGAGTAGGTATACTTAGAGAGATTAGAGTAAGAGAAAACATATACACACATCTTTTCTAAAGTTAATTGAATCTTACTAATCCATTAGAAGATTAGATTAAAAGAGAACACACACACATCCTTTTCTAAGACAAAACATACACACACATCTTTTCTAAAGTTAATTGAATCTTACTAATCCATTAGAAAGATTAGAGTAAAAGAGAACACACACACACATCCTTTTCTAAAGCTAATTGAATCTTACTAATCTATTAGAGAGATTACAGTAAGAGAAAACATATACATACATCTTTTCTAAAGTTAATTGAATTCAACTAATCTATTAAACATATTACAGTAAGAGATAGCACACACAAACACACACACACACACACACACATATCCTTCTTAAAACTAATTGAATCTTATAAGAGAGATTACAGTAAGAGATAGCACACACACACACAAATTTTTCTTTAAGCTGATTAAATCTTACTAATGTATTAGAGAGATTAGAGTAAAAGATAGCACACACACACACACACATATCTTTCTTAAAGCTAATTGAATCTTACTAATCTATTAGAGAGATTAGAGTAAGAGTAGCACACATACACACATATCCTTCTTAAAACTAATTGAATCTTACTAATCTAGTAGAGAGATTAGAGTAAGAGATAGCACACACACACACACAGCTAATTGAATCTTACATATCTATTAGAGAGATTAGAGTAAGAGATAGCACACATACATCATTCCTAAAGTTAATTGAATGCTTAATTAATACATACCTAATTAGTCCACTAGAGTTTTTGCTCTCTTAGTGGTTTGTGGACGCCTTCTCTCTAAGAGAAGTGACAGCACTTCGTGAGCGCTATAGAGGCAATCTCTATGTTTAAAGTGTGAGCATGGATGCTCTATTTATAGCAGAAAAGGAAACGTCCAGCTTTTTTCTCAAAAAAATAATAATTGTTTTTTTTTTTAAATTTAATTTTATCCAAAAATCATACCCGCGTTTTTGGTATCCTTGTGGTACCCATCAGCTTGACCACTTTGTCATTATCATCAAAAGATAAGGCCACACAGCCCCCCCTCATTATGATTAGTCAAGACTAGCCTCTCCTTTTCATGTGACAGTGTGTCCCACTTTGTCCCCTCCTATGTGAGTCCAGGTGAGTCCATGTGCCTTCATTTGTCATCCCTGTGTATTGTTTTGTCTTTATAATTATTTTATTTATTTCCTTAATGATAATTTACTTTACATTTTTAAGTTAAACTTTACAGTCTTATATTAACTTTACAATAGTAAAAGAAAATTCTAACTAAGTCTTACAATAAGTTAATTAGTGATTCATATAGCTAAACATGTCAAAATTTTGTAGCGTAAATTTTAAATTCTATGTTTTCTTAGCCTACGATTCATAATTTGAACTTGAATATCTTAAATAATGAGTGATGGTTAAAAAAAATTCAACTGCGTAATAGAACTTGTATGAAATTTGAAAGTAAAAACCTTACAATCTCCCCAACTTAGAATTTGAGATGCCCTCATCTGAAGAACAGTGAAGGGTAATCCTTCAGAAGGGATGTCTCATCTTCCCAAGTAGCATCTTCTATAGGGAAATCCTTCCATAAGATAAGATGTTCTTTTATGGATCTATTCCTAAGCTTTCTCTCCCGAGTTTCTAGGATAGTATCAGGTTGGAGTTGTAGAACATCTTGAGCAGGTAAAATGATTTTCTCATCATCAAGGACATGATCAGGGTTATATACATAAAGTTTTAACAGACTTACATGAAATACATCATGCACTTTGAGAAGAGAAGGGAGTTTTAGTCTATAAGCTTGATCACTTACAACCTTGATTATTTCGTAAGGTCCACAATATCGGTAGCTAAGCTTCTTATACCTTTCTAGAGACAGATTGCTCTTTTTGGGCTTTACTCGTAAGAAAACTTTGTCACCTTCTTTGAAAATCCGATCAGATCTTTTTAAGTCGTCGTACTTCTTTTGTCGATCTTGAGCCGCTTGAATATCCCTTCGAATAGCTTTGGTTTGAGCTTCCATTTCTTCAAGCATTTTCTTTGAGGCTTCTACCCTTATAGTGGGGTGAGAAAAGTTAAGAGGTGATAAACATTCTTGACCATAAAGAGCATTAAAAGGTGTCATTCCAATACTTCTATGAGTAGAGGAATTGTATGCATACTCTACCAAGGGTAGGTATTGAATCTACTTGCGAGGTTCTCTATTGTAGTAGGCTCTGAGGATGTCTTCAATTACTTGATTAACTCTTTCAGTTTGGCCATCAGTTTGAGGATGATAAGCAGTACTAAAACATAACTGGGTTCCAATATCTTGAAACAATGATACCCAAAACTTTGAAGTAAACTTGGCATCACGATCGCTGACAATCCTCTTGGGTAAACCATGAATTCTGAAAACATCCTTCACAAACAGACGAGCAATATCTGAAGCTGTAAAGGTTGTCTTGACTGGGATTAAGTGAGCCACTTTAGTAAGCAAGTCGACTATGACCATGATTGAATCATAGCCAGCTCTGAAAAAAGGAAACCCGGTGATAAAGTCCATGCTAATACATTCCCATTTCATTTGGGGAATATCTAAAGGATGTAATTTACCTGGCATCTTTAGTCTCTCTGCCTTAATCCTTTGATAAGACAAACACTGCTTGACATAGCGAAGGACATCACCCTTCATCCATTGCCAATAGTAACTTCTGCGAATTGTATTGATGGTTTTGGCATAACCTGGATGTCTTGAAGTTGGGCCATCATGTGCTTCATATAGGATAGCATTCCTTAGGGTAGAATCCTTAAGTATGCATAGTCGATTCCTATAGTAAATTTTCCCATCTTCTAAGGAGTAATGTAGAGGTTTAGGCTGATTTGATGATACCCTCTCTTCACGTAGGATACTAGCAAGCATCTGGTAATCTGCATCTCTGAAAACAGCATCCGAGACCTTGTCTAAAATAGGGTTGTTAGCCATGGAAATTTCCCCCAGAAAAGCTTTACGGCTTAGGGCATCTGCCACAACATTATCCTTACCTGGTCTAAATTTAATATCAAAATCATATTCGTGCATGAGCTCTATCCATCTCCTCTGTCTCATGTTAAGGTTAGGTTGGGTAAAAATCCACTTAAGGCTCTTGTGATCTGTTACCAACAACTGGAATTTGCATCCCAATAGATAATGTCTCCATAGCTTGAGATCATGAATAACTGCTAGCAATTCTAAATCATGTGTAGCATAATTCACTTTATGAATCCTAAGATTTCGAGAAGTATAAGCTACAGGCCTTCCTTCTTGAGTAAGGACTCCTCCTAATGCAAGGTTACTAGCATCTGTGAGATCACCTCGAATTCTTGGGTGAAATCTGGAAGTTTTAAGAGAGGTTCTGAAGCAAGATACTTCTTCAGCTGTTTGAAGCAAGATTCATGTTTTTCTTCCCAAAGTATTATAGCTCCTTTCTTTAGCAAGTCGGTTAGTGGTGCAGCTTTAAGAGCATAGTCCTTTACAAAGATCCTGTACCATCCTGTGATACCTAAGAACCCTCTGACTTTGGTTTGTAAAGTGGGTTGAGGCCATTCCACAATATCTTTGACTTTGTCAGGGTCAACAGAGACTCCTTCAGGTGAAATGATAAACCCTAAGTAACAGACCTTAGGGGTAAAGAAGGTACATTTGCTTTTCTTTGCATACAGCTTATTTCGGCGTAAAAGCTCTAACACTTTCCTAACATGTCCTTCATGCTCTTCCTCTGATTTGGAATAAATTAAGATATCGTCAAATAATACTAGGAGAAAATCGTCCAAGAATTCTCTAAAGAATCATGCATCAGACGATTGAAAGTTGCAGGAGCATTCGTAAGTCCGAAAGCCATCAGATATCAGCCTCTTGCATTCGAATTTGATGATAGCCAGATCGAAGATCAATCTTCGTGAATATTTTGGCTCCATGTAATCTGTCCAGCATCTCATCAATACGAGAAATTGGATATTTATTCTTGATGGTAACCTGATTTAAGCCCCTATAATCTATGCAAAGTCGAAGAGAGACATCCTTTTTCTTTTGGAAGAGAACAGGTGCACCCCATGGAGATATACTAGGTCGGATAAACCCTTGCTCAATCAACTGCTTGAGCTACTCCTTGAGTTCTATATCCTCTGGAAGTGACATCTTGTACGACGCTCTTGAGACTGGTTCACTACCTGGAAAAATTTTGATTTGATGGTCTACCTCTCTAGGTGGTGGTAGTTCAGAAAGTTCAGTGGGGAAAACATCCGAAAATTCTTCTAGCCACATTGGCTCAAGGTTGGAAGAAGATTTTTCTACTTTGTTTAGCTTGACTTCAAAAATTTGTTGACCCTTGCGTAACCCTTTCAAAAGACAATTAGCTTTGACCAAGTAAGCTTTTGGTTGTCCATTCTGGCCTTGAATAGTGACTTCTTGACCTTGGTTGTCCACAAAAGTAACACTTCCTTGGGCATAATGGACATTGGCATTATGACTGGATAACCAATCCATTCCAAGAATTCCGTCATAGATTCCTATGGGTAAGGTTCGAAAAGTAGCAAAAGTAGAGTATTCTCCCAACTTGAAATCTATTTTTCCCACAGTGTACTGAGATAACACCTCCTTTCCATTGGCTAATTCAACTCTCATCTTTCTTGTAGGGTGTTGATTAAGTCCTAACCTCCTTAAACATTTAGGTGACAAGAAAGAATGAGTACTTCCACAATCAATAGGAAGCTCAAATTTTTCACCTTGGTGATTTGCAGGTGTTTGAATGACAACATATTGTTGTCTTGCTCTTGGGTTATCAATTGCAGCATGTAGAGTTTCTCTTTCCTCTTGTTCTTCTCCCAATGTTGGTTCTCCTATGATAGCATTGACTCTGGAAGCCATTCCGTGCCCTTGACCTCGTCCTCCATTTCTTCCTCCACGATTTATTATTTGGCCTCGCCCTCTAGCTCGATTAGGTGTATTTGTTGTGGAGACTCGCCTAGGACATACATTCCTGAAATGTCCTAGCTCGTTGCATTCATAGCATCTAAGATATGCATTTTGAGCTCCATTTGCTGAAGCTGCAACTATTGGATGAGTTTGGTGAACTGGGTGAACTTGCCTTTGGTTCCACATCATAGGCCGTCCTCTCCTTCCAGCATTCCTTAAATTTCCATTTCGTACCCTTTGAGAGTTTGACATCTCTTTAGCTAAGGGTTTAGCTGTTAAAAGAGCATCTTGCAAATTTACAGGCCTCATGGATTCTAGACGAGTATTTAAAGGAGCATTTAGCCCTTGGCAGAAATGGGCTACTTGTTGATCTGCGGTCATTGGCGGAGCATAGTGCCTAAGAGTTACAAATTTGGAGTAGTATTCTTCCACTGTAAGATGAAACTGATGTAAGTTGAAGAATTCATTCATCTTAAGGGATTCGTGTGCAGGTGGAAGATAACGTCCTTTGACAGCATACTTAATGTCTTCCCAAGTTTGAGTGTTTTGAGCTACTTGATTATCTTTGCAGCGTTGTTTCCAATCCTTGCTAGTAGTTGATCTGGAGCTCTTCATCTTCTATAGACATGAATTACATAGCAATATTGTTTCAATGGTAGAGTAACTTAGAAAACACGCTCTTAAGCTGGTGATGATTGGGCTGAATATCATGCTTCTATAAGTGAAGAAGCCCGTGTAGAACACCTCTTTGAAATGATGCATGTAGTATGAGGGTAAGAAAATTACCCTAGCATTGAAACCATGGAGTACCTCCTCTGAAGGTTGCTCTGAAAAATCATAGCACATGCCTTTGATTGCCTTCACATAATGACATTTAGGTGTCATCGGTCTACTTGGCTTGATGGAAAGTATGTAGGCAAGTAAGAAGCATCTTTGAAATCTTAACCAACATGATGCAAGACAAGTATGGTTTCCTATGGAAAATTTGTATTGTTGATAAGAGACTCTCCACCGTATAATCATCAGTGGGTTTTCCTTGTGGTGTTGGTGGGAATCGCGGATAATTAAGCCAAGTAGGCCAAGTTTGCTGGATGATGGAATGTTTTTGCTAAGTGCGGACCCTCAAAACTAGGCACTAAATTGGACCTTTTTTTTATTTCCATTGGTGCATTGGTGTAGATAATGAGGTATCTCAAGTGCCGGTTTAGACAAATGTCACACCATTTAGGGTGTACCATTGTTGGGTTGGTGGCAAGCTCCTTGAGTAATCTTTCTTTAATTTGCAATACTTTAAACTTGATGAGCATATGGGGAGTCCATGTTGGTGCCATTCACTCCTCCCACTACATTGCCTTTGTGAGGTCCCTGCCCCTTTTTGAGAGGAGTGGAGTACCTTTGATAGGTCTCCAATCCTGAGAAGAAAAACCAACGGACATTGCCTTAGCTACTACGTAGCTACGAGCTTCAACCGTTAGTGAAGGATTGGTCCTATCTCGCTATGGCGGAGCATAACCACCATAACCCTATCTATAAACTATCTATAATCAACTATACATAAAGGTATAAATCTTAGAGTGACCAACCTGTTCGCTTTTTTCCGCGTGTTTCAGAAGCACAGCCGCCAAGGTTTGTCTCTTTTAAGATTTATGACTAATAAAAAAAAGAAAATTCTAGCGTTGGAAAGTTACCCGACTCATCGGGTCCACCCGTCCATAGAATGATACCGTCGGGGTATCATTCTCCCACTTTCCACACCACACTCACCCTTCTTTTGTTATCTAGTTACTACCACACTGTTTAAACATACATGTTCCTTTACTTTATTTATGATACTGGTTTGTTAAAACAGCCCTTCAAACAATATTACAAACAATAGTCAAACAAGAAGTCGTCCAATTCTAAACCAACAACCCGTGGATTAGGTTCACTCAAGAATCTCTACTGGCGCTATTATGTCCGATCGGTATATACATTATTTATAAAAACCTTTGTCCTCATGAGCGTCCCATACCACTCGACATAGCATGTTCCGCAAGGGTTCCACCGTTACTTGTACCAGCTTCATGATCATTAGCGCATTGGGTTCGAACACGCTTTGGAGCCATTTTTTTGTACTACACTTATGTTATACACTTAGAACTTTAAATTGGTCAATTTCCCTAGTAATCTCTTGTTCCCAAAGAGAGTCTGTAATTTGAACCCTCGCCAACTCGGATTCACACTTAGTTTTGTTGTTCTACATCTAATTTCTATACATCAAATATTTGCTAATCGTAATTAATCAAAAATTAAGTGTGTAAACTATGAGTGAAAGTTTAGGAATGCATTACTTTTATGCTTCACATTTCTAATCCAATTCTAACTTCAATTTCTATACTTCAACTAAGTCAATTTTTAGTATTATTCAAAATTCTACTTAATCTAATTAACAATAAAATTGGTGAATGAGAATTTCATCATGTATAATAAGAATATGATGAGTTCTCTTATGTATTAACTTTCAATTAACTATGCATAAGTTAATAGTGAAGATGTACTAACTAGAGAGAGTAGGTATACTTAGAGAGATTAGAGTAAGAGAAAATATATACACACATCTTTTCTAAAGTTAATTGAATCTTACTAATCCATTAGAAGATTAGAGTAAAAGAGAACACACACACATCCTTTTCTAAGACAAAACATACACACACATCTTTTCTAAAGTTAATTGAATCTTACTAATCCATTAGAAAGATTAGAGTAAAAGAGAACATACACACATCCTTTTCTAAAGCTAATTGAATCTTACTAATCTATTAGAGAGATTAGAGTAAGAGAAAACATATACACACATCTTTTCTAAAGTTAATTGAATCCTTCTAATTTATTAAAGAGATTACAGTAAGAGACAGCACACACACACACACACACATATCCTTCTTAAAACTAATTGAATCTTACTAATCTATTAGAGAGATTACAGTAAGAGATAGCACACACACACACACACACACATCCTTCTTTAAGCTAATTAAATCTTACTAATCTATTAGAGAGATTAGAGTAAAAGATAGCACACACACACACACATATCTTTCTTAAAGCTAATTGAATCTTACTAATCTATTAGAGAGATTAGAGTAAGAGATAGCACACATACATCATTCCTAAAGTTAATTGAATGCTTAATTAATACGTACCTTATTAGTCCACTAGAGTTTTTGCTCTCTTAGTGGTTTGTGGAAGCCTTCTCTCCAAGAGAAGTTAGAGCACTTCGTGAGCGCTATAGAGGCAATCTCTATGTCTAAAGTGTGAGCATGGATGCACTATTTATAGCAGAAAGGAAAACGTCCAACATTTTTTCCCAAAAAATATATATATATATATAAATTTTTTTTAAAAATAATGTTTCTTTAATTTTAATTTTAATTCTTCCAAAAATCATACCCACGTTTTTGGTACCCTTGTGGTACCCATCAGCTTGACCACTTTGTCATTATCATCAAAAGATAAGGCCACACAGCCCCCACTCATTATGATTAGTCAAAACTAGCCTCTCCTTTTCATGTGACAGTGTGTCCCACTTTGTCCCCTCCTATGTAAGTCCAGGTGAGTCCATGTGCCTTCATTTGTCATCCCTGTGTATTCTTTTGTCTTTATAATTATTTTATTTATTTCTTTAATGATAATTTACTTTACATTTTTAAGTTAAACTTTACAGTCTTATATTAACTTTACAATAGTAAAAGAAAATTCTACAATCAGTAACTAAGTCTTTCAATAAGTTAATTAGTGATTCATATAGCTAAACATGTCAAAATTTTGTAGCGTAAATTTTAAATTCTAGGTTTTCTCAGCCTACGATTCATAATTTGAACTTGAATATCTTAAATAATGAGTGATGGTTAAAAAAAATTCAACTGCGTAATAGAACTTGTATGAAATTTGAAAGTAGAAACCTTACAGACTCCTTCCAGACTTGCTCAGTTTCTTCTTCTACTTGCCTTTTAAGCAACTTTTCTTCATCTACATTCAAGCTTGTTGTCAGTGCAGATGGTCCGGTATCTTCTTGCGTGACCATACTCTCAGAGAGATTTATTTTTGTTGTGAGTATTTCATCAAAATTCATGAATTTTAGAGTATCTATAGCTCCCATGGCTTTTTCTTGTTGGTCCTCCCCGGAGGTGGATGCTTGAGACTTGACTACCTTTTGATCTTTTCTAAGATCTTTCTTGAGGTGTTTTATTTCCTTTCCTGTAGCCTTCTTCTTTCTGCATAAATTCAAGTGGGAGTTTTTTACATTTGCTCAAGCTTGATTACCATTTCAAGCTCTTTTAATTGTAGCTCAAGGGCTTTGTAAGCCTCATCCGTGTGTTGCAATGTAACCACGATGGGTTTAGTCAACAATTGATTAAGTAGCGTAGCTTTCTCTTAATAGCATGACTCTGATTGGACTAATTGAGCATTTGCTACATCAAGCTAGACTAGCACTCTTTGAGCAAACAAACTAGTATTCTATAAAGCAATGGTTACATCTTTGAGCTGATGTTCTTATTGTTGTGTTGTTGATCTCAGAGGTTCTAATTCTGCTTCAGAATTTGCCATCACCTCTTCCAATTTTATTGTTTGAAGTCTCCATTGCCTCGGTACATGCCTCGCTGAAAGATTTTTCTACCTCAAGCCGCATCATTGTAAGCTTTAGTTGTTACTTGAAGTGATGAAGTTATTGGTGTCGGGCAAAGACTTCATACTTCATTCTATCCACAGCTTCATGGACATATATAGCATATTTGTCTATGTCCTCCTAGTCCTCGAGTTTCCTAGAAGTGCCAGATTCATGTTGATGTGATGGTTCAGTTGTTTCTTATGTTGGTGGCTTCTTTTTGGACATCCCTAGAAACTCTGTTTGAGTTTCAAGGAATTCATCATGTTGAGTGCTAGGATCTTCTTGTTGAGATTGTTCTCTAGGCATGGTAGTGATGTCCACTTCCTTCTGCTTCTCTTTTAGGCATCTCATCCAACTTTCCTTCTACTACTTTGGGTATCACTTCCAAGTTTTCTCCAGTCTATGCCTTGGCTTTCTCCTTTTGAGCATCTTCCTATTTGTAAATTGAATCCAACCCCACCAAAGTGTCATCATCTTAGTAGTACATTGGATTTTTTGAGTGGATTTTGATCCGCTTAGGTTTGGCTTGCCACCTTTTCGCAAAGTCTCCTTTCAGCCCTTGTTTGAGCTCAAATGTAGTTGCTTCCCTTTCTATCCTTGTTGCTTTTTGTATTTGGTCTTTGACTCTTACAGTGGGACATGTACGTTTCTTGGTATCTTCCCCTTCCATCTTGGCCTTGCCTTTTTTCCCTTCTTCTTTTTTGAGAGCTTTGTCTTCTTCTCCTTTCTAGCTCTTTGTCAATGTGATGTGCCACAGATGTAGTGGTTGTTTCCTTCTTGATTTTTGATTCAAAAGCTTTGACTAATCTTTGTTGCAATCTTGTAGAAGTGGGTGGTGCTCTAGGTGGTACCTCTTCTTATTCTTCATCCATTTTTCTTGCTAGCCATAGATTTTTTTCAGCACTGGTGGTAAGTGATCAGCTTGGCCAATAGCATGATATGATATCCTTGTGAGTACTTATGGAGCTCCCAAAAATGATATCTTTTTTTACTTCTTTACATATGTGAGGTAGTGTGAATATATTGAGAATGATTCACATCTATAGACCCCTCTTTATTCCATGCTTGTGTAAAGGTTGATGCTATTGCGTGATTAGGGCAAGTGTAGCGGGGTGGCCTCTTTACAATGAAATTAAAGTGTCATTAAGAATTTCTCCCCCATCCTTGCCTGAGTCCTCTGGGATGACATAGTGGAGCCCGCGTTGTGCAATGCATGGGTGATGAAATCGTGTCTATGCATGGCCAAGATTGGCCCTACCATGCTATTGAAGTCAATGAAAGTAGAAAATAGTATGATCTACAAGAGGTGGGTCTTGAGAAGTATACTCAAGGGTGTCAGCATATAGAAAAGTATCTTGTTGATTAACTCTCTTAAAGCACAAACCTTGCAATAGTTGTGCTCGTTCCTTGATAGTGATATGTGCACATTTCACAATCATGGTGCTGGAATAGGTGGACACTATAGCTGATGATGTTTCTGGTGTTGGTCAAGGTGTAGGTACCCATTTGTACAAAACTATTCATGGCCTTGTTTTGAGTCTCTCTTGACATTCAGTTTACTATTGGATCTTGGATTCATGTTTTTGCTTAGGTTTCCAAATTCATTGAGCTTACTGTGATTTTGAATTTTTCCTTTGCGGCTGATATGGGGGTGTATCTAAAGATGATTTCTTAGTGCTCAATAGTTGTTTAGGTACCCAAATCTACTTTGTGAAGAAGAGGACCCGAGAGCACATCGAAAGAGGAAGAGGAATAAGCATGCACACTCACACACACACCACCATAGCTACCCACAGGTTGGAGGGGGAGAGTCGACACACACTATGTGCTCCCTTTCTTTCTTTTCTATCTTATGCATAAGGCACAATACACATTGTACTTAGTGTTAGTGGCTCACACAAGTGTACAACTGTACATTTAGGGTTAGTAGCAGTTAGTGATGGGAGGTCAACCACATGTCCATTAAACTTAACATTCTCCCACTTGATGGCCAATGTGGGAGACCATATGAATGAAAGAGAACCACTCTTCACCCAATGCCCATCAACTCACGACATTACTGAAACTGATGGCTAGAGAGACTTTTAGTGAGTGCATCCGCTGATATGTTCTTTGATGTAGGAATCTTCACTAAATCAAGGCTCTTGTTTGCCAAGCACTCATGAATGAAGTGATAACACACATCAATGTGTTTTGTTTTGGAATGAAACATTGGATTGTTAGCCAAGGCAATAGCACTTTGATTCTCACAATGAAGAACTGGTGTACACTACTCCAATCCAAGATCTTTCACTAGGCAAGCAAGCCAAATAGCTTCTTTTCATGCCTCACTCAATGCAACATACTCTGCCTCTGTGGTAAAAATGGATGCATTCTTGAAGAACGGATCTCCAAGAAATAGCAGAACCAGAAATTGTGTAAATCCAACCTGTTGTTGATTTATGATTGTCAACATAGCCTACATAATCATTGTCTACAAATCCCTAAATGGATGACTCTCCATGACCATAGCATAATTGTCTATCTCTAGTGCCACTCAAGTATCTGAGCACCGACTTGACAGTATCCCATAAGGAACCTTAGCCATTGCAATTGTTTCCTTATTAGATTTGGGACAGTTGTTCTTGCTAAGTTTAAATATGCAGGCAATGGAGTACTCAAAACCTTCCCCTCTACATGTTGAAACAATCAAGAACCTTGTGTACATAATCTTTTTGAGAAAGGTACAACAACCTCTTCTTACAGTCATGAGTAATGCACATACCTAAAATGTGATTGGCTTCACCCAAATCTTTCATGTAAATTGACTTTTCAGCTTGGTTTTCAAGTCAGCAATGTCCTTTTTTGAATGACCAACAATAAGCATGTCATCTACCTAAAGGATAAGCATTATAATCTATCCATTGGGTTGTCTTTTCACGTAAATACATGGATCCTCATTACCGCACTTATAGCCTAGGGAATTCATAAATGCATCAAACTTTTGATACCATTGTCTGGATGATTGCTTCAAGCCATAGAGACTTTCAGAAGCTTACATACCAAATGTTCCTTGCCCTTGAGCACAAACCCTTCAAGTTGTTGCATATAAATATCTTACTCCACATCACCATGTAAGAAAGTTGTAATGACATCCATTTAATCAAGCTCTATATCTTCTATGGCAACCAAAGCAAGCAACATTCTCAGTGTGGTCATCTTGACACTAGAGAAAATCTTTCCTGGAAATCGACACCATATTCTTGCTTGAAACCTTTGGCCAGCTAATGAGCTTTGTAATTGTCAACCTTCTTCTTGTAAACCCATTTACAAGGCAATGCTTTCCTACCTTTTGGCAATGGAACAAGTTCCCATGTTTTTCTCTTTGCAATACTGGACAACTCCCTCTTCATAGCATGTTCCTAGTGAACCTTATCATTTGCTAGCATTGCCTCTTTGTAACAAGAAGGCTCACCACTATTTGTCAGCAAAACAAAATTCATGCCTAGAACAAAACGTTTTGGCAGATGTGAAACTCTTTGAGATCTCCGTGGGCTGATCGGAACTCCTACTAGCCTGTGTAGTAAGTGGCTCGTGAGTTGACTGGACAGGAGATGATACATCAAAAAATTTCACTTTTTGGAATTGAACCTCTTCACTGGCTGTTATGCATCTTAGTCTCATTAAAGACAATATCACTACTACAGATCACTGATCGACTTTTTGGATTCCATAAACAATAGCCAAATTGACCATCTACACCATAGCCAATGAAGATGCATTTCTTAAACTTAGGATCTATCTTAGCACGCAACTCCTTGGGTACATGTGCATAAGTTTAATAGCCAAATGTGTGTTTTTCATAAGACAATTTATGTCCTAACCATAACTCCAAAGGTACATGAAACTGTAATGAAGCATGTGATGATCTATTGATCAAGTACACGGCTGTGTGTACAATGCTTCAGCCCAAAACACTTGTGGTAAACTAGCATGTGATAGCATAGACATAATTCTCCCTTGGATGGTCCTATTCATTCATTCCGCAACACCATTTTGTGTAGGGGTATAAGGAGCTATAAACTCATGCTTAATTCCCCTACTTGAACAGAAATCTGTAAACTCTTTGGAGGCATATTCTCCACCATTGCCTAAGCGCAAAGCTTTCAACTTATGTTCATACTAAGTTTCAATACTAGATAAGAACTTATGAAGCAAGAAAATATCTCATCTTTAGACTTCATGGCGTAGACCCAAACATGCCATGTTGCATCGTCAATGAATGTAAAATAATAGGATGCACCATCATGGGATTTAGAAGGCATAGGCCCACATAAATCACTATTCACAAACTCTAAGGGTTTTCTTTCTTTGTCAAAAGAATGTGTACGATGTGTCCATGTTTGCTTTCCATATTGGTAGTGCTCACAAAAGGGAAAATTAAAAAATGACAAAGACGGTAAGTAGCCCAAACAAGAGAGTGTCTCCATTTCCTTCTTTGACATATGTCATAACCGGCTTTGTCACAAAGCAACGGTTGGCAGCTCGATTACAAAAAGAACATTGTTTTTATCAGATACATAAAGAGGATAAAGTGAAGCAACTTTAGAACCATGGGATATAATAAGATGACCCTTTGCAACACGCCAAGTCTGCTGATGAAAAGTGACTTTGTAACCCAATTCATCAAGATGTCCAACCAAAGTCAGATTTCATGTCAAGGCTAGAACACGACGCACATCATGGATGGTAAACTTCACCCCATTTGCCATAACCATGGCAATATCACTTACACCAACAATGTCACAAGAGTAATTGTCACCTAGTGTAACAGAGCCAATGGTTTCCTCATATGTAATAAGCCAATGCCTATTAAGGTGTGACATGCAACGAAGCACCCGAATCAAGAATCCATGTATAGGATACTTCACCACTAACAAAGAGTTCAACTGGCATAGAACTCTGCCAAGATAGAGTTTCTTATGCATCATAAAAGACATCATTATTTTTAGTCAACATATTAATGTCTTGCACATCACTGTCATCTTGAACTATGTTTAGTTCTTCAATCTTAATGAAACTCTTTGGTTTTTTCTCTTTATCATCATGATTGTTGCCTTTACATTTTCCCTTCTCTTTATTACACTTCCAAGCATAACAATCCTTTTTTATGTGACCAAACTTATCACAATAATGGTATTGAGCATTGCGGCAACCACGAGGCTTTGATCTACCCTTAGATGCATCTCTATTGCCCTCTTTCTTGGACTCACATTGCGAAGAACGGCCCTTATTCATCCCTTTCACATAATGAGCTTCGCCATGATGCGAGCTAGTCATGGTCTTCTGATGCATCTCCTCTGACAAAAGTGTACTAGTAACATCATCGTACTTTAGCGTACCATTAGGAGCAGAGTTACTAATAGTTGTGCAAAAGATATCCCAAGAGGATGGCAATGAACAAAGAAACAATATTTCTTTCATCTCACCATCAATGGTCATGCGTTGTGCATGAATCTGAGCAAAAAGAGAATCAAAATCATTGATATGGCTGACAATGCTAGCTGACTCCTTCATACAGAGGTTGAAAAGTTTTTGCATTAGAAAAACCTTATTTTGCTAGCCGTATCCTTTTCGTAAGTGTCGCAAAATTTTTTCCATAAAGCATGAGGGAGCAGTCTTGCATTCTGACACTGAAAAGTACACCGACCCAGCAAGGTGCAGTCTAATCGTAGGTCTGCATAGCTCATCAAGCTCCTCCCACTGAAACTGAGTCATGTGCATATCTTCAGTTCTAGCCGCATAGGCAATAGGAAACTTTTGCTTCTCTTGGACAAGCACATCATGCATTTGGTTCTCCCAAAGCTGAAAATTAGTGCCATCAAACTTCTTTATGGAATAAATGTCACAGTCTTTGCTAGTAGACATGGTGACAAAACTACCAAAAGATTCTGGGAAAATTTTGGCAAAGTCTCCTTTGTATTTGGGACTATGTCAATCAAAATATGAGACAAAATGACCAAGTATGTCATTCTCAAAGCTTAAAAGAGGGAAATGCCTCTGAAAAACACACTGTATAGAGACCAATTGAGGCGCATAAACTGTCAAACTGACCATAGACCACCGACTCAACGTCAAAAGCACCTATACCACTCTATACATGTCCTATGGAAAGGCCTTGTAAGGAATGCTCCTGATGGGGGCTTTTCACAAGCCAAGCTCCCATACCCCTCTTCTCTCGTCTCCACCCCATGAAAACCCCCTCTTAGGGAGGGAGTGATAAAAGGCATTGGAAAAAAGTAAGAAAAAAATAAAGTATGATTATGTAAATATATAAGAAAGGTAAAATAGGCCACCTCATGCCTGCGGGGTAGCCATCCCAACCTTGCCTCCTTTTTCTTCACTGTTGCCCCGTCGGGTGTCCCTTTTCCTCTCCTCCACTCAAAAGGTCAACCCCCTCTCTCTTCTCTTTGTCCTTTCTCCTTTCTCTCTCCCCTCAAGCTACCCCACCTCTCACTAATAATGCATTATAACTCACCAATAATGCACCCTAACTCACATACAACTTACCCTATCTTCCAAAATAGTATACCCCCCCCCCTCTTTCTCTCTCCTATCATATCCCATGACCCAAATACCCCCCTCTCTCTCTAAAGGGCACCATGTCTCTTGTATGGTAGCTAAATAACCTCCCCCACCCTCACACACACTCAGTTTCACTGAAAAAGGTGCCCACAGACCCATCCCCACCCGGTGGTTACCTGATTTTTCTTGTGTTCACACACATCTGCACACAGATTCACCTCTGAACACACTCCCCTCTCTCCCCTCTTGTAATTACTTTATTCTCCATGTCACCTCTCACTTTTTTTCATCAACCCATCTCTTTCTCTTAGTCTCTCTCTCATGAGACAACTGTTCTGGCACATATACACACAGCCAGACAAGTGGGGCCCACAGTCACATGGCCTGTGTAGATAATGATTTCTTAATTTCTAAATTCTAGAATTTCTCCCCCCTCCTCCCCTATATAAAGAGGGGTCACCATCACACTAAGGACACACACACAACATCACCAAAGAACACACTATGCACTGTGTGTGCACACACACCCACACCATCACCATCACTGCAATCACCATGCTTGTCTTGAGCATGACCTCTACACCCTTGGCTATGGAAGATGAAGGGCAACTAAATGAAGGATGATGGCCATAACCCTCGTGCGAGTCTTCGCCATCAACTCCCACCTATCCACCATGTGCTCTACCACTCTCTCCCTTCTCATTCCCCTACCCTATGCTCCCCATTTCATCGCCTTATTCTCTAAATAAAGCTTGAGGTTTTGTGAGTATGTTTTCTTGCAATGTTTCTCCCATGTGAGGTGTGCGGAATCGCCACCTAATCTTGTGTTTGGAGTGAGCTTGTGTATGTGTGAAGGGTGTGCGGATTCGCTATCCTTTTGTGGTGCCTAAGTACTAAGCCGCTATACCCCTTCCCTCACTCTCTCTCTCTCTCTCTCTCTCTCTCTCTCTCTCTCTCTCTCTCTCTCTCTCTCTCTCTCACTTGATCTCATTCCCTTTCCTCTTCATCATTACTCCCAAGCATTCATCTCTCTTGGATGAAAAATTTGTTATGGTGGTGTGTTGTTTGCGTCCTAGCCGTTGAAGCTAGATGGTGCCCCTGTTTGCTTTACCATGACAGGCTCGAGGCGCGCCATTCGGTCCCCGGTGTTTTAGAGGCCGTCGGGGTTCGGGTACAACCAACCCACAACAACAAAATGGAAGGAGCTCTACACAATAGAGAATCAACACTATTCTACTTTGAGAATCGGGTAACTCAAGTCACCGAGGTAATTATCACAGTCAGTTTTCAAGTCGCACCTGATGCTGCAGCACAGATAAGGGAATCATTGGCTCACACTCTCACTAGAGAAACTAGGGATCTTCTGAGTTTGTTTCAGGAAAGAACACCACCCTCTCCCACAAGCTTGGACAGTGACTAAGCACCTCTAAGCTTCACATGAATCAGTACAACCTACCTCAAGACAGATCACACATACCAACACGTGTACGCTCAATCAAGGTAATACTGGACTTGAAGGCTCACTACCAGCACGTCATTGACACCATGCTGGGTGGGGAGCAGTTTTTTGAGGTTCTGGCATCAGATCAACCATTTGTCTTACCTTTGGTACAAGGCAATGTACCGTTTGAAGTTTTAATCTATGTCCTAGTATAAGAGGGTATACACGCCTCCTTGTAAAGAAGAAAAAAAACTTTTGCAAGTTAAGAAGTGTGTCTTTCTAGCTCTCTCTCAGTAATCATGGCAAGTGTAGCATTTCCAACATTTAAAGGAAAGAAGGGGGAGGATTTGGTAACAGACTTCCTAGATGACTTTGAAGTAGCATGTGTAGTGAGCAACAAAGATACGGATGAATCCCGGGTTAGAATCTTTAAGCATCTCATGAAGCTAGAAGCTAGATCATGGTACAATGCACTTCCACAAGCAACCAAGGATGACTGGGAACCCTTAAAAACCGCTTTTAAGAGGCGCTTTGGGGGAGGTACCACTTCAGAAAAGTTGTGGGACAAGTTGAGAGACTTGAAGCAGGAGGGTCTTTTAGAATATGCCACCTATGAGTCCAAATTTGTGGATTTGTGGGAACGGTGGGTTGAGTCACTAGCAAGGGAGGAAGCTGCACCCGATTTCCTAAAAAAAGATCGGTTCACGCATGGCTTATGGCCGCTTCTCAAGGAGAAGGTGAAAGGTAGATTCCCGGCTACATACGAGTTAGCCGTTGAGATTGCTCGCCTTAAGGACAAGAAGCTGCAAATGAAAGCCAAAGAAACCGAGTCAACAGAAGCAGGAACATCACGTCGACCAGCAACTACGACAACCACAATTCCACCACCACCACCGGCTCTTGGGGTAAGAGATGACCAACAAGATATGTTGGCCCATATTACTGACCAACTGCAGAATTTGTCTGTCCACTTAATACAACAAGGGAGGAGTCAAGAAAGAGATCAAGATCCTGTAAGAGCACGACGACAAAACAGGGAGTATCATTGCTACAACTGCGGAGAAGACGGTCACGGTATGTACTACTGTCCCAAACCACGACAAAACTATAATAGAGGAGGTAGGAGGAACCAATTGTCACCCCCTAGAGAAAGAACACCCCCACCCCGAGCACCACCCCCACCAACACAAATTCTACGTCCACCCAGACACCACTACAAGCATCCATCCCACCTCTTCCACCAGCCCCACCACCTGATCGCCTTGTAAACATCATAAGGCTAGAAGAGAAAGGAAAAGCCGTAGTAGTGGATCCACCCAGAGCAAAGGAGAGGGACAAGGGTAAGGAGAAGGTAACCTTTTTAGAACCACTTGAAGCCATGACTGTGAAAAGATCTAGGAGGGAGAAAGCTACACAATCAGATGATGAGAGAAGCATGAGAGGAGAAACTAGCAAGAGGCCATCCAGGCCACAACGGAAATTGGGCATCACCGACTTCTAGCTAGGGGAAATTTCTAAGCCCTATGATCTAACATTGGATGTGGCAGAGGAAGGACCGAAGATTACATGGCCACAGCTGCTACATCTTGTACCTAAAGTAAGGCGACAATGGTCTAAAATGGTAAGTACAAGACGCTCCAAAACAAAGTAGCCGGAGCAATTTCGGGATGCAACATGGATGACATCCTTCCAATTGTCGACGTAAACATAAAAGGAAAGAGGGTTGGAAACACCTACATTGATGGAGGTGCACAAATCTGTGTAATGAGTGAAGCTATGATGCTTCGATTAGGGCTTGAGGTTGACAGGCCTTCTCCATGCAAGGCAAAGATGGCAAACAATGCAAAAGTAAAGTGTGTGGGTGTGGTAAGTGCCGTGAAAATAAAAGCTTTCAACACTGAGGTAGAGGTAGATGTTTTTGTAATGCCTACTAAGGGGGAGGGCTATCCACTAATTTTGGGAAGGCCATGGTTGATGGCCATGAAGGCAAAACAAGACTGGGGTACTGGCCTTCTACGCATGACCGGTAAGAAAGGGGAGACAATCTACTACGACATGAGGATTGGCAAGCAGAAGCAATTGAATCTGGAAACATCGGCAGATGAAACCACTAGCGAATCTTCCAGTTCTGAGGAGGAGACCACATCCACCGACGAAAGTGACAGTTCCATTGATGTGATGGGTATCATTATGAAGGATCCACAAAGGGTAAGCATAACTGGTGATCCATCACCAAAAGGCCAACCCAATGAAGAGGAGAGCAAATCACCTGGCCTAGGAGGAAGTAGGTTGAAGGGTATGTTGTCTACGGAATTAACACTTGAGGAGAAAGATAGTTTTTTGCAAATGTTGATGGGATTTCCTAACCTGTTCATTGACAACTATGAAAGAATCACAGGCATTACAGTGGTGGAACATCATATTAAGCTGGAGGAAGGGGTAAAACCAGTTGTGCAAAAGCTACGACGACTGGGGGTCATACAAGAAAAGGCACTCTTGGCCGAGGTAAGGAAACTGCTGGAGGCGGGATTCATCTATCCTGTAGAAAAATCAGAATGGGTGACACCCGTAGTGGTGACGCCTAAAAAGAATGGTAAGTGGAGGGTCTGTGTTGACTACAAACCACTAAATGCAGCTACAAAGAGAGACCACTTTCCTCTCCCTTTCTTGGATGAAATTCTGAATGAAGTAGCGGGTTTTGAATGCTATACCGTCTGTGATGGTTATTCTGGATACTTTCAAATACGCATAGCCTTGGAAGATCAGCTAAAAACCACTTTTATCACGCCATGGGGTTGTTTTGCATACAGGGTTATGCCATTTGGTCTCACAAATGCACCTGCCACATTCCAAAGATATGTCACATATGTTTTTCAACCGTTCTTTGGAACATCCATAAGAGTGTTCATTGATGATTTTTGTATATATAGCTCCCGTATTTCACATTTAGAAAAGGTAACTGAAGGTTTGGCCAAGTTGCAGAGCTTAGGTGGGCAATTAAATGTGGATAAATGTCACATTGGGGAGAGTAAAGTCATTCTACTAGGCCATGAAATTTCAGCAAAAGGTATCAACGCCGACCCAAGTAAGGTGTCCGCACTCATAGCCCTACCTTCACCAACGACCGCACGTCAACTGGTCTCTTTTCTACAGAAGGTGAGGTACTTAAGTAGATTCATACATCTACTATCACAACTTGCTCTACCACTGCAACAACTCACTCAAAGATCAACTTTCACTTGGGACGAGGAAAGCGAACATCACTACAACAAGGTAAAGGAGGTCTTTGTTACCATATACATGTGGTAGTGATGTGTGTGAACACACTAGGACCGCCGGGGCATTTTTTCCCTCTTTAGGAGGTTTTTTCCCCGTGCATTGTATATACGCCCATCACTCTAGGGCTATCTATCTTTCCATTGCGCACTAAGTAACACACTCTCTATTGTGTGCCTTGAGCTTCCTTCGTCTTCTCCAAGCTGTGTGTGTTTCTCTGCAACCCTAATTCCAACAATTGGTATCAGAGCAGGTCACGTCCTCCCGGGCTTAGTCGCCAACTGCTCCAGCACACGCCTGCTCACTTTCTCCGATTTCAGTGAGCTTTGGCGAGCGTTCGCAGGTCGACAAATATTTTGGGAGAGCTCAAAGAGCTTGGTCTGCTCAGAATTTTGATTTGGGCTCATTTCGGCCTCCGTTTCCACTACGGGCAGTACTGCACAGGCTATTTCGTCATTTTGTGCAGATTTTCTGTCAGTGCCGTTTTCTGCATAACAGGTGCCTTATAGTCTTCTACGGTTTGTGCTATATAGCACAAGTTGTTCCCGCTCCATTTCTCCTATTCTCGGGCAGTTTTCACATCAGGTGCAGCATTTACCATGGCTGACAACAACAACACAGATGTGTTCAAGATGTTTGCTGCTGAGGACAGGTTGGATGGGGACAACTACCCTATGTGGGCTTATATGATGCAACACGTTCTTGTGTCAAAAGGTGTCTGGAACATTGTGCAGGGCATTGATGTACGTCCTGGTTCTGAAGATGTAGGCGATATTGAGGATGTTGCAGGTCTTGCTGCAAGGATTGCAGCTGTTAGAGTTGTTTTGCCTACAGCAGAACAAGCTCGTTGGGATGTTAAGGATGCGCAGGCTCATGCATTGATTGCGTTGTCTGTGAAGCGCACCATTATTCCTCACATCCGTTCAGCAAAATCTGCAAAACAGGCTTGGGATATTCTAGCAGGTCTTTATGCAAGCCGCAATGAGGCTGAAATTGCTTTGCTGCGTAAAGAGCTAGAGTCGAAGATTATGCATGAGGAAGATGATATGGACACTTTCCTTGCTAGTGTCAAGGATATCAATGAGCAACTCATTTCTGCAGGTGAAGTCATTTCTGACAGTTCCCTTGTGCAAACTGTTCTTGATGCCTTACCAGATTCCTACCAGACTTTTGCTAGTACTTGGAGACTGATGACCCAAGGAAATCCTGAAGTTGTCAAGTTTGATGCATTATGCACATTGCTGTTGCAAGAGTCACTTTCTAGAAAAAACAGGACTAGGCAGCGTGCAGTTGAACAGGCTTTTATTGCTTCTCAAAGAAAGGGTGGTAACAGTAATGCAGCCACTTCTTATGGTTCTGCTGCGAGTGGCAAAAATTCTGTTCCTAATGCTTCTACTGGCAGCACTTCGTCTGGCAATTCTGGTGATAAGGGCAAAAAGAAGATGCGTTGCCATTATTGTAAAGCCAATGATCACTTGATCAAGTCGTGTCCTAAGTTGAAGGCCAAAGAGGCTAAGAAGAAAGAGGGTGGTTCCACTGCAAATGCTAGTTCCACTACAAATGTAGCCATTGTTGAGTCTTCTGTGAAAGGAGATTGTGATGCTGATGTTGATGCAGAATGGGCTTTTAGCGCAGAGTGCACTTACAATCCTGCTGTCCATGATGCATGCTTGTCAGTTGCTGCAGATTCACATGTGTGGTATTTCGACAGTGGTGCTACAAAGCACATTACCTCACATCGTGAATTGTTTACCTCTCTCGAGTCTGTCCCTCATGGGAATTCAGTCACTTGTGCCAACAACGCCTCTTATCCAGTTCAGGGAGTTGGAAAGATTGTGCTCACTGCTGCTAATGGCAGTTCCTTCACACTTGTTGATGCACTTTATGTACCTGGGATCAAGAAGAATCTATTGTCTGTATCCGCACTTGCTAGACTTGGACTTGTAGTCAAATTTGTGGATGACAGATGTACAGTTCATGATCTCAGTTTTGGTGATGAAATTGTTGCATCTGGGCTTTTGTGCCGTGGGCTGTATAAGCTCACTTTGTATGACAAGTGTGGACAAAATTTTGCAAATGCTGTTGCAGATTCAAGGGCTATTTCAGATGCAAAACTTTGGCATGCACGTTTTGGTCATCTGAATTTTGCCAGTTTGCTGCGTTTGCAGAAATCTGATATGGTTGCTTCTTTGCCGCCTCTTGAAGCACCTATCAAACATGTTTGTGAAGGCTGTATTCTGGGTAAAATGCAGCGTTCTAAGTTTCCAAAGGATGGTTCAGTTAGGGCCACATGCAGGTTGCAGCTTGTGCATAGTGACGTTTGTGGGCCCATGCAAACTCCGTCCTTGGGCAATTACCTGTACTTCGTGACTTTCATTGATGATTACTCCAGGCATGCGTGGGTATTTCCGCTTAAAGCGAAGTCCGAAGTTTTTATGTGCTTCAAACAATTTTTGGCTATGGCTGAAAATGTCTCAAAATGTACTATGGGCACCCTCCGTTCCGATCGAGGGGGGGAGTATATGTCTCATGAATTTAATGCATTTCTGGCTAGTCGTGGGATAAAACACCAATGTACAGTGCCTTATACACCTCAGCAAAATGGTGTTGCTGAGAGGAAAAACAGGTCACTAACGGAAATGGCACGATGTATGGTCAAAAGTCAAGCTTTGCCGCATTCTTTTTGGCTTGAGGCCATCATGTGTGCCACTTATGTACTTAACAAGTGTCCTACGAAAGCTTTGCAGTCTATTACTCCATATGAAGCATGGCATGATAGAAAACCTTCTATTGAGCACATGCGTGTTTTTGGCTGTTTGGCATATGCTTTGGTGCCACAAGTGCAGCGCAGAAAATTGGATGATAAGGCTGTCAAATGTATTTTTGTTGGTTATAGTGCTGAAAGCAAAGGTTACAGGTTGTATCACCCGCAAACAAAACGTATTTTGGTTTCACGGGATGTAGTGTTTGTGGAAGATTCTGTTCAACCCTTGCTGTCATGTACTAGAGACAGTAATGTAAGCTCACAGGACATTTATGACACTTTGTTGCCTCTTTTCAGTGGTGGAAATACGAATGTAAGTTCCAATGAGGCAAATGTACAGCCTATGGGGGTTTCTGAAAATGTTTTAGAACAGCCTATTACTGATGCAGATGTACATGATGTACTTGATGAGGAAAGGGCTGAAAATGAGCAGGCTAGAGGTATGCCAAAATGGCTGGTGCACACTTTGCGTGACAGTAAATTGGATGCACCTTTATCTAGTCGTACTCGTTCAGGCTCTCGCCATGCATCTTATGCATCAGATTGTTATGCTTTGGCTGTGTCTAGTTTACATGATGTTGAGGAGCCTCTGTCTTTTGATGAAGCACAGAATTCAGAAAATTGGATTGCTGCCATGAAATCAGAATATGATGCACTTATAGAGAATGACACATGGACTTTATGTGATTTGCCTCCTGGCAAAAAGGCCATTGGTACGAAGTGGGTTTACAAGTTGAAACGCAAGCCGGATGGTGAGATCGATCGCCATAAGGCTCGACTTGTTGCAAAGGGTTATGCACAACAAAAAGGCATAGATTATGAAGAGACTTTTGCTCCCACTTGTCGTATGACTACTGTGCGTTTTCTATGTGCATTGGCAGCTCATTTTGGTTGGGATGTACATCAATCAGACATTGTTACTGCTTTCTTGAATGGTGACATATTTGAGGAAGTTTATGTAACGCAGCCTCGCGGTTTTGTCATAAAAGGACAAGAGGACAAAGTGTGCAAATGTAAGAAGGCTTTGTATGGGTTGAAGCAATCTCCTCGTGCTTGGTATGAGAAAGCTGACACTCATTTGGTTAAACGAGGCTTTCGTAACAGTCCAACAGAAAGCACATTGTATGTAAAGCGTGAGGATGATGTATTTCTCACAGGTTTGAAGTTGAGTCTACATGATGCTGGCGATCCTGCTGATGTCACTCTTTACCAAACTTCTATTGGATGCCTCATTTATGTATGCAATACGAGGTTGGATATTTAGTTTGCAATCTCACAGATCAACAGATTTATGCATAGCCCAGGGTCTAAGCATTGGCAGGCTGTCAAGAGGATTTTCCGCTACCTTAGTGGCACTTTACATCTTGGCTTGTTTTATCCCAAGGGGGGATCATTGCCGCCAGACTTACATGCTTTTTCGGACTCAGATTGGGCTGGTTGTTTTGACACGCGAGTGTCCACAAGTGGTTTTTGTTTCATGCTTGGCAGTTCATGTATATCATGGTTGAGCAAGAAGCAACCTACTGTGGCCACTTCGAGTTGTGAGGCTGAGTACAGGGCAGTCTTCACAGCTACGGTTGAGTGTGTATGGCTCAGACGCCTTATGGCTGACTTGGGTGTTGGACAGGACACTGCCAACACTATCTACACTGACAGTCAGAGCGCATTGGCAGTTGCGAGGAACCCAGTTTTTCATGCTCGCACAAAGCACATTGAGGTGCATTACCACTATGTCAGGGAGAGGCTCTCAGCAGGAGAGATCAGCTTGGCTTATGTGCCAACACAGGACAACCTTGCAGATCTTTTCACAAAGGCATTGTCTCGTGAGAAGCTTGAAGCTTTCCGCAAATCTTTGGGCTTACTCCCCTTTGTGGACTGATCCTGTCCTCAGGGCATGGCACTTCCCTTTACTCATGTGCCAGCTCTCGTTCACCGCATCACTCCAGGGGGGATTTGTTACCATATACATGTGGTAGTGATGTGTGTGAACACACTAGGACCGCCGGGGCATTTTTTCCCTCTTTAGGAGGTTTTTTCCCCCGTGCATTGTATATACGCCCATCACTCTAGGGCTATCTATCTTTCCATTGCGCACTAAGTAACACACTCTCTATTGTGTGCCTTGAGCTTCCTTCGTCTTCTCCAAGCTGTGTGTGTTTCTCTGCAACCCTAATTCCAACAGTCTTAGCCACTCTGCCAACTATCTCACCACCTAAGTGGGATGAAAAATTCTATGTCACCTCAAGTGTTGGTGATGACTCATTGGGGGCTGTGCTACTCCAAAAGGATACGACGACATCTTTCATGAGGCCAATCTACTTCTCTAGTCGAATGATGACAGCAGGAGAGAAAGGTTTCACCCATGTGGAACACTTAGTCCTAGCTCTTAGATTTGCAACTACAAAGTTTAGGTCATATTTGCTGCCTAAGCAATTTGTGATTCTAACCACGGATGAAATATTTCCCTATGTTGTACAACACATGGATGTGTCTGCTAGAATTACTAAATGGCTAGTTCGTCTGCAAGAGTTTGACTACACGGTACAGGTAGAAAGCACGAAAAGGGCAAGTTTGGGGGGACTCATGACCTACCAAATCTTTGAAGGGAAGGAGAAGCAATCTAAGGAAGGAGAAGTCCGATTACCTCCAGTACCACCGATGGTAGAAGGAGCATACTCTCTCTACTTTGATGGAGCCTACAAGCGAGCGTCCGACAAAGCAGCTGCAGGCATAGTGGTCTTTGATGCCAAAGGGACAAAGATATTTTCGTTGGGCCAATTGTTAGATTCACATTCTAACAATGAAACTGAGTATGCAGCACTAACCAAGGGTCTACAATGGTGTGTCTCGCAAGGTGTACAATGCCTTAATGTATTTGGGGATGCTCTACTTCTGGTAAGGCAAGTAAATGGAGCATGGACATGCAAGAATCCTAGTTTAAGGACTCACTTAAGTGGTGTAAAAACCTTGTTGGGTAAGTTTGAAGAAGTTCAAATACACCATATCCCAAGGGCTCAAAACCAAGAAGCAGATGCCCTAGCAAGTGAAAGACTACAGGAAGTGGTGGTTGGAGCAATAAAACTAAAGCTCCCTCTATTTCAAGGAAGTGATGCCATTAGGAGAAATATGAACCTTGCATGGGCCTTGTAAGGAATCCTAATTTCTAGGGATTAAGGCTAATGGTGTGTAGGGTTAAGGGGACAAGGGCATTCAAGAAGCTAGTTTTGAGTAGGCTTTTCTAGACTTTTTTTTAGACACATGTAGGATGTGGACCTAAGAGGTCACCTTCTCTCTCTAGCTTTTTGAAAGTGAAGGGAGTAAAGAGGTGTGGCCACATCATCAAAAACGTGGATCACTAAGAGCCAAAATTTGACTTTTTTTAAAAAAAGTTATTTTTACTTATTTTTGACTTAATACTCCCCCCCAACATATATCCATATCAAAAAAGTATTTTTTGACATTTTTTTTAAACTTACAAGCACTAAAAGTCCAATTTTTCAAAAAAAAGACTCCCCCCAAAAGAAAAAACCTTTCTTCTCTCTTCCTCCTCCCTCCTTTCTCCCTCTCCTCTCCCTCCCTGCCCCTTCTCTCCTCCTCCTCCCCTCTCTCCCACTGTCCCCTTCTCTCCTCCCATGTTCCTCCCTCTCCCTCCCTGCCCCCTTCTCTCCTCCTTCTCCACTCTCCCTCTCTCTCCCCCACTACCCCCTTGTCTTCTCCCATGTTCCTCTCTCTCCCTCCCCCCTCTCTCTTTTCATCCTTTGCTTCCTCATGCAACAACTACCATGGTGCTCAAGGACATCACAAATCGTATGCATACATATTTGCTTGTTCGCAACGTTTGCATCGAAGGCCGCACGTGAGGGTGAGCAGAGGTCATCCCAGGAACGTCGTAGCATCGGTGAGATGAATGTTGACGATTCTTCAATATCTTGCCAATACCATCACATATTTGAATAAAACACCCCTTTATGCAAGGTAACAATATACTTCTTACTTTTGATTGTGTTCTTCTTATCATAAACTTTGAAGTCTAAGGTGTTGCCTCTACTTGTTTTGTAGTGCTTGGCACAAAGGTTGCTTTTATGCACAAATAGTGAAAGGCTGCAGGTTAGAGAGGCCAAGTGTCACCACTTTTCCTCTAAAACAGTCTTCTTTGTTACATCTTGCAGGTAGGTGCTTCAAATCCATGCTCATTAGGGGTGGTTGTCTCATCCTAATGTATATTTTTATATTGTTTATTCCTAGCTAGATAGAAATACTTGCAAATTTGTACAACATATACTTAACAAGTGTCTTCATTATATAGCTTGCAAATGTTGAATTCATACATGTTTTTGTTACAAGGTGACCTCTTGCTATGCTAGTTGAGTGGCGTTGTTTGCAAGAACGGCTCAAGGAACTGGCATAACATGAAGCTTTTACGGTGGCACAAAGCTCTCCTCAACGGCAATGTGGCTCCCACTACACCAAAAATCATAATGCTGACATGAAGAGATCCCTAGTAGGACAATGCAAAAACTTTTCATCAGCAGCAACACACTCTTTCCTAACATGAGGGCACTCCTACCAAAGATATTTTTATGTGATAGGTCACCCCAGGAGCATACCATGTCATGGAATGGATGTAAGAACTATGACCACACTACTCCCTGTAAAGTGTTCACAGATGTATGTTTATCAAAGTTAATGAGAAGAAATTTGGACTTTTTTGTTTGTTGATGTGTAAGAGCACTCTAGGTCTACCATATTTTAGATTGTTTGATAAGTTAAATAAAATTTGTAGTCATTTAAAGTGTAAGTTTGTTTTTGTTTGGTAAGATTGTACATGAGAAGACATAATAAAGTATAAGAGATCTTGACGGAATAAGCCTCGATTAGATTCCTACCATGCACTTGTGACACCAGACCTCTCCTTGAACCTTTTGATTTCTATCATTGTGGGAAGTCTAAGGGTGGTCTATTTTCAAATTTTTAGCAATAAATTTTTTTAAAAGGAAATTTTGGTTATTTTAAAGTTTGTACACAGTCTAGGAGTTCATTCTGATTGTTTTCCTTCAGTTTCAATTTTTGATCGAGGGCACTCCTTGGAAGCCACTTTTGAAGGTGTTAGGGTCCCAGGGACCCTCAACATGTTTACGTGCCCTTGTGGCCCCTCTTGTTGAGGGTCCCTGGGCCCCTAAAATGACAAGTACAAGCTTTTTTTAATGCATGTCCATGAGATAGAACTGGGCAGTTTAATGTGTTCATAGCAACCCCTCCCCCCCCCAAATGGCAGATACCTAAACCTTGTATCATGCTTATCAACCATTTTTTACTTCCTTGTGTCCATCCCCTGTTCTTGGAAATATCTTGGTCCCTATTTGTGCCTGGATGGGCATTCTACGCGCCGTTGTGGTCCCTCTTGTTGAGGGTCTCTGGGGCTTCAAAATGACAAATAGGGGCTTTGTTTTAATGTATGGCCATGAGATAGAGTTGTAGTGTTTGATGTCCGGAGTATTCACTATGTCAAATTTTCCTATATCATGTCCGTTCACCACAATGGATTGAAAGTAGCCCTTATAGGCCTTACCTACACATGTTTCTGTAACTTTACAAGAATATAAATTCCCTTCTATTGAACACATGTGCTATGTTACATATACTTTAGTGAACTCGCAAGGTCAAAGGCCTCACAAATTTTGTGCACTCAGAACATTTAGCACTAGAAATCAACCAAAAACAAGGAGCCAATTTTTACTTCCTTGTGTTCACCTCGTGTTCTTGGAAATGTTTTGGTTAAGTCATTTCTTTGGTATTTAAAACCACATGTGACCCCTATTGTTATAGTATCCAACCAAAGGTTTCTTGATTAGTAGTTATATAGGTTCGAGTGATACATATCTTCTATGTTAACAATGCATGTATCTATAATTTATGTTTACACTTTCTCTATCCAAATGAGCTACATAGTAAAAATCAAATCCGCAATTCAACAATTAAGTTCACAAGGTGATAGATATTGGTATGATCTTTAACAATACCAAATAAATAGCTACCAATAGCGAATGAATAGGGATATTTAAGAAGGTTTGATACCAAAAACTTGTCAACACTACTCAAAAAGGTGGAAACTCAAAGGCTTTATAATATATATGATGAAACAAGAATCAATAATAATTCACCCCTATATATCTACACCTCCATCTCAAGTTGTCATTTCTCTAAGTCAAGCTTGGCATAGGAATAGTATGGAAACAATAACATTTTGGAAAGCAAGAATTTAGCTTTCTCAACTTTTGAAATGTTGCTATTGATATATATTCAACATCCCCAAATGAGGACATCTTGACAAAGGTTATGATCCACTTAATAAGAATAACCATTAGTGATTAAACTGAAATCAAAATATTGCATGAATTTCTTCATGGTGGAATGATTAAGACTTGAAACTTCAAACATCTTACAGACAAATCAGAATATCCAAAAAAATCAACAATATTTCTCAAATCTGTATGAAACTCCAGTAATCTAAATAAAATACTCTCACTCAATGCGACACCATTTAACAAAAAAAAATATTTATATTGCATTTATAGAGGAATCCAGCCTCATAAAAATAATTACAAATGGAGACAATGTTGTTGCTGTTAGGCTTCTCTTACAAGTATTTGTCTTTCTCATCTAGAGATTCATATACACGAGTATTTGTGTGTCTATGACACTAGGGAAGATAGTAGTACTATAGGGATGGCTTTTCTAAGAGCTCCTAGAGAGTACCTATTGATTCAAGATTCTACAAAAATCCTACTATTCTTATCAAAATCTTTTAACACGGTAGTGAAAGGTTCCTCACGGAACAAAAATAGGGTGATTTCCATCTCTGCGTATGGTTGCTTGCTCATGTCCTCTCAAAACAAGTTGACTCTGTAAGTAAACAACAGATTATGTGAGCACAAAGTTATAAAGTACAAAATGATATCATTCTAATAATCTAATGACAACTATACAAAGAATAAATTATAAGAAATATCTTTGATGACTCTCCATAGATAACACAGCTTACTTACATTGTGAAACTCAATCACATGCTACAAAACTATAGATGGCGCACCAAAGCCATCAACAAAATAGCACCACCCAATGTTATGAGGTGTGAAGCCTAAACATTGAAAGACATAAAGAGGTTAATTCCCTCCAGCATGATAAACTTAAAGATGGAGATGATCTTAAGCTCTGAATGTAAGCTACAAGGGTAGTTTTCTCACCATTCTATCTTTATGTTGGAGATGAATCCTTGCAATGCCCATGCACTATTCACACCTCCTGTTCTTGTGGTATGCAAGTCATGTGAGTTGATGCTTTTTCCACCTTCGGGAGTAGAGGTTTCCAAGTAGTGCAAGTGAATGAAAGTAGAAGGAGGAGAATCTTGTTTCATGCTGTAATGCAGGTGAGAGAAGGGAGAGGAGCTAGCTTGGTGTGGAACTATGTGGTGGGCAAGGGGAAGAGATGGGGAAGAAGCTTGCTTGGTGCTACAATGGAGATGGGAGAAAGCTAGTAGAGAGATAATGTTGGACTATAGGGGGTGCATGTGGTTGTTGCAGCCATGGAGAGCTTGGAAAAGGGTTTGTAGAGAGAGAAAATCACTTTTAGCTATAGAATAGGTTTGGAAAGACTTTGGAGGGTGGAAAATGATGTTTTGAAATTTTTTGAAAAAAATTAATTTTTTGGAATTTTTTAGTGCACGTTTTTGACTTTTGGAGGTCAAAAATACTTTTTTAACCATGAAATAGGTTAGGGGACCTTTTAAGGAGGGAAAACTTGAAATTTGAAATTTTTTGAAATTTTGAAAATTTTAGTGTATTTTTAAATCCGGGCCAAAAAGTGGGGGAAAAAAGGTCAAAGCGGTCCCCCCCCCCCCCTCCCTTTCCCCTAGCCACCTCCCTTACCTTCTCACTAGGTAAGAGGCCATTAAGAGGTGTAAGGCTACCTTGTCCCCCTACTTTTTTGAGGGTATAGAGTGTGTCCACCACCCTCTTCCTATTGGCTGGCCTCTAATTAACCTTAATCCCAAAGGGCCCCTAGAGGGTTCATATTTTTCCTAATGCCTTGCCTGACATCATGCATTTTTTGGAAACAGGGGAATGCCCATCAGATTTAACAAAGGGACAGAAGCAATGGCTGACGCGGAAGGCCACAAGGTATCGACTCATCAATGATGGTTTGTACTGTAAGGGTAAGGACCAAATACTCAGGAAGGTCCCTCTCTCTCACGAAATCACGGGAGTAATTGCTAGCTGTCACGACGGGGTTTGTGGTGGTCACTTTGCCCTAGACATAACAAGTAGGAAAATCTTGCAGGCAGGCTTCATATGGCCTAGCCTCAACCGTGATGTACACCATTGGTGCAAAACGTGTAAGTTGTGTCAAAAGGCCGGCACTAGGTCACTTATGCCTGAACCACAGACACCTATTCTCTCATATGGCCCATTTGAAAAATGGGGTATCGATGCCATTGGGCCATTACCTAGGGCCAACTCAGGAAAATTCTACATTATCAAGGGGGTCGACTACATGACTAGATGGGCAGAGGCTACAGCCACCACTAGAATCACAGCGATAGAGGTAGCTAAATTTATCTACGAGCACATATGTTGTAGTTTTGGCACACCTTTAGAGATCATCTCTGATAGAGGGCTAGGTTTTAGAGCAGACTTGGTAGGAGAATTAATGCAGAAACTGGGCATTACAAGGAGGCACTCTTCACCATATTACCCTCAATGTAATGGCCTAGTTGAAAAGGTGAATGGAATGGTTTCTAAAATTATTACCAAGCAGGTAAACAATCATCCTGGAGACTGGGATAAGTATCTACTACCAGCTTTATGGGCCTACAAAACTTCATTTCGTACATCCTTGGGATTGACACCGTATCATCTAGTATTTGGTAAGGAAGCAATCTTGCCCATTGAAGTGCAACTACAAAGTCTCAGAGTAATGGCAAGCCAGCTTCAACAGCCCAACATGCATTTGAGAGATCACATCATCAACTTGGAAAGACTGCAGCTGGACAGAGAAGAAGCAATAAATTATTATGCAGCACAAGCAGAGCATAGATGGCTTAGCTTTAACAAGCATCTCCGGAAAAAAGAATTGAAGAAAGGAATGTTGGTGCTCCACTACGACAATCGCTTCGACACACGCAAGGATAAGAAACTCCTGCTCCGATGGGAAGGCCCTTTCATCATCAGGAAAAAGTATGCCAATGGAAGCTACCAGCTTATGGCGGCTGATGGAAAACTTCATAAAACGAGGGTAAATGGTTGGCGACTTAAACCTTATTTTCTTTGATTTTACCAGGCTCCACCAATTGACATTCCAGATGAGGACACACCATCAGCCGCCACCTCCGACGATAATGGTCAAACAGATGAGCTAGAGACATGAATGCCTCTAGCCAAAAGGGGAGGGCTAATGATGGGGGCTTTTCACAAGTCAAGCTCCCATACCCCTCTTCTCTCGTCCCCACCCCATGAAAACCCCCTCTTAGGGAGAGAGTGATAAAAGGAATTGGAAAAAATTAAGAAAAAAAATAAAGTATGATTATGTAAATATATAAGAAAGGTAAAATAGGCCACCTCATGCCTGCGGGGTAGCCCATCCCCACCTTGCCTCCTTTTTCTTCACTGTTGCCCCACCGGGTGTCCCTTTTCGTCTCCTCCACTCAAAAGGTCAACCCCCTCTCTCTTCCCTTTGTCCTTTCTCCTTTCTCTCTCCCCTCAAGCTACCCCACCTCTCACCAATAATGCACCCTAACTCACATGCAACTTACCCTATCTTCCAAAATAGTATACCCCACCCCCTCTTTCTCTCTCCTATCATATCCCATGACCGAAATACCCCCCTCTCTCTCTAAAGGGCGCCATGTCTCTTGTCTTGTAGCTAAATAACCTCCCCCACACTCACACACACTCAGTTTCACTGAAAAAGGTGCCCACAGACCCATCCCCACCCGGTGGTTACCTGATTTTTCTTGTGTTCACACACATCTGCACACAGATTCACCTCTGAACACACTCCCCTCTCTCCCCTCTTGTAATTACTTTATTCTCCATGTCACCTCTCACTTTTTTTCATCAACCCATCTCTTTCTCTTAGTCTCTCTCTCATGAGACTGTTGTTCTGGCACATATACACACAACCAGACAAGTGGGGCCCACAGTCACATGGCCTATGTAGATAATGATTTCTTCATTTCTAAATTCTAGAATTTCTCCCCCCTCCTCCCCTATATAAAGAGGGGTCACCATCACACTAAGGACACACACACAACATCACCAAAGAACACACTATGCACTGTGTGTGCACACACACCCACACCATCACCATCACTGCAATCACCATGCTTGTCTTGAGCATGACCTCTACACCCTTGGCTATGGAAGATGAAGGGCAACTAAATGAAGGATGATAGCCATAACCCTCGTGCCAGTCTTCGCCATCAACTCCCACCTATCCACCATGTGCTCTACCACTCTCGCCCTTCTCATTCCCCTACCCTATGCTCCCCATTTCATCGCCTTATTCTCTAAATAAAGCATGAGGTTTTGTGAGTATGTTTTCTTGCAATGTTTCTCCCATGTGAGGTGTGCGGAATCGCCACCTAATTTTGTGTTTGGAGTGAGCTTGTGTATGTGTGAAGGGTGTGCGGATTCGCCATCCTTTTGTGGTGCCTAAGTACTAAGCCGCTATACCCCCTCCCTCACTCTCTCTCTCTCTCTCTCTCTCTCTCTCTCTCTCACTTGATCTCATTCCCTTTCCTCTTCATCATTACTCCCAAGCATTCATCTCTCTTGGATGAAAAATTTGTTATGGTGGTGTGTTGTTTGCGTCCTAGCCGCTGAAGCTAGGTGGTGCCCCTGTTTGCTTTACCATGACAGGCTCGAGGCGCGCCATCCGGTCCCCGGTGTTTTAGAGGCCGTCGGGGTTCGGGGTTCGCTTTGCTCCCGTCACTCCAACTACCTGTATCGCCGAAGGTATCTCCACATTTGAGAATACCTCAGCTCAATGAAAACATTATGCTATCAACCCTCAACAATGTAGGTTATGCAGCAAAACGTATAGCCAAGTCTCAAAAATAGCTATCATCCAGACCAAGTCTCAAAAATGGTGGGACTACCGTACTAGCGAAAAGATGTCCCCACAAAAGCGTACAATGGCAATATCCACAAAGACGTACAAGTCTTTCATGATGCTCAAACAAGCACCAAAATCATATGCATGCAAAGAAATATCCCTACAAGGAGTCAAACTACTCTCAAAAGAGCTCAAACACTGTCAAAAGTGCCAACATATGCATGTACGCATAAAAACCTACTCCCACTAGAATCAGAATATCACAAGCACTGAAACATGTAGCTTGTGAGTCACCGTCGATGCCGTAGCCAAAGCCAATATCAAGGCCAAGAAGCACAAAGAAATCTAACTAAACAACTCTATGTACATGTACTTGTACCTGTACCTGTACCTGTATCTATAGGTTGAAGAAGACAATGCCGTCAAACTCCCACTCTATGTGTGTATATGAGGCCACTCCAAAAGAGGCTACACACTCCCGAATGAGCCGTGGGCTCTCGTAGATGGAAGAGACTGCAACAATGGTACATGTAACTGGCTATGGAAGCTATGCAACACGAACTACCAAAGGAGGACTGAAAAATTTAGCTCCTAAACTATAGCTCAAATAAGGTTTTTGATGGCGCAAATGGCTCCAAAAGGGGGGGTAAAACTTCAGGACACATGCTAGAAACGCTCTCGGAATGCTGAATTTGCTAGTGCCAAAGTTGGAACCCTATTTAAAATCTTGAAAGTGTGCGCGTGTGCGTACGGAAGCGATTTTGGTAATGAAACCTCTTTGATACCAGATGAAGGAGAGGAGCCGGGAGCACAGCAAAAGAGGAAGAGGAATATGCATGCACACTCACACACACACCACCATAGACACACACACAGGTTGGAGGGGGAGAGCCGACAGTGTACCACCTTTCTTTCTTCTCTATCTTATGCACTAAGGCACAATACAGATTGTACTTAGTGTTAGTGGCTCACACAAGTGTATAACTATACACTTAGGGTTAGTAGTAGTTAGTGATGGGCGGTCGGCCACATGGCCATTAAACCTAACACTTTGGATTGTTAATGAGCTGGATTTTAGGTACCCAAAAGTGTTTGGTTCCTTGCATGATGGTATAATGAGGATGGATACAATGGCAAATAGTGGATATAGGACTTGAGTCTTTCCTGCTTCTTATAGATTTGTTGTCTTGAGAGGAGCTTTTCACTCTTCATGGCTATGAGAAAAATGCTACTCTTAATTGGCCGCCTTTAAGTGTTAAGTGTAAAGTCTTTTCATCCCAGTCCTGAATAGTTTTATAGGTTCTCATCCATGGAACTCCTATCACCATATCCTCATTCATATGTTCATTTGGAATGCAAATGAAGGTGTGTGGGCACATAAATCCATGCACAAAGATGTTGATATTAATTGGATCCAATGTCGGTGTGAACTCTTTGTGAAATCCTTGAATTTAGCTCTACAATATTCTAGAGGTTGGGTTGTCTCTTTTTTGTATGTGGATTAGTTGACAGCAATGAGTCATGCACCTGTGTCGGCTAGTACTTTAACTTTGAATTCATCTTTTAGTGTCACTGTTATTTGCATCACCAATCCATCCAACCATTCATTATCTATCTCCACTTCATCATCACCTAAAGATTGAGTAAAGTAGTGATGGTGAACTTGAAGGATATTGAGTGATAACACTTCAAGGATTGGTCGCATTGCAGCTGTCTCTTCTAAATCCGAATGTGTGCCTCTTCTTATGCTTGTTTAATCACTTGTTGTAGTTTGAGATTTTGTCCTTTTGTTGCATGCATTCTTTGTTGCAAGAGGTCATTAGTTAATGGTAGGTGGGATTTTTGAATACGACATCCACTAATCCAGTTTTCCATCACCTCTTCATCTAAGGTAGATAGTTTGATAGCCCCGCTTGGATACACATTTTCAATGACAAAGGTCCATGTCCTTTCTTCTTGAATTTGGGGATGTGTTGTTTCAAGGAGTAGACTAGTACCAAATCCCCTTGTTTGGAGATATTTGTTAACAAATGCGAGTCAAAGAACTATTCTTGTTTCTATTGTTGTGCATAGATATGTGCTATAGCTGACAGCCTCTGTTCATCTAGTTGCTCTGACAACTTGTGGTCCTTCCATTGCAATTTGTGTGCAACTCTAAGAGTGGGTAACAAGAACTCCACGGGTAGTATCACGTCTAGTCCATAGACCAAGTTGAAAGGAGATGCATTCATAGCTATTTTGAATGGCACTCTATAAGCCCACAAGGTTGAATGAAGATGCATTTCCCAGTCAATCCTTCCCATACTAACAATCATGGCTAGCACCAAGCTCAGGATCTTGTTTGTATGTTCAGGTTGACCATTTGCTTGAGGATGATAGGGTACAGATTTGTTATGGATCACCATAAACTTGTTCAACAAGTGTTCTATCATCTCATTGATAAAATATATTCCTCGATCACTTACCAGCTCAATAGGAAGTACGTACCTCGTGAATATGCACTCATACAAGAATGTTATAGTGGTTCTAACATTGTTCATCCTACGGCTCTTGCGTCAGCCCATTTGGTCAAATAATCCATGGCCACAATAATATACTACACTTGAGTCTTTTATGATGGTGGCTGTATTGGACAGACAAATTCTGTTGGAATTAGAGTTGCAAGAAAACATACACGGCTTGGAGAAGACAAGGAAGCTCAAGGCACACAACAGAGAGTGTATTACTTAGTGTGCTATTATGGAAAGATAGATAGCCCTAGAATGATGGGTGTATAAACAATGCACGGGGGAAAACCCCTCTTCGTGAAGGGGAAAAATGCATCAATGGTCCTAAGTGTGTTCACACACATCACTACCAAATGTATATGGTAACAAATCCCCCCTGGAGTGATGCGGTGAATGAAAGCTGGCACATGATTAAAGGGAAGTGCCATGCCCTAAGGACATGATCAGTCCACAAAGGGGAGTAAGCCTAAAGCTTTGCAGAAAGATTCAACCTTCTCATGAGACAATGCCTTTGTGAAAAGATCTGCAAGATTGTCATGTGTTGGCACATAAGCCAAGCTGATCTCTCCTATTGAGAGCCTCACCCTGACATAGTGGTAATGCACCTCAATGTACTTTGTGAAAGCATAAAAAATTGGGTTCCTCACAACTGCCAAGGCACTCTGACTATCATTGTAGATAGTGTTCGCAGTGTCTTGTCCAACACCCAAATCATCCATAAGGCGTCTAAGCCATACACACTCAACCATAGCTATGAAGACTAGCCTGTACTCAGCCTTACAACTAGAAGTGGCCATAGTGAATTGCTTCTTGATCAATTATGATATACATGAACTGCCAAGCATGAAACAAAAACCACTTGTATACACTCACGTGTCAAAACAACCAACCCAATTTGAGTCCAAAAAAGCATGTAAGTATGGCGGCTATGATCTCCCCTTAGGATAAAACAAGCCAAGATGTAAGGTGCCACTCAAGTAATAAAAAAATCCTCTTGACAACCTGCCAATGCTTAGACAATAGGCTATGCATAAATTTGTTGACCTGTGAAACTGCAAACCGAATACCCCGCCTCGTGTTGCATACATAAATGAGGCATCCAGCAGCATTTTGGTAAAGACTGGCATCTATAGGATTGTCAACATCATGAACACTCAATTTCAAACCTGTTTCCATGGGAGTGCCAATAGGTTTGCAATTTTTAAGTCCAAACTTACATATCAATGTCTCTATATAGCTTTTTTGACACAAGGAAATACCACCATCACACTTCTTAAACTGTATACCCAACTCATTAAATCTATCCAATATTGTAGACTAACTAAAAGAGTTTTACAAAAGAGTTCCTAGCAAAAATCAGTAGTCAATCTCTCATGTTCTATAAGAGCTGATGCACCAAAGATGTATATCTCAACCTGTACTTCTGCATCTTTGTCATCAAACTCCACTTCTTCGTCACTCTCCACATCAACTTGAGTAGTTGAAAGCTCATTTCTAGGTTCAGGCATCTGCTCACCACTGACCTCCAGCTCAAGATCCAAACTTACATCATTTTTTGGCCGTGCACTTTGTTCATGAATCTCCTCAATCTCAACTTACAATCCTTCACACGCTTTCTTGCTCCATGGAGCAACTTGAACAACATAGAGCTTACGCGGTTTAACAGATATATTTCATTATTTTCTCTCCATAGTGGATCTATTGTGAATGCAACTTGTTCACAATGCTGCAAAAGTACAAACGTATCCCGCGCATCTGCCCACACCCACCTAGAGTTCCCTTGAATCAATCCACTCTTATCTTTGTGCGCAATTGCATTAGGGCCATTGGTGATAACTTTGAACTACTTGACATCAAAGATAGAAATATCAAACTTTCTAAAGTTAATCTTCAAGATGTCTTGGATGTAGCCAAAGTATTCAAGCTGGCTAGTCTCAGTGTTCTCATCTCTAGCACTACTCCTACTTTCTGGGACGAAGCTTGCCCTAAGGCCTTGCCCTAAGGCTGTGCCCTAAGGCCACTGTCGAAGGTGAACCTTAGTTTATCTATATGTTGCACTCTAAAGTGTCTCCCATGCGACAAGAAAGCTCCATATTTGAGATACTGCAGCCACAAAATTAAAACAAACTTAAAGTTGCTAAAGTAATGTGATCAATGTGGACTTGAAAAAGGAAGTTGTGAAAATTTACATGCTAATCACAACCCCTTGACATCTCATCTTCCTCTTCAGGGTCGATGCATGAATAGCTGGTACACTAGCTACCCATTTTTGGGGGTGGTAGCAAGGGGGTGGGCTGGTTGGTATCTAGGTGAGTAAACATTGAGAATCTTTTATAAGGTTTTATTTGAAAATTGTTCATCAGAAGTCTTGAGCAGCGAGCTGGATTTAAAAACTTTAAAAATTATCTTTTCAGTTTCAACTGTGTGTGTGAAAGTAGTGCGGGGGAGACCACCTTACTCCACAATCATGATGCCTCCTGCTCGACGGTTGCAGAGGGGGGGCAACTCGGGTGGCCAAGCAGCTCCTGCAGCTGAAGCAAAATCAGCCACAATTATTGGGAGACAGAAGAGGGCCCGTCATTCAGCTCCCTCGCCTGATCCACCCTTGGACTCCCCTGCTGGAAAGAGGAAGAAGAAGGTCTTGACTCCTTCACCAAAGCCCTGTCCTCCTATAGCAAAGAAACATTAAAAAATGGCAGATGTTGTAACCCCCAACACTGAGGTACTACTGAATCTTAGTGTTGCTGGCTGTCTCTGCACAATTTATTGTTGTAGCTTGTTTCCAAGGTCCATGTAAGCTCTTTTAATCTTGCTTTGAAGCAAACCTAAGTTAGAGTCCAGATGTTTGTAGATGCATTCAAGCTTCATAAGCTAATCTGCATGCATTCAAGCTTGCATTGAAAACCCGTATAGAGGCATGCATGCATGCATTCAAGCTTGCATTGAAACCCTGTGTAGAGGCATGCATGCATTCAAGCATATATATTTGTGCACATTGCATTTTTTACTGAACTTCAATTGGCTAGCTGCACATGCATTCATGTCTTGTACATAGTTGGGACCGTACTCGTATGGATTGCAAATCATAGTGCTATGAAGAAGCATGAATTAGTGATACTCTATCAGTGTGGTAGCTACCACCTGCAACACTCATTTAATATAGGGAAACTGCATCATATATCATCAAGATTGTAGCATTCAGCATTCTACAAAAAACATAACAAGTTGGTAGCATTATGTTAGCTAGCTACCAATCAAAAAGTTCATTTAGCAAAGAAATACCAAGGTGGTAGTTACATGGTAGCTATCTGTCTAGGACACAGGTTGTACCACCTATTCATGCACATGCCCAGCCTGCTTCTGCTCCTGCTCAATGCAACAATTGATGTTTAATGTGAAAACTTCTATAAAATTGTGATATTATAAATGCTCACCATGACTAAGTTATCTAAGTTTTCATTAAATTTATGGCCGTGTATGTTTCAAGCTTAAGTGTTGAACCATACTCCAATCATACTTCCATACCCGTTTGCATTTTTCGTATGGAAACAACTATGGTCTTATGTTTTTCCCTATATTTTACAAGGCAAAGGCCGTTGGTGCACTCCATATGTGCCATTTG
This sequence comes from Adiantum capillus-veneris, assembly GCF_014529385.1. Taxonomy (NCBI): domain Eukaryota; kingdom Viridiplantae; phylum Streptophyta; class Polypodiopsida; order Polypodiales; family Pteridaceae; genus Adiantum; species Adiantum capillus-veneris. Next base: position 37,395,054 of record NC_140958.1, read on the forward strand.
AAAGGAAGACTGTTTGTTACATGACAAAGCATCAAGCACATGAAGTATACGACCTCCCCAACTTTGGAGTGGATGCTCGACTGCTGACTGAGGCATATTTCACCAACAAAGATTGGTTGAAATGCTTTAAGGAGGTGCCAAAGAGGGGCAGCAAAGTAAAACGTAGAGATGTGAAGCCAGAGCTCTGGAGAGGTTTTATGTATTGTTCACACCTGCGTAGCAAGAACCTCCTGGAAATTATGGTATGGAGGTGACTAAAGGATTTGCTAGAGGCTTTCTATATGAGCAGTTGAAGGGACAGGTTGACTGGGCCTTGTTTTCAGAAAGTATTGTCACAAACATGGATCCAGAAAAATGACATGCAAAGAAGCAGCGATGGGCAGCTTTCCATTCCTCCTCTGTCCCTAACAGTCATGGAGAATGACGAGGACTCCAGATCATTTGGAGGCACCCCAGGAAACTCCGATCGATATAGTGTATGATGTGCAAAAAAAGAATTTATTTGGTCCACCGTCTCTTACAAAGTTAGATATTGTTTACAACATGGTTGTAAGCAAGCATTCTTTTGCATTGTCAGAGTATAATGAAGCTTTTAAGAAGCTAGAATTGCTTCAGGATGATGTGCACCGAAATGAGAGTATCAACCTCCTAGTGGAAAAGCTCAGAGGCCAGTTGAAAGATGAAGAGGCTGCATTACTAAAGGCAAAAGGAAGCGTCGATGTTATGGATGCAATGAAGGTGGAGCATCTTAAAAATAATGTCGGCAGGTTGTCGCTAACACTCCAAACATTGCAAGTGGTAGTTGAGAAGAAGGCACCACTTGATGCTATGGATAGTGCTCTAAAGGATAGAGATTTTACACAGGAAGTGGAGGAGTGTGCACAGGCGTGGCTGGATTTTGTAAAGACCATGCAGGTCAAAAGAAGTACAGTTTTGTTGTTTGAACCTCCGCCAAAAGTTCCACCTGTGGATATGGGCACCTTGCCTTTGGACAAAGTTTGCAGTGCTTGTGGGTTGATGATGTACAACGACGATGCACTTGGCATGTTTTTGCTGCCGTGCAATCATGCCTTTCATATGTACTGTTTTGGCCATCTTATTGCAAGCAAATAAACATGTATGGAGATGGGATGCATGCAACCGATTTCGCATACCATGCGGTCTTTGGTGATCCTCGGCAGTACGAATGCCAATTTCCAAGGAGTGCAATCAGACACCAAACCCTCATCGGTGCCCTTAAGCATGGACCATGGTATATACCCTACTGCATTTTATAGCATTGACCTTAAATTTATCTATTTTTTTGTGTTTCTATTATCAAGGGAGCCCTGCTAATTGTAGCTACTAATACAAGACTGGTAGCTACTAGTACAATACTGGTAGCTACCACTCTCATAGTGGCAGCTGTCATGCTTATCCTGGTACAGCTAGCTACCAGTATGGCTGTGGCTACCATTCTACCATGATCTATTATTCTCCCATGGAAGTCTTGCTGGTGGCAAGGTAGCTATCATTCTTCCATTAGCTACTGTTTTACCATGGAACTCCTGTTGGTGACAAGGAAGTTCTCATTGTCAACCCTAGTAGCTACCAGTATAATAGTGGTAGCTACCATTCTGCCATGAGCTGCCATTCTGCCAAGGAAGTCTTGCAATTGACAAGGTGGCTACCAAGATTGCATTGGTAGCTGCCATTCTGCCATTCTACCAAGGAAGTCCTGCAAATGACAAGATGGTTATCAGGATTTCATTGGTAGCTGCCATTCTACCATGAGCTGCCATTCTGCCAAGGAAGTCCTGCAAGTAACAAGGTAGCTACCAAGATAACATTGGTAGCTACCATGATAGCATCCGTAGCTACCATGATGGCAGGGGGCAAGGTAGCTACTAGGATAGAATTTGGTAGTACTGATAGCTTATTAGTGCTTGCCTGGTAGCTTCTATTGTCATGCTGACCCTGCATGTAACTTGAAAACTTATTCTTAATTTCTTATTGTGAACAACACAATTCAAGGTATTGGTACATGCTGAGAAGGAAGATGTTTTAGATAAAGGTTGTTTCCAAGATTTTATTGTGTTAACCACCACTGCTAGATTGCTTACTACTAGGATAGCATTGGTGGCCCCTATGTCATCTTGGCAGCTCTCAGTCAGCCAGCTACTACCAGGATAGCATCGGTAGCTACCAGGATAGTGTTGTTAGCTATCAGTGCTTGCCTGGTAGCTTCCACTATCATGCCCAGTAGCTTCCACTGTCATGTTGTAGCTACATGTAACTTGAAATAGTAAGTTCTTAATTCCTTAATACTTTTCATGACTGCAGAGGCTGAGCCAGAGACTACAGTTGAGAAGGAAGGTGTGTTAGAGAAGTATGGTCCTGAGAATGGAGATCAAGCAGAAAATGCTCCTTCATCAATGAAGGACAATGAAGTGTCAGCCAGAGACACCATTCCCTCCATCCTATAGACCATACAAATGATGCAAAGGGAAAGAAAGAGAAAGATGACAGGTTTTATTTCTGGTTTTGTTTTTTCCTAAAGGTAGATAATATTGTTTAAGGTTCATTCTTGTTGATTGTTTCTTCTCTCTTGCAGATGGAGCTGCCAAAAAGCCTACAGAGGATACAGAAGGGCAAACAAAGACATCAAAGGACCAATTAGCCATAGAGACTAGAGAAAATAGTAACATGGGATCTGGAAGAAAAGGTGCTACAACAACCAGAGTCTGAAAAAGACTCCAAACATAGTCTTGATATTTTTGCTTTGTAGCGTATCCCCATTTTTGGCTCTTTTCCTAAATCCTGTCACCGTTTTTGGCTTTGTAACAATTCTCCATTTCCTATGAATTAAGAAAGCCAAAATCAAATTTTTTTTGTCATGTCCATCATTGTTGTTTATCTCATTATTGTTTGTATGTTCAGATGTTGCCACTAGCAACATTGACAATCTTGATCACATAATAAGTATGATAGCACAATCTACTATGAAAGACCCTCGTGATGTAGATGGTTCATTTAGAGTTGAGGGCCAAGTCCCATGTGCTAGCAGCATTGATGACCAAGAGGATAAAAACACGAAGGTTTTTGTCCTTAGTATAGGTGAGGACACAGAGATTATCATGAAAAAGTCTGAACCAGGAAGGGAAAATGGTGATGCATCTGTGGATGCAGGTAGTGATGCAAGTTGTGCAGTTGGTGCAGGTGATGACCTGGGGATTACATTTGATAAGTCTAAACCACCTTGAGAATATGGTGACACATCTGTGGATGCAGGTGGTGCAGTTGGTGCAGGTGAAGACATAAACATTATCATTGAAAAGTCTGAATCACCTTGGGAAGATGGTGATGCATCTATGGATGTAGGTGGTGAAGCAAGTTGTGCAGGTGGGGCAGATGGTGCAGGTGAGGACACGGAGATTACCAATGAAAAGTCTGAACCACCTCAGGAAGATGGTGATGCATATGTAGATGCAGGTCGTGAGGCAGGTTGTGCGGTTGGTGTAGTTGGTGCAGGTGGTACAGAATATGTAAGGCACGATGATGGGACGCAGTCTTGGAAAAGGGAGGATGGAGGAGGTGCAGGTGGTGTTGCAGATTATGTTAGGAACGATGATGGGATAGTGTCTTGTCCATGGGAGGATCCTGGGAACATATTGTTTGAGAGTAAGCCAGCTCTAATCCTTGATATTAATGGTGTCCTGCTGACTTCATTAGACAAGAGGTACTATTCACGGAAGCTTGCCTACTGGAATGATCTAGAAATTATAGACATAGCAGGGGTGTATGTTGGGTATAAAAGGGATGTACCTGCATTCTTGGACTGCACTTTGATGTATTTGTGTGGACCTCCTGCATGAAGACTAATGTAAGAACTAGGGAAACTAGACTAGAGATCCTCCTCCCAATCTCACATTATATAAGCGGGCTCCTAGCCCCTTGCCCTAGACAGATCCCCTATCCACACTGTCTAGTCCGGCCCTTGGCCGTAGTCCATGACCATCCTAGTCCTTAGGTTACAGGAACCTTGTCCTGACATTACTCCCCCCTTAAGAAGAGTTTTCGTCCTCGAAAATAAAAGTGGGAAACTTATTCTTAAGAACACTAATGTTTTCCCAAGTGGCACCTTCTTCAGGTCTTTCCACTTGATTAAGGCTTGTTGTCATACGTGATGTCGTGTACGCAACTCATGATAATCCAGAACACGTTCAGGTTCATGCGGTAAGGTAGAAGGTTCAATGTAATCAACCAAAACCTGTTGTTCAATGACGTTGTCATCCCCATGTAACCGCTTTCGTAGACGGCTTACATGAAACACCGGATGACTGCAAGAATGTGATGGTAGTAATAGTTTGTAGGCACGATCATCGACTCGCTTGAGTATTTTGAAAGGCCCACAATATCGGGGACATAATTTAGGTGTTGGTCCAGTTTTCAGACTTTCTGAATGTTTTGGCACACATAGAAATACTTCCTCCCCTTCTTCAAAGGTAACTTGCCGACGATTCTCATCAACGTATTTCTTATACCGATCCTGTGCTTGCCATACATTCTGACGAGAAAGTTTCAGCATATCCATGTGGTCTTGGAGAAAATCCTTAACCTGTTAGAGTTTTTCGGTTGCCAACCCCACCGTAACTGGTGACCCAGGTTAAAACCCGCACATGAGCATGAAAGGACTAAAACCTGTTGTGACATGCTTAGAACTGTTGTAGGCAAACTCAAGAATAGGTAAGTATTCTTCCCAGTCTGACTGTTTTTTGCTGACGTATGCTCTTAGCATATCCTCTAGAACCTAGTTAACCCGTTCCGTTTGACCATCCGTTTCTGGATGATCAGTTGTACTAAGGTTTAGTTGTGTACCCAATCGTTTAAATACAGGGATCACGGTCACTAGCAAAGTTACTTGGAAAACCATACAATTTGTATAGATTGTCCACAAATAACTTGGCTAGTTCCGGTGTCTTAACCGTTGATCTGGTCGGAGTAAACTTACATAGTTTAGTCAACCTGTCACGACCACCCATACTGAGTCATGACGCGTATAGTGGTTGGTAAATCTACAATAAAATCCATAGAGATACTTTCCCGTTTTCCATTGGGAATCTCCAAAGGATGTAAGAGTCCCCCTGCTTTCAGGCGCTTTGCCTTGTTAACTTGACATTTTTGGCAAAGCAAGACATAAGCTTGAACAAAGCCATGTAGACCTGGCTAGTAAAACTGTTGTTGTACGAGAGAATAAGTTTTTCTACTCCCCGGGTGCCCTGCACTTGGACTATCATGACATTCATAAAGAATTTGGCGCAGAATGTTTGTGTCCGTCGGTACACGAACTCTACCCTTGTGGAGTAGGTACCCATTGTCGATGGTAAAATGCTTCCATCACTGTAGTTCATCACTTGATAAAGGAGAACTAGGTGTGGAGGTTAATTGTACACTACCTGCATTGGAGTGAGAAGGATCCCTCTTTTGAACATGGCTCCACACTTTGGAATATGCTTCATCTTGCTCATATTTGCCCTTGAGAGAATCTAAAACTTCACTACGAAGTTCCGTCAACAAGAGCGAATTGATCTATGGCATTAGACTTAGAGCGTGTTCCACTACATTGTATCGGCCTTTGCGATACCTTAATTTGGCGTCATATTCCTGAAGGATCTTGGCCCACCTGGCTTTTCGACCCTTTAAATCTGTTTGTTGTGTAAACCATTTGATGCTTTCATGGTCAAACACAATCTCCAACTGAGAACCATACAAATAATTCCGCCATGTCTTTAAGGTAGACACTATTGCATAGAGTTCGCGTTCGTAAGCAGAATAGTTCTACTAAGTTGCATCAAGCTTCTTACTTTCAAATGCAATCGGCCGTCCGTCTTGTAACAGGACTACTCCAATAGCACGATCACTGGCATCCGTTTCCAAAATGAATGGTTTCAAAGGATCTAAATAGCCAGTATAGGAGCTGTAGCTAATGCATCCTTGAGCGTATCAAAATTGTGTTGTTGAGCGGATCGCCACTGAAAAGCTTTACCTTTGCCTTTTAGTTGATCCGTCGTAGGAACAGCAACGTGAGCATAGTTTTTAACAAACCTTCAGTAAAAACCTGCAAATCCTAAAAAGATATGTAATTCTTCCAGATTTTTAGAAGGTGGCCATTTCCTGATAGTATCCACTTTGGATTGATCCATGTATAGGCCATTAGCTGAAATAACATGCCCTAAAATCACATTTAGATTCCTTGGCATATAACTTGTTTGTGCGTAACAACTCAAATACCTGCCTGAGATGTTGTAAGTGTTCTTCTTCAGAAGCACTATAAACTAGAATGTCATCGAGGAAAAGAATGACAAATTGCCCAAATATGGCTTCAAGACACTATCCATAAGTGTCATGAATGTTGTGGGCGCATTGTTTAACCCAAAGGGTATCACCAAAAACTCGTAGTGTCCAAATCGTGTTTGAAATGCAGTCTTAGGTATATCGGCAAGCTGAATACGGACTTGGTGATATCCTGAACGCAAGTCGATTTTTGTAAAAATGGGAGCATGAGTTAGCTTATCAAATAACTCATCTACTATTGGCAATGGGTATTTGTTCTTAATTGTAACCGCATTTAAGCCCCGATAGTCTACGCACATGCGCATACTGCCATCCTTTTTCTTCACTAAAAGGATAGGCGAAGCCCATGGTGAAGAACTGGGTTGTATAAACCCTCTGCTAAGGTAGTCAGCAAGCTGACATTCCACCTCAGCAGCCTCTGAGTAACTCATACGGTAAGGTGGTTTACTAACAGGTTTACAGCCTGCAGCCACGTCAATGCCATGTTGTACTGAGCGTGTCGGTGGTAATCCTGATGGAAAATCATTAGGAAATACATCTTGAAATTCCTTTAATAATGTTTGTAATTGACTAGCAACTTTTTCTTGTGTAGAATTAGAAATTGGTGGAATAGAGGAGAGAGAAGCATGCGGCATTGAGGAATGTTCAACAGACTCGATATTAAAAATAAAATGAGATAGTGAGTAACACAAAAAAACCTGTTCTATTTCATTATCAGAAACGAGCTGCATAAGCTCGATAGTACAAATCAGTGGTGATGAAGGTATATCCTTTTCTCCTAACAACAACACATGTGCGCCATGGGATTCAAACATCACGCTGTTGTGCTCATAGTTACGGTGCAGTGATGCTCCTAGGCTATGCAACCACTCCCTACCAAGAACCACATCAGCCCCTTCCATGTTCATAACCTGAAAATCTAAACAAGTAGAGTACCCTTGTACTTCCAATGGAACAGCTCGGCATTGAGTATCCCATATTTCAGTATCATGTCCATTCATCATTGCTACCTTGTAGTGGTGGGTACTCGGAGTTTGAGGCAATTTGAGCTTTTTCACCAATCCATAATTGATGAAATTGTGAGTAGCACCGTCATCTACCAAGATGCGCACCTTGTGCCCTTGCAGATATCGTTGCATACGTACTAACTCATGTGGTCCAAAGGTTTGTTGCCACATGGAAGCTGTGAGACAACATTCATGCACCACCTCAGTGTGTGTTACTTCCACTGTGGAGAATTTTGAGGAAGACTCAAGAGGCAGTAGTTGCACCATGTGCACTTATTTCTCCTTCCCCTGAGCATTAGATTTCCCCTTGGGACAATCCTTTCTGCCATGACCTCTTCCTAAACATTGAAAACATAGCTTCTCTTTCTGGCTTTCTCAAAATCCTCAGGAGAGAGAGGACCCTTGGACCCCTTGGGTTTTTTAGATATATCTAAATTAGCAACTAGAAATTTCTTTTATTGTGCACGTACTGAGTGCGTGTATTACCATGTATACTAGTAGTCACGTTACTATTATGTGATTTCTTATCATCAGGGTCATCATGAATATGTGCTTTCACTATGGCTTCCTCAAGTGTTTTAGGGTCTTGGATCTTGACATACTTCTTAAGTTCTGGTGTCAGACCTCGTATGAACCCTCGTACTTGTTGAAAGGTATCCAAGCCTTCCAACTTGAGGATAACGTCCCGATAGTGAGAGATATATTCAAGGAGTGTTGGGTATTGGCGCATGGAACATGTGTCCCAAGCCGTCCAATTCCGATCGGCCTCGTTTGTAGGCAAAAATTCCTTGCTAAACATTGCTTCAAAGGCTGCCCAACTCTGTCGTATGATGTTCTTCTCCTTGAGAGACATCCACCATTTGTAGGCCTTGCCTTCCAGAGTTAAGCTCATTTGCAGAGCTCTGACTACATCCGGAGTACACCGTAAGGCATGAATTCCATCCCATTTACTGAGAAACATGTTCACCGCATCCTTATTGCGGTCTCGGTCTTCGCCCTTGAAAATTGGTGGTTTATAGTTCTTTAACAAGTCATCCACCTCTTTGGTAGTGAGAGTATGCAATGTTTCATTAATTGGGCCTTGCCCTTGTGTTCCAACGTTCTCATGCATGTGGGTGTCAACAGCAGAACTCTTAGACTGTTGATGCATTAATTGAATTACTAATGTGGAAAGTTTAGTAACATTTTCAGTTAAAGCTTTAAAATTTTCATCCATGACTGTCATGCGTGTCTGAAGTGCACGAAATTCTTGAATATCGAGCAATTCGTAAGTATCTTCTCCTGTCATAATGTCACAGTTACTCTCCTTGAGAGGATCCGGCCCCGAGCCGTCATTGGTAGGATCAGGAGTACTTTGCTCAAAATCGAATGTCATATTGATATCCCAATCCATGGCTACACAGTGCCGTGAAAGAAGTACTCAGTAAAAAATACATGATGTCCATAGCACTCGCCAAGTATAGGAGCTTTGCGAACTCCACTTGTGCGTCGTAGCACCTGACCGTCTAAAAAGAAAGAACTTGCACAATCGCAATAGAAAACGAACTCCGAAAAATCGCCCGTGGCTCACAAGACGGCTGAAATCTTGTAGTGGAGATGATTGAATCATCACCGTTTTGAAGAAGCTTGATTGTTGAAAGCTTTCGTAATCGGCGAACGAAAACATTGAAACTGTCACAAGTGTAAAAATATGCAAAAATCTAGAAATTTTGCAAGGACTGAGCAGAATGTCAAGCTCTGGTAAAAGCCGACACGGCTTGATGCTTGCACCGAGCATGGAGGTTGATGCTCGTGACTTGTCTTGCTTGTGGGAAAGACCACCAAGGAGAAGAAAGCTCAAAAAATTTACTTTTTTGGCCTTGCTATGTGAAAACGAAACCCAACTTTGACGGGTTCTGTCGCAGGCAGCGTAAGCAAAATCCGTGAGCACAACAAAAGGTGTGTGCGGCTTGCACGGCCACAATTAGGCCAAGTTCTTCTAGAAGGTCCCCATTGAAGCCATGGGGCTCCTGTCAAGCTAGTGCTCGCGTGATTTCATGCACCACCCAGTCGTGTCCAAAACAGTGATAGCCGTTTTTTCGGCTCTCTGTAATTGCCATAGTGAGTTATCTCACCCTATCAAATCACTCAAACACTGTGGTTACCCTCACCCTTTCACTGTATATAGGTGCGTGTGAGTTAGGGGACTTTTCCCATATCTCCTTACTGAAATAAAAAACCCTCAATTAGCTAGTCATTGGGCTAGTTGAGCCAAAAAAATAAAAAATATAAAAAATATAAGTATATTATGGCCCATGCATATGTAAATATTTCTTTGTATATAGGGCCTAAATAAAATATTTTTTCATAATTATCTTGGTATTTATTTAAATATTTCTACCTAGGTGTGTGTTATTTATGCTCTGTACATTGCCTCACCATTACCACAATTTTTCTTACCATTTTTCATACTCTTTATTCCATATAGAAATATTTTCATGTAAGCTTCTCTTATATTTGGTGTAACTCCACCCCAACAAAAATCCAAAAAAAACTAGTTTTATTTATGTGTATATTTTTTCACTATTGTGATTTTTCCCTTCCTACATCTATTTTGTTTTTTTCTAAAAAATTAGAACACCAAAAATATTTATCTTTTTATGGTAGCCTCATAATGAGAGAGATTTCTTTTGACCCCTTTATATTTTCTCCACTTATATTATTTATATTTGACATGTACATATTCTTTAGACCCCTCAATATTTGATTTTCTTAGTTGTACTATTCACTTATATCATGATCTCAACAATATCTTCAATTATAGACCTACCAAATAAGTTCAATGGTAGGTGGCATGCATACATGCACTATGGAGGGCTCACTCTTGGAGGTATTCAAAAGAATCATCCAAAGAAGGACCCCACAAGGACCTTGTGCAGTGGAAAAAAACGATCGGTTTTGCTGAATTTTTAAAGTTCACTTGCTCTCTGAATCTGAAAAGGTGATACAAACAAAAGTTGTAGATCGTGGGCTGAACTTTTGCCTCAAATTTTTTCATATTTTTTTGAGCTACGAGCTGTGAGCTATGATTTTATTAGTGGACCCCAGTTTTCCCATGCTATGCAGCCACACTCTCTCTTCCACTTTATCATTTTCCTCTTTCACACACACTTCTCCACTCATCATCCCCACCTCTCTCACCACTCCTCTCTGCACCCTACTCACCTTCTCCTCAACCTTGAAGAATAAGAGAAACCATGGTGAACTCATACCTCCCACACACAATTCCATTCCAAAATTGACCACCTAGTCTCATTTTTCCTCCTCCAAATTACCCATATCTATCAAAAAAACCACAAAATTCAGCCTCTTCTCTTAAAAGACAGCATCATGGTGGTTGATTACTCAGCTTCAATTACCTTGTCTCTCAAGGAAGGTCAAGAGTGGAGAAAAAATGTACCGTCAAAGCTAGTGGACCGTCAACAAGCATCAAAATTGGCCCTACTCAAGACACTTGGAGCATCAACCTTGTAAGAAATCCACCTTTTCTTACCTCTTAAGAGTTTTTCTTCCTTATTTGTATCCTACATGGATACTCCCATTGTAAATATCCAATTCCATTTGTAAATTAATACTAACTCTACTAACACTAACCCACTATGAAAAGTCCTATCACCTCCATTTCTCTCCTCTCTCTTTCCCCACCAACTTCTTGATAATTCCAAGAAAAAGAAATTAGATAAATTGCTGAAAATCTAACCCAACCATGGTTAGAGGAGTAACCCTAGCTTTCAAAATTGCTATAAAAGGAGGGTGTAGCTAGCACAAAAAGGGGGGAGAAGAAAGAGCACTATGCTATAGCTTGAGAAGCCAAGCTCAACCTCTTGAGAAGGAGCTCTTGAGTGGAATCTCATTGGCATTAGGCATATGTATGTGTTGTATTAGGGGTGATTAGCAAGGGAACTCTATGCCATTGTAAGAGAGAGTGATCATTAAATTGAGAGTAGGAAATCTATCATTTCTCCTACTAGTGTAAGCCCAACATTTGCTGAATCAAGGAGGGTGAATTTGGACTAAGCATGGATACCTTGTCTCCCTTCCAACGTGAAGTCATGGACAATAATGATGTGTAAGTGTCTTGGTGTTTTATTTAAGTTCTTGATAGCTTGTCTCTGGGTATTGTTATCAATTTAGCCATAAATCCCACATGTTGTAAGAGGGCGACAGGGTGGAGAGGACTCCCCTGGCCTTAAGACACTGATTGGGGTGGCTTTTTTCTTGTGATGTGTTGTGGTGTAATTTACTCAGGCTATGTTGAACAAATACTAATCTCACTTTGATTGGTCATGACAGATTTGTAAGAAGGCATTAGTGCAACAAGCACCCCCTTCCCCCTTCTCTCTCTTTCTTACATATATATATTTATGTTTGCTTGATCATTAACGATACACTCCAAAGCAGCCCGAGCACCATCTCTCTCTCTCTCTCTCTCTCTCTCTCTCTCTCTCTCTCTCTCTCTCTCTCTCTCTCTCTCTCTCTCGTGTTTTAGTGTGTGAGAGTGTTCCATTGGTGTTAGGGTTAGTGTAAATTCCTTGCTTGTTTGTGGGTTGCTCTAACGATTCTCCTCTTTTGCGTCCTAGTTCGCTCTTAAACTAGGTGGTGCCCCTTGTGTAGTTGGGATTTGGCTGTGGTTTTGTTGTTTTGGTTTGTGTTGTGTTGTGCCCCAGCCCCATTGAGCAGCACGGGAGCCTTGAAGGGTGTCTAGAGGTTGCTCTTCTTGTTGCCCGCCCCGGACCGCTTCAAATTGGTGCCCCCACTGAGGAAAGGCTTGTGTATGTTTTGTGAAGGCTCAACCTTTAGCATAATCAAGTAGCTTGCATGAATCACGAGAATTTGTATGATCCCTTCATTCCCATTGCAAGGCAAAAGGTACACATAATTGTTAGTACTAAGTTGCAATTTCAGCGAGTAATTCGTAGAATTTTAGGTCCTCTTAGGTTGGTAGAGATAAACGCATCAGTAAATCATTTTATTTTGCCTCTCATTAGGTACGACCTTAGTTTGGACATCTATATTTTTGTTTTGTTTTAAGAATTAGTTCATGCATAGACCATGGATAATGGCCCAGGAATACAGGTTTTTCCCTTTCATTTCACTCCACACATTAGAGTAAACATTGCAATTAGTAGAAAAATCCATTTTCAACAACGTATGGTATTCATGTTTGGTGCCCAAAGAGTAGGAGAAATTCTCGCATCACCAAACCCTGTCATTCTACCTCTTATTGATTATCATAGGTCATTTGATGTGAATATTTTTATTTTGTTGTAGAATAGATTGCAATTTAGAAAATATTATTGTGTAAATCTTTTAAAGAAAGAAAAAACAAAAACGCGTCACTTTGAAATCAATTCAATGGAGAGCCAACGCCAAATGTCTGGATATCCTCTTTTCTTTGGAGAGCCTGGAGAGGATGCAGAATTATTTTTAGCAAATTTCAAGATGTCTTGCCGTATCAAGAGGATAGTAACCAATCAAGAACGTGTAGAAATGTTTGAGGTGGTCCTTAGGAAAGATGTTAGTACTTGGTTTGACTCTTTGCCTAAGGAAGCTAAGGGGAATTACACAGAAGTTTTGAATCGTTTTAAGAGATACTTCTTTGATCCCCAAAACACTCAAAAACTATGGCAAGACATTGTTTCTCATAAGCAAAAAGACTTAGATGACTACTACTTGTACAAGCAAGATTTTCTACGTCTTTGGGCTCTATGGATACGAAATGTTGCTAACCCTGGTGATGCTGCATAATTTTTAAAGAAGGAGAGGTTCATAGCCGGACTCTTTCCTGACCTTAAGGTAAAAGTTGAGGCGGGTGCACCTGCTACTTTTGATGCAGCTGAAACTAGGGCTGCTGAGAAGTATAGGAAACTCAAGTGCTTAAGGGTAGAGGTTCCAATAGAAGGTCTCAGACCCAAAGGTAAGTCACAAGCATCAACATCTAGGGAGCTTCCTGAGGTAACGGCTGAAGTGATTGAGAAGTTAAATGAATCTTTAAGCAGCCTGTCAATTCACCTTGCACAAGCTGTAGGTCCAAAGGGACAAGCAAAGAAGTCAGAAGAGAGAGAGCCACGAACTAGGAGAGTCTTGCAATGTTGGAATTGCGGAGAGTCTGGACATGGGATGTATAATTGTCCTTGGCCCCGTGGAGAGCCAGGGAGACCTAACTTGAATTACCCAGTGATGAATGCAGGAGAAGGAGCTGGTCAACAACCAAGGCTTCTACAAAGGCCAAATGGACCAAGACCACCTCCACAAGGGGTAGAAGGAGTTCCACCTTTGCCAGATCCAAATGTGCATGTGGTAGAGGTGACAAATTCAAATGAGGTTGACATGGAAGCCAATGGCATTAAGCGTGGCCGAGGAAAAGGTAAAGAGAAAGAAGGAGTCACATCACAGAGTGACCATGGACAAGGCAAGAAGGCAAAGGAAACCAAGGAAACCAAGAGGACTCGACGTCGTATCAACCTCCAAGACTTCCCTCTTGGACATGGTATGGCTCCGTACAACTTGTTGGAAGACATGAGAGGTAAGGGTCCTGATATTTCATGGCCTCAATTTCTTGCATTATGTCCACAAGTTAGGAGGGATTTAACAAGGGCAGTTAGCACTAGGAGAAAGGTAAAAGAGAGTGTGCCTGTTGTAAAAATTGCACAAGCTGAAATGAATGAGGACATTACACCGGTGCTAGACTGTTACATCAAAGGAAGATTGGTTAGGAAAGGTCTAGTGGATGGGGGTGCACAAATTTGCATCATGACAGAGGGACTCATGCAAAGACTAGGCATGCACATCCAGGAGACACCTGAAATCAAAGTCAAGATGGCAAACAATAGCAAGGCTAGGTGTGTAGGCATTTGTAAAAATGTCTTTGTAGAGGCCTTTGGCATTAAGAAAGCGGTGGATTTTTATGGTATGTCGACCAAGGGATAGGAAGACCATGGCTAATGAAAATGCGAGCTTTGCACGATTGGGAGAGTGGGAAATTAATTTGCAGGAATGACAATCATAAGAAGGTTGTCTTTGACATGAAGGAGCAACGCCAAGAGGAGCTCCATGAAGAATCATCTCAAAGTGAGACGGAAGAAGGTTGGACCGATAGCACTTCAGAAGAAGAAAGTAGCGGCAGCATTACTGAAGAGGAGTCTTCCATCGAAGTCATGGGGGTAAGGTTTAAGCCAAGCAACCAAGAGACCTCTTGTCAAGGCTTGGAGGAGGTAGGTCCTCAAGAGAACGAAGGTGTTCAAGATGAAGGGATGCTGGAAGGTATGCTATCAACAACACTTACAAAGGATAAAAGAGAGGAGTTCAAATGTGTGCTAAGGAAGTTTCCTAGGCTTTTTGCTAAAGACTACACGGACGTGCGTGGGGTAGATGTTGTTCAACACAAGATTAAGCTAAAGCCTGAGGCCACACCTAAAGCTCAGAAGCTACGAAGGCTAGGAGTTATAAAGGAACAGGCTCTACTCAAGGAGGTAAGAAAGCTTCTAGCAGCAGGTTTCATTTATCCAGTGGAGAATTCAGAGTGGGTCTCTCCTGTTGTTGTCACTCCTAAGAAAAATGGCAAGTGGAGGGTGTGTGTGGATTACCGTCCCCTCAATGAGGCAACAAAAAGAGATCACTTTCCCCTCCCATTCCAGGATGAGATACTAAATGAGGTAGCTGGTCATGAGAAGTACACTGTGTGCGATGGTTACTCAAGTTACTTTCAAATAGGGATTGCATTGGAGGATCAATTGAAAACAACCTTTATCACTCCTTGGGGTTGTTATGCTTTTAGAGTCATGCCATTTGGTCTGACAAATGCTCCTGCAAAACTCCAACGTTTCATGAATATGGTGTTTCAAGCATTCTTTGGAAAGTCAATTAGGGTGTTCATTGATGATTTCTGTATTTATAGCTCAAAATCATTGCATCTACAAAGGGTAGAAGAAGGTTTAAAGAAGCTCTACGACATGGGAGGTCAACTCAACCCCGACAAGTGCCACATAGGTGAGGATGAAGTGATCTTGCTCGGTCACAAGGTTTCCTATAAAGGCATTGAGGTGGATCCTTCAAAGGCAAAGGCTCTTATTAAGCTCCCATCACCGAAGAGTCTTAAGGAGGTCATCTTTTTCATTCAGAAGGTGAAGTATATGTCACGCTTCATTCACTTAGCCTCGGAGTTGCTTCATCCTTTGCAAAAGTTGACACAACAAGTAGAATTTGCATGGTCTGATGAGCTTGAAGAGTATTTTTGTAACATTAAAGTCATTTTGTCAGAGCTACCAACACTCATGCCTCCTTGTTGGGAGTACACGTTCTTTGTTAGCTCTAGTGTTGGAAGGGAAACAATTGGTGCTGTGTTGCTACAACAAGATCCCCACAGTACAAGGATGCGACCCATCTACTTTGCTAGTAGGGTCATGAATGCTTTGGAGAGAGACTACACAGAAGCAGAACTCATGATTCTTTCTCTCATGTTTGCGGTGAGAAAGTTTAGATCCTACCTGCTACCAAAACCTTTTGTAATTCTCACTACAGAAAATTTGTTCCCTTGGGTGTCAACTCAAATGAATCTTAGTACTAGGATCTCAAAGTGGATTATGGAGTTGCAAGAGTTCCAATACTCTTTCAAGGTAGAAGATAGCGTGCGTGCACAATTGGCAGGGATTCTCACTTATAGGGTACATGAGAAGGAAATTAAGGTGCCTCAAGTAAAGACCCTACCATTGCCACCACCAAAAAGTATTCCCAATGCTTTTACCTTGTGCTTTGATGGAGCTTTTCGACGAGCCACAGAAAAAGCAGGGGGAGGGCTAGTGTTTCTCAACCCAAGTGGAGAGGTGGTCATGAAAGAGAAGGTCAATCTACTAGGTTCAACTAGCAACAATGAAGCAGAATACGACACACTACTTCATGGTTTGAAGATGTGCATTGGCCAAGGGATAAAACGTCTCATGGTAAAGGGAGATGCACTTCTCATTGTTAAACAGATTTTAGGCATTTGGGCATGCAAGAATGAAAGCTTAAGGAAAAAAGTTCATGCCATTCGTAGGATGTTTAATCAGTTTGAAGAAGTGCAACTATATCATATTCCGAGGAAACAAAATGAAGATGCCGATTTACTTGCACAACAAGCAGTTACATGTGTTGAGAGAGAAGTGCAGGTCATCATGGTGGCAGCAGCTGTCAAGCAACCGAGATACCAGGGATTGGAGTCATTGGCTCCCATTATTGGCTACATTTTGGAGGGTGAGTTTCCACAAGACTTCACGAAGGCTCAGAAGAGGAGACTCATGAAGAAGGCAAGCATGTATCTCTTCCTAGAAGGCTCCCTCTATCAAAGAGGGAAGGATAAAGTGTCCAGAAGAGTACCAACTATCGCGGAAATTCCAGCCATTCTAAAAGGTTTGCATGAAGAGGCATGTGGTGATCATTTTTCCCAAGAATTAACTGTGAAGAAGATTTTTCTTGCGGGGTATGTTTGGCCAAGTCTGCATGTGGATGTCCAACATTGGTGTAAAAGTTGTCACAATTGTCAGGTAAATGGGAATAGAATATTGATTTATGGTCCAAGGCAAATCGTGCTTGCAAATGGACCCTTTGAAAAGTGGGGCATTGATGCTATGGGTCCTCTGCCTAGGACAAAAAATGGTAAACTCTACATTCTAGTGGCTGTAGACTATATGACTAGGTGGGTGGAAGCACAAAGTGTGGCAAAGGTAAATGAGAGGACAGTGAGCAAATTCGTCTACACTCACATTTGTTGTAGATTTGACACACCTTTGGAGATTGTTTCTGATAATGGTCCAGGGTTTAGAAAGGGATTGCTCACAGAAGTCTGTGAAGAACTTCGCATTCTACATCGTCACAGTACACCCTACTATCCCCAATCAAATGGTTTGGTAGAAAAAGCTAATGGTGTCATTGCAGGCATCATTAGAAAGATGGTGAAAAACAAGACAAAGTTGTGGGATGACTTCTTGGATGGTGCCTTGTGGGCGTATCGAACCACTACATCGTCTAAGCTCCAAATTGGCATGGTTCCCTTCGGCTTGGCAAATGCTCCACCTATTTTTAAAGCTTTGATGTGCAAAGAAGAACCAGCCTTGGAATCTCAACATACCCAAGGCAACCCTCCCATCTCCGATTTATGGGATTGAGGTAATGAAAAGCGGGTCTAATGGAGTAAAAGAGTGTATATCACTCCTCCTTTTTTTAGAAAAATAAGAAAAAAAGAAAGAAAAGAAAAAAAAAACTCTTTTGTTTCATCTAGGAGCGTGAATAATCCTAAATGAAGGGGGAGGGCTAATATGAGTAGCGTTAAATGGTAACCTTGCATTTGCACTACATTTCTACTCAAATGTATATATTTTTTATCAAAGTTTTAACCTAGTGTTCATTCTCTCTTTCCGTAATAGCCTTTTTCCATACAAACACCTTACCCTTCTTAGATCTTTATGCATTTACATCATATTTCTCTCTTCATGCTAAATGTAAATAGTGAACTTAATTCTACTCTCCTAGTTTTTTTACTGTATATTCTTTTAACTAATTACCTTTACTAATTTAAATAGCTATCTACATCCCATAATTTGTAAATAAATAATCTATGGGCACTTATCTTACCCATCTTCTCTCAAGGGTAGGGTTAACCTTGTAGGCCTTCCCTTCCCCACCACTATGTGACCCAAGTCTTGGATCATCTACTTGTGTTGGTCAACAAATCTTAAATATAATGTATATCCCCATTAAATCAAACTTTATTGGAGCCTACCTCATTTGTTTAAGGTGGATTCTCTTTTGAAAAATCATGCTACACCTTGGATGCATGCTAAAGGGCCCCCTACAAGGAGACTTGGTTCAAAAGGTGTTTTGGATGCATCTTGAACGCCTTAGCTCGTGGGTATATTTGAGGAACACTCCAAAATCAGCTTAAACACTTTGAGAAGGTCAACTTTTCCTTTTACAGCACCCAATTCTGAGTTACAGGCTGAAAGTTATGGTGAAAACAAGGTGCTATGGACACTGTTACTGCAGGTCAAAGTTACAATCAGGTAAACCACAAAGGTGAAAAGTTTTCTTGACTTCTCCAACATTCTAAAATACCAATGGGGAGTTAAAAACCACTTGCATGTGGAGGGGTCAGCTCAAGATGCTTCCAGAGATACAACAAACAGGATGGGGACACTCTGCAGGAGCCACTGGAGGGACATCATGGTGGGGCCCACATACATTATCAACCCTCATGGAGCCTCTACGACCTAAAAGGCTATTTTTAATGAAAAAATAAGTCCCTTATTTGCATAATTGAGGGAATGGTCAAAAGGGAACCTAACTATGGTTAATTACCTACCCTAGTCAAGTTTAACCTAACCCAAGGTCTTGTACAACTATAAAAAGGCCCTTTGGCAAGCACAAAAATACACACACCTACTCCATTGCTGCAAATAAGCTCCTCTAAGGTTAGGGAAGCCCTAATCTCTCTCTCCTCTTGTCTCCCTATCCATTTCCTAAGCTCGCTATCATAAGCGGCACCATAGAGAGAGCATCAATATGCTATTGCTACCATTCTCTTGCAAACATTTCTCTTATCATACTCATCCCTAAATAAGGATTGTAGATTCTATATGAGAGCAAGGATATCAAGTTCAATGATCTATCTCATGGTTTGATCAACAAATTGTTGCAATTGGGGTGTCGTCGTCACACTTTTGCTCTAAACGCATGTAAAATTGGTAAGCCTATCTTGGCAGCTTCTCATATTTTGTGCTCATTGGGTTGCTTGTTTGTTGAGAAAGTTTTTGTGCACCATGGTGTCTATTTGCTTGGCTTCTCTCCTTATGTTGTATGTGAGTAAGTCTTGGGGCTGCATAGATGGAGAAGAGCTCTCTATGCATGCCGCCTTATATGTGTAAGTAGTCTCTTCTTTTGGGAAAGGAAAGGAGTTGTCAAGTATTTGTGCATTATGGTGTTTTGAGTTTTGAGGTTTTGTGCTTGCTTTTCTTAGAAGTATATGAGCACTAATATGGTGAAGGTCAATCTTTGCATGTGAGTTTGTGCAGTGTTCAAAGGGATTGCTTAAGGAGTATGTGTTGAATGGTTGAAGGGCATTTTGTGTTGAAGCACATAAGGAAGGTGTGAGTGTGTGTGTGTGTGTGTGTGTGTGTGTTGTAGAGTGCGCAGGTGATGGAGAAGGTAGAAAAGAAGACTACACACACACACCAACACAAATCGAGACACACACACACAATCGTTACCCTACAGCAGCCATTCAACGAGCTGCTCTTCTCTTCTTCTTCTTTTTTGAACTATTATCCAAAGTATATTTACAACATAGTATAGTCAGTGTCCAGCCGCCCATAGCACAATGGGCATATTCTTTAACATCATATTCTTTAACACTCCCCCTCAAGCTCAGAGTGAGCTTGCATATGATGGATTCCCAATGCTTCACGAAAGTAGCAAAACTTCTCCTTTCCAAGAGCTTTTGTGAATATATCCGCAACTTGATCATTTGTCTTCACATACACCAAATCAATCTCATTTGCCAAAACTTTTTCTCTAATGAAGTGATAATGTACCTCAATGTGTTTAGTGCGAGCATGGTAGACTGGATTCTTTGCCAACATGATGCTGCTAATATTGTCACAATATATAATGACACTGTCAAGATAGTCAAAACCAAATTCTACCATAAGTACTCTCAACCATGACTCTTCACATGCTGCCAAAGCTGCTCCACGATATTCAGCTTCTGTACTTGATAATGCTACAGTTGATTGCTTCTTGCTACTCCAACTTATCATACCATTGCCAATGGAAAATGCATAACCACTTGTAGATCTTCTATCCATAAAATCTCCTGCCCAATCTGCATCTGTGTAACCATAAAGACAAAGCTTCCCATTCTTTTCATAAAACATTCCATAACTGACAGTGGCTTTCACATATCTCATAATCCATCTCACTGCATCAAGATGACTTTTACATGGCTTTTGCATGAATTGACTCACAACACCCACTGCATAACTCAAATCTGGCCTTGTTATTGTCAAGTAAATAAGGCTTCCAACCATCTTGCGATACATAGTGACATCCTCAATGTAATGTCCATCATCAAACAACTTCACATTTTGATCAAGAGGTGTATCAACCGGTTTGCATGCTGTCATTCCATACTTCTCAAGCATATCCAATGCGTATTGTCTTTGTATCATCCAAATTCCTGATAAAGTATTGACAATTTCAATTCCCAAGAAATATCTCAACTCACCAAGGTCCTTCATGTTGAATTCTCTCAACAAACTCTTCTTGACATGCAAAATTTGCTCAGCATGATTTCCAGTGAGAATCAAGTCATCAACATAGATAACAATAACGACGATCTCTCCATCAACATGCTTCAAAAATAATGAGTGATCAGCAGTGGATTGTTTAAATCCAATCTTCTTCAAGAATCTGGTTATCTTTTCACACCAAGCTCTAGATGCTTGCTTCAAACCATACAATGCTTTCTTCAACTTACACACATAATATGGAAACTCTGGATGTTGATAACCCTCTGGCTGTATCATATAAACTTCTTCTTCCAAGTCACCATTCAAGAATGCATTATCCACATCCATTTGCCGTAACTTCCAACCGAACATACTTGCCATTGCTATCACCAATCTGACTATTGTCATCTTTGCAACTGGACTAAATGTCTCATCATAATCAAGACCTTTTGTTTGTGCATAACCTTTCGCAACAAGCCTCGCTTTGTATCTTTCCACACTACCATCTGACTTGCACTTGACTTTGTATACCCATTTTGAACCAATTGCTTTCTTTCCACTTGGCAAGCGAACCAAATCCCAAGTGTCATTCTTCACAAGAGCATCCATCTCATCATCCATAGCTGACTCCCATTCTGATTTTCCAATTGCCTCTTGAAAACATGTAGGCTCTTTATGTTGCACACGTGAAACCATGTATGCATAATGTGTACGCATGTAACCATTGTATGTCAATCTATCAACTGGATAACGCACCCTCTCTGATCTTCTCAATTGTGGTGCACTCTTCTCTTCAACTCTTGCATATGGGGGTACATATTTCTCAATATGCTTACTACCAGGTGTCCTCAAATGTGGTAAATCATGCTCTTCATCGAGGCTTTCATCTCCAGAACTCTCTTCAACCACTTTCTTCTTGCCTTTCTCGTCTTGCTTCTTATCTCGCAAACGACCACTCCATGGGTTGATACTTCCTGTACTCTCCTCCGCCATATGTGGTCCTGAAATAGTTCTTGTTGATGGTCCTGGCTTATCAACAACATGACACACATTCTCTTGCTCTTCATACTCATCTTCTATCATCACTGGCTTTGGTTTATACCATGGTTCATGCTCACAAAATCTGACATCTCTACTGACATAAACTTGTCTTGTCGTAGGATCATAGCACTTGTAACCTTTCTTTTCAACTGGGTAGCCCAAGAATATACACTTCACTGCCTTTGGCTCCATCTTCTTTCTTGCTTCATTTGGTACATGAACATAGCAAACACATCCAAAAACTTTCATGTAGGAAACTGTTGGCTTGATCCCATAAAGTCTCTCATAAGGTGAAATTTCATGAATGGCAGCTGTTGGTGTTCGATTCATAATGTGTACTGCTGTATGAACTGCTTCAGCCCAATATGTTAATGCCATATTCATCTCATTCATCATGGCTCTTGCAATCTCTGCTATGACTCTATTCTTTCTCTCAGCAACTCCATTTTGTTGTGGTGTGTATCTGCAAGTAATCTGTCTTCTTATACCTTGTTTACGTAAGTAATCATCAAAACTGTGTGACATGTACTCTCCCCCTCCATCTGTACGTAGGCATTTAATTTGACAACCATTCTCTTTCTCAACCATAACTTTGAACTCCAAAAATACCTCAAATGCCTCTGACTTTGACTTTAGAAAGTAAACCCATGTCATTCTGCTGTAATCATCCGTAAATGTGATAAAATATCGACAACCATTTGGTGTAGCATGATCACAAGGTCCCCAAATATCTGAATGAACAATTTCCAAAGGACTCTGGCTAATTCTCCCCCTCTTTGGAAATGGTAAACGAGATTGCTTTCCAAATTGACAAGCTTCACAAACATGATCAAAATTCAATCTGCCAAACTTTGGTAATCCACGTACAATTTGATTTGATTGCATATGCTTTAATCTTCTAAAATTGACATGACCGATTCTCTTATGCCATAAATTTGCCCAATCATCTTGAGTGGCTGATTTGT
Source organism: Adiantum capillus-veneris (assembly GCF_014529385.1). Classification (NCBI taxonomy): domain Eukaryota; kingdom Viridiplantae; phylum Streptophyta; class Polypodiopsida; order Polypodiales; family Pteridaceae; genus Adiantum; species Adiantum capillus-veneris. The sequence continues at coordinate 37,417,698 of NC_140958.1, forward strand.
TTGCATACATACCACTGTGTAAACATGGATCTCCAGCTTCCAATGAGAACAAGCGGCCTTTCTTTCTTCCACGTGCCAATATCTTGCCTGGTTTGCCGTTGTGAAACTCCTCTATGAAGCAGCCATAACGATTAAAACGGACTTGCAACCCTTGATCTGTCATCTGTCCAACTGATGCTAAATTCTTTGTGATTGAAGGCACATATAGAACATCTCCCAATGTGTTGTATGTCCCGTCTTTTTCTAGCAATGGAACTGAACCAACATGTGTAATCCGATGCATAGTATCATCACCTGTAGCGACAAACTCATCCTCTTCTAACTTCTCTTTTCTGTCAAACCATTCACCATGATATGTCATATGATTTGTGGCACCACTATCTAAATACCAATCATCTGTATGATGTGGCTCCACCATGCTTCCAACAACATGCTCCATAGGAAATAAATGTCCACTCGACCTATTGTCATATATATTTTGATCATGAGGATTGTATCCAGCAAAGTTTCCTCCATGTCTGCCATAACCTCGGCCTCTTCCACCACGATCACGATTTTGATTTAGCCTTGTGTAACATTCTCTTTCAAAGTGACCATAAATGCCACATCTGTTACAATATCCATCTCTTTGAGGATGTACAAATCGTCCACCTCCACGTCCACGAGTTCGGGCTCTCCCCCTGCCTCTTTGGCTATAATCATTGTAACTTTGACTTTGTTGGTTTTGCCATTGACCTCTTCCAACATTGTTTCCACGACCATAGTTTCCTCTTCCACCTCTATTGTTTCCACGACCTCTAGAGTAAAAAACCTGATCTCTGGAATTGTTATTTGATGTAGAAGGACCTGACTTTCCTAACTTCACCTCTTCTTGCAAACAAAGGTTTACTAACTCTTCAAAATCAGGCATGTGTCCTCGAACAGATATAGATGTATCCAATGACTTGTATTCCGGTCCCAAACCATTCAATGTCACTGAAACTAAGTCATCATCTGGAACTTCAACATTAATGCTCGCAAGATCTTCCTGTATTTGCTTTATCTCTGTCACATAATCTGATATGGATCTATTTCCTCGCCATACACAATGTAACCTTTGCTTCAAGTGAACTTTTCGTGGTTCTGTATTGGAGCTGTTCATTCTTGCTAGTATCTCCCATGCTTCCTTTGGAGATTGAGCCTTCTTCACATGTGGTATAAAGAAGTCACTAATGCATAGTGAAATCCAATGCATCACTTTCCTTGAATTCTCGATCCACTTCTTGTAAGCTTCTACTCCTGCTTGCCATGTTTTATGTGCTTCAACATTCTCTCTATTTGGTTCCAAACCAACCTCTGGACACTCTTGTTCACCTGTAACATAATCCCATAAACCTTTTCCCATGATAAAGTTCTCCATCCTGTAAGACCATATGCTGTAGTTCTCTCTGGTCAGCTTCTCTCCAACAATCTGTGTGACTTGAGTTGAACTTTCTGCCATCTTCACTCTCTCAATTTCTTTCAAAGGATTTTGACAAAATTTCGGCAGAGTTTCGTTTGTATTTGGACAATATCTCAAGTGACAATCTCAACCAAAGTTCTCATAAACACTGACATAAAATCTCTCACTGCCAAGGGAAAATCCACTGACTCACTTTGCCACAGACTGACTCAGTACTATGCATAAATACTCTAAAACAATGTCCACATGGACCTGTATGCAAATGCAATCCATACGCTGTCCTGTACCACATATCCATACATCCACCTTCTTCCCATAGTCGTAAACGACATATGAGGTCTTTCGCGGGGCCAGTCGGGGGTTCGCTCCAGTACCTAATCCACCTTGCCAAGGTACCAAAGCTCCCAAGGCAAGGCTTCAAAAAACCTCACTCGACCCTCACAAAGGCTGCAGTTTTCCAAAATACATTGACCGCATATCCATACATAACCACAAAGTACTCAATCTGACAATGTAACCGCCTCAACTTCTTCCCACAACCTTTCTTACATAGGCGGCTGTCCATAACGGACCCACAACAACCAAACATAATCTTTGATAACACAATATCATGATGCAAAAGCTCTATGTCGCTCTCCAAAACCTGTGTAAATGCTGAATTCTTCACCTGTAACCTGTAAATCTACTGCCGAGTGCAAAACTCGACATCTCCTATGCTTGTGTGAACTGGCTGTTTGCTGCAGAAAATTGCAGATTTTGGCAAATCTGAGTATGCCAATGCGTCCGGAACGCCCAAAAACATAAAGATAGACTCCTGGATCACTGTATTCCGAGTTCGGGTGAGAGAGTTATGACCAAAAAACCTCTCTTTTTTGCTGTTTTCCGGAGCTGCGGAAACCTGTGTATTGACTGTAGCTCCTCAAACTGAGCTCTGATACCACTTTGTAGAGTGCGCAGGTGATGGAGAAGGTAGAAAAGAAGACTACACACACACACCAACACAAATCGAGACACACACACACAATCGTTACCCTACAGCAGCCATTCAACGAGCTGCTCTTCTCTTCTTCTTCTTTTTTGAACTATTATCCAAAGTATATTTACAACATAGTATAGTCAGTGTCCAGCCGCCCATAGCACAATGGGCATATTCTTTAACATCATATTCTTTAACATGTGTGTGTGTTGTATATGGTTTGTTTTGGTTTCCTTCTTTCTCCATAAAAGAGGGTGGTGTCGCTAAGAAATATGCGTGTGTAGGGTCTCACGGAGTGGTTGTCTGGCGGGAGCCTTGAGTTGAGCCCCATCTCAAAAAATCCGCTCTCATAAAAGTGGTGCCCCCACTGAGGAACTTTCCTAATTGCCTTCTATTCTCCTCATGAACAATAGAGTTGCACCATATGCTTTTCATTTTTCACAACGCATCAGAATTAACATTTGTGTAGATCGCATAATTTTTTACCAACAACGCATTGTTTTTATGTTTGGAGCAGAAAGACTTGGTGAAATCTTGGCATCTCCAAATCCCATCATTCTTCCATTCATTAATTATGATGATTCATTTGATGTCCATGTTTTTATTTTGTTTTGAGGCAGGGACAAGAGGCGCTTAGATAGCGATCCACTCAAGGGAAACTTTCTTCAAGAGAAAGAAAAAGGAGAACACATTGTCACATGAACCAACCTGGAGTTGCTTCTCCTTTTACACCCATAGCTTGTCAATCTGTGCACATCATAATTGCTACAAAATTTAGATTTCAAGCAACCATTAGGAGAATTTTTGGACCCACTCGCCTTAATGAAATTAATGCTTCAATCAACCCTTTTATTTTGCCTATGATAAATTATGAACTAACACTTGATGTATATATTTTCATTTTGATGTGATCACTCATCGTAGTCAAAACTTTGTGGTACACAAACCTCCTTGTACTGTAAAAATGTCAACCACTTTTCCTACCTTTCATTCTAAAAATGGTGAGGATGCACAAGAATTTCTGGATAATTTGGAGATGGCACACCTCATCTCTGGGAGAGATCAAGAAGAGGTAAAGCTGCGTGCTTTTCCACTCGTTCTCAAAGGGGAGGCTAAGGCATGGTACGAGGCCTTGCAACCTCAAAACAAAACCAATTGGGAGAGGCTACGTGCAATTTTTCTTGCCAAATTTGGGCAAGGAGATACTCCAGAGGGTCTTTGGAATTGTCTACTTCAACATAAACAGGTATTCCTTGAAGACTACCCATCTTATGAGGCCGCTTTCCTTAACCTATGGGATAGATGGGAGGCTACCTTACAAAACCAAGGTGGTGCACCAAACTTTCTAAAGAAAGATAGGTTCATGGCTGGCTTGTATCCAATTTTGAAGACCAAGGTAGAGTTAAAATTCCCATCAACATTTGAGGAAGCACGTGAGGTGGCCATGGTCAAATTCAAGAAGTTAAATTTTCAAGCACATAGAACAAGGGACCTAAATGAATTCATTGAGAGGGATTCTTCACCAAGCATGGGAGCACAAGTTAGGGGCTCTCTTGCCCAAACTTCACAAATAGGGGAAGGATCACAACAAGAGATCTTGCAAAGATTAACTCAACAACTAGAGAGTCTCACCTTGAATCTAGTGCAGGGCCTACCCCAACAACGACAACCAAGAGAAGGGAATCGCAATCAACGACGTCAAGCACAAGAGTTGAGATGTTGGAATTGCAACGAAGTTGGTCATGGCATGTATAATTGCCCTCACCCTCGAAGGCTTCCAGGGGACATATACCCTCCTAGACCCCCTCCGCTCATGGTACAGCAAGAGCATGCTCAAGCCCCGCAAATTCTTCGTCGACCACCACCACCTCCAGTGGCAAACATCCCTCCTGTCCCACCAGTGGAGGAAGAGAGAGGAGTAAACATCATAAAGCTGGAAGAGGAGATAGAGGTGAGCCCTATACATTTGGATGTTATGCCAGCAGAAAAGCGCACAAGAGCACACAACAAGGATGAAGACACAAGGAATGAAGAGTCAGAACCTGCAAGGAAGGAGAGGAAGAAAAAGTCAAAGAAGGAGGAAGGAGGCAAGAAGCAGAGGTCAAGGCGAAGGGAGATCGGCATCAACGATTTTCCATTAGGAAAGAATATGGAACCCTACAATATCTTAGAAGATTTGCAAACTCAAAAGCCCAATATTTCTTGGCCTCAACTCCTACATCTATCACCCAAGGTGAGAAAGCACTGGTCCAAACTTGTAAGCACAAGACTCCCAAGAAAGAAAGAAAAGGTGACAGTAAAGGCATTGACTTCAAAGCCACAACAAGATGTTGAACCTATTGTAGATGCTTATGTAAGGGGTAGGAAGGTATCCAATGTGTATGTTGATGGTGGAGCACAAATGTGTGTGATCACGGAAAGAGCCATGAATAGACTAGGGCTTGAAATCACTAAATCCTCTAATTGTCAAGCTAGGCTGGCCAACAATGCAAGTGTGAAGTGCCTAGGGATCATCGAGAATGTAAAAGTTTCTGTATGTAATATAGATGCACGTGTGGCCATGTATGTTATGCCAGCCAAGGGGGAGGGCTATCCCATCATCCTAGGGAGGCCTTGGCTCATTGCTGTGAATGCAGATCAAAAATGGGGACGAGGACAATTGATTCTCAAAAAGGGGCAACATGTAGTATACGATTGGCATGAAGGAAAGTAGCTCGACATCAACTATGAGACCACGGCTGATGAAGAAAGTGAAGAGAGTTTTGGCTCAAGCGACGAGGAAAGTTCAACCACTACATCCAATAGCGAAGAAGAATCATATTTGGAGGTAATGGGAATCATCTTCAACACATCAAAAACTCCATCAATAGAGGTTGACCCAACAAAGGAGCAAACAAAGGATGACAAAGGTGACCACAAGCACTTTGAAGACTTTGAGAGGATGCTTGCAAAAGATCTTACCCCTGAGGAGAAGCGGTCCTACATCGATATGCTCAAGAGGTATCCCAATTTGTTTATCACTGATTACTCACAAATTAGAGGTGTGGATGTTATAGAGCATGGCATAGAATTAAAACCAGGTACTAAACCTGTGGCTCAAAAGCTAAGGCGCCTAGAAAAAATACAACAAGAGGCACTTCTGACAGAGGTTAACCGACTCCTCAAAGCTGGTTTCATTTACCCTGTGTCTAACTCTGAGTGGGTATCCCCAATTGTAGTAACCCCTAAAAAGAACGGAAAATGGAGGGTCTGTGTTGACTACAAACCGCTCAATGCTGCAACAAAGAGGGATCATTTTCCTCTTCCTTTCCAAGATGAAATCTTAAACGAAGTAGCCGGCTATGAATGTTACACAGTGTGTGATGGTATTCAGGGTATTTTCAAATCAGAATAGCAGAAGAAGATCAGTTAAAAACCACTTTCATCACACCTTGGGGTTGCTTTGCCTATAGAGTGATGCCATTTGGGCTCACAAATGCTCCTAGTACCTTTATAAGGTTTACAACTCTTGTCTTTCAGCCCTTCTTTGGAAAGTCAATTAGGGTTTTTATGGATGACTTCTGTATCTATAGTAGCCAAAGACTTCATTGCCAAAAAGTTGAGGAGGGGCTTAGGAGGCTTCATCAATTTGGGGGACAGCTTAATCCTGAGAAGTGTCACATTGCAGAGTCACAAGTGGTATTGCTAGGTCATGTGGTTTCTTTGCAAGGAATTCAAGTGGATCCATCAAAAGTAAATGCTCTCTTGTCACTACAACCACCAACGACAACCAAGGAGCTCATGACTTTCAACCACAAAGTAAGGTACATGTCTCGTTTCATTCACCTTCTAGCGGAAGCTATTGCACCTTTGCACAAGCTAGCAAACAAACCCACATTTGAATGGAGAGAGGAACACGAATTATGCTTTACTGAAGTAAAGGGTATTCTCAACTCTCTTCCAACAATAATGCCACCAAATCCAAAGGATACATATTACATCACGCCAAGTGTAGGAATGGAGGCCATCGGTGTAGTTCTCATGCAAAAAGACCCAAAAACATGCTACATGAGGCCAGTATACTTTGCAAGCAAAGTCATGACCGCTGCAGAGAAGGGCTACACCGATATGGAGAAGGTGGTATTCACAATTATGTTTGCGGTAAGAAAGTTCCGATCATATCTCTTACCTGCACCATTTGTCATTCTCACCATGGAAAACAATTTACCATATGTTGTGCAACACATGAGCCTCTCATCTAGGATAGCCAAATGGGTTCTAGAACTTCAAGAGTTTGAATACACTTTTCTTGTGGAAGATAGCACAAGGGCAGGTCTTGCAGACATTCTCACATACAAAGTGAGAGAAAGGAAAGAGTCACCAAAGGCAGGAGACAAAGCTACACCACAAAATAATGAGGAGGAGATGGACAATGCACACATTTTGTGCTTTGATGGAGCTTACCGATGACAACACGATCAGGCAGCAGGGGGGGTTCTTATTCTAAGTCCACAAAGGGAAGTTCTTGTTAAGAAAGGTATCACCTTGGAAAATGTTCATTCTAATAATGAGGCTGAGTATGTCACCTTAAAGTTGGGGCTTGAAGAATGCAGAAAACTTGGCATCGAAAGACTTATAATAAGAGGTGATTCCTTACTAGTTATTAGGCAAATCCAAGGAATATGGAAGTGCAAGAACCCTACTCTAGTGGAGTGGCTTAGACAGGTGAAGGCTTTGATAAAGAACTTTGAAGCTACACAGGTACAGCATGTTGTGAGAACCCTCAACAAGGAAGCAGATTATCTCGCCAATGAGAAACTTCAGATCATGGTGGGAGGTGTGAAGCTCTACGAACCAAAGTACCAAGGCCAAGAGGAATTGAAGGACATCATATTTTTCCTCCAAACTGGTGAGTGCCCTAAACACTTGGATAAAGTACAAAGACATAGGTTGGTAAAAAAGGCAACTCCTTACCAACTCATAGGAGATGATCTGTATCATAAAGGGAAAGATTTGGTGCTGAGAAGGGCGCCCTCTGTTCAAGAAATAGAGAGAATCCTCTTTTCATGCCATGATGATGTCTGTGGGGGTCATTTTTCTCATGATATTACAAACAGGAAGATTTTGCAAGCAGGGTTTGTTTGGCCAAGTCTACACCGTGATGTCCAGCATTGGTGTAAGTCATGCAAAGGTTGTCAGATTGCTGGAAATCGACGACTCACTTACGAACCTCGAGTTCCAATAATTTCGTATGGTCCTTTTGAAAAGTGGGGTGTGGATGCAATAGGCCCCTTACCTCGCACATCTACCGAGAAGGTCTTCATCATTGTGGGAGTAGATTACATGACACGATGGGCGGAGGCAGCAAGTACAACACGAATTATAGCCGAGGAGGTATCAAAATTTATCTTTGATCACATATACAGTAGATTCGGCACACCATTAGAGATTTTGTCAGATCGTGGTCCAGGGTTTAGAGCAGAGCTCTTAGATAATCTTTTGACAAAGTTAAAAGTCAAACATTTGCATTCTACACCTTACTACCCTCAATGCAATGGGTTGGTTGAAAAGGTGAATGGAATGATATGTAAGATCATTTCTAAGCAGGTTGCAGATCGACCAAACGACTGGGATTGTCATTTGACCGCAGCTCTATGGGCATACAGAACATCTTTCAAGGTATCCACTCAATTCACTCCTTTTCATTTGGTATATGGACAAGAGGCACTCCTTCCTATTGAGGTGGAGATTGCAAGCCTACGCATTCTCTCACGAGGAGCAAAGAGGCCAAAAGAAGCTTTGCAAGAAAGAATTTTAGATCTTCAACGACTTGAGCTTGATAGAGAAGAGTCCATCGACTATTACATTGCCCAAGACACAAGCCAAAGGGACAAAATCAACAAGAAGCTCAAGGGGAAAGGATTGAAGGAAGGTATGTTGGTTCTTCGCTATGATAACCGACTTGATACTCGACTTGACAAAAAGTTTTTGCAAAGATGGGAGGGACCTTTCATGATAAAAACAAAGTTTGGGAATGGTAGTTACAGATTAGCAGATTTATCAGGAAAACTCCACAAGACCAGAGTCAATGGATGGAGATTAAAGCCCTACTTTCAACGTATCAATCCGTTGATAGGAAGTCATCTACCTACATCGTCTAAGCTCCAAATTGGCATGGTTCCCTTCGGCTTAGCAAATGCTCCACCTATTTTTAAAGCTTTGATGTGCAAAGAAGAACCAGCCTTGGAATCTCAACATACCCAAGGCAACCCTCCCATCTCCGATTTATGGGATTGAGGTAATGAAAAGCGGGTCTAATGGAGTAAAAGAGTGTATATCACTCCTCCTTTTTTTAGAAAAATAAGAAAAAAAAAACTCTTATGTTTCATCTAGGAGCGTGAATAATCCTAAATGAAGGGGGAGGGCTAATATGAGTAGCGTTAAATGGTAACCTTGCATTTGCACTACATTTCTACTCAAATGTATATATTTTTTATCAAAGTTTTAACCTAGTGTTCATTCTCTGTTTTCGTAATAGCCTTTTTCCATACAAACACCTTACCCTTCTTAGATCTTTATGCATTTACATCATATTTCTCTCTTCATGCTAAATGTAAATAGTGAACTTAATTCTACTCTCCTAGTTTTTTTACTGTATATTCTTTTAACTAATTACCTTTACTAATTTAAATAGCTATCTACATCCCATAATTTGTAAATAAATAATTTATGGGCACTTATCTTACCCATCTTCTCTCAAGGGTAGGGTTAACCTTGTAGGCCTTCCCTTCCCCACCACTATGTGACCCAAGTCTTGGATCATTTACTTGTGTTGGTCAACAAATCTTAAATATAATGTATATCCCCAATAAATCAAACTTTATTGGAGCCTACCTCATTTGTTTAAGGTGGATTCTCTTTTGAAAAAGCATGCTACACCTTGGATGCATGCTAAAGGGCCCCCTACAAGGAGACTTGGTTCAAAAGGTGTTTTGGATGCATCTTGAACGCCTTAGCTCGTGGGTATACTTGAGGAACACTCCAAAATCAGCTTAAACACTTTGAGAAGGTCAACTTTTCCTTTTACAGCACCCAATTCTGAGTTACAGACTGAAAGTTATGGTGAAAACAAGGTGCTGCGGACACTGTTACTGCAGGTCAAAGTTACAATCAGGTAAACCACAAAGGTGAAAAGTTTTCTTGACTTCTCCAACATTCTAAAATACCAATGGGGAGTTAAAAACCACTTGCATGTGGAGGGGTCGGCTCAAGATGCTTCCAGAGACACAACAAACAGGATGGGGACACTCTGCAGGAGCCACTGGAGGGACATCATGGTGGGGCCCACATACATTATCAACCCTCATGGAGCCTCTACGACCTAAAAGGCTATTTTTAATGAAAAAATAAGTCCCTTATTTGCATAATTGAAGGAATGGTCAAAAGGGAACCTAACTATGGTTAATTACCTACCCTAGTCAAGTTTAACCTAACCCAAGGTCTTGTACAACTATAAAAAGGCCCTTTGGCAAGCACAAAAATACACACACCTACTCCATTGCTGCAAATAAGCTCCTCTAAGGTTAGGGAAGCCCTAATCTCTCTCTCCTCTTGTCTCCCTATCCATTTCCTAAGCTCGCTATCATAAGCGGCACCATAGAGAGAGCATCAATATGCTATTGCTACCATTCTCTTGCAAACATTTCTCTTATCATACTCATCCCTAAATAAGGATTGTAGATTCTATATGAGAGCAAGGATATCAAGTTCAATGATCTATCTCATGGTTTGATCAACAAATTGTTGCAATTGGGGTGTCGTCATCACACTTTTGCTCTAAACGCATGTAAAATTGGTAAGCCTATCTTGGCAGTTTCTCATATTTTGTGCTCATTGGGTTGCTTGTTTGTTGAGAAAGTTTTTGTGCACCATGGTGTCTATTTGCTTGGCTTCTCTCCTTATGTTGTATGTGAGTAAGTCTTTGGGCTGCATAGATGGAGAAGAGCTCTCTATGCATGCCGCCTTATGTGTGTAAGTAGTCTCTTCTTTTGGGAAAGGAAAGGAGTTGTCAAGTATTTGTGCATTATGGTGTTTTGAGTTTTGAGGTTTTGTGCTTGCTTTTCTTAGAAGTATATGAGCACTAATATGGTGAAGGTCAATCTTTGCATGTGAGTTTGTGCAGTGTTCAAAGGGATTGCTTAAGGAGTGTGTGTTGAATGGTTGAAGGGCATTTTGTGTTGAAGCACATAAGGAAGGTGTGAGTGTGTGTGTGTGTGTGTGTGTGTGTTGTATATGGTTTGTTTTGGTTTCCTTCTTTCTCCATAAAAGAGGGTGGTGCCCCTAAGAAATATGCGTGTGTAGGGTCTCACGGAGTGGTTGTCTGGCGGGAGCCTTGAGTTGAGCCCCATCTCAAAAAATCCGCTCTCACATGGATGGATCGACTTCTTACCTTAGTTGAGCTTGAGTGGAAAAGAGAAGCAGCATACGAGTGCTATAAGAGGAAAGCCACACAGACAAAGGAGAAGCTTGACAAGAAACTGAAGGACAAAGGCATCAATGAAGGAGATCTTGTGCTAAGGTATGACAATCGACTCGATAATCGTTTTGATGCCAGATTTGAAACAAGATGGCAGGGGCCATACATAGTCAAGAAGGCTTTCAATTCAAGTTACTATCAACTTATGGACTTGAATGGGAAAGAGCACTCCAGAAAGGTAAACGGCTATCGCTTGAAGCCTTACTTGAGTCGCCTTCTACCAAAGGATCTACCAGAGCAAAAGGCAACTATCCCATGTAAGTATTGTTCCATGAAGCATGAGTGTAACACAAACCAAAATTCCAAGGGGCCAAACAATGAAGATCTTGTCAAGGACTCTGAAGCACTCTATTTGCAAAAAATTCTTTATGATGGTACATGAATATACCATCATCCTGGGGGAGGACTAATGATAGCGGTTGATGGGGGCTTTTCACAAGCCAAGCTCCCATACCCCTCTTCTCTTGTCCCCACCCCATGAAAACCCTCTCTTAGGGAGGGAGTGATAAAAGGCATTGGAAAAAAGTAAGAAAAAAATAAAGTATGATTATATAAATATATAAGAAAGGTAAAATAGGCCACCTCATGCTTGCGGGGTAGCCCATCCCCACCTTGCCTCCTTTTTCTTCACTGTTGTCTCGTCGGGTGTCCCTTTTCCTCTCCTCCACTCAAAAGGTCAACCCCCTCTCTCTTCCCTTTGTCCTTTCTCCTTTCTCTCTCCCCTCAAGCTACCCCACCTCTCACCAATAATGCATTATAACTCACCAATAATGCACCCTAACTCACATGCAACTTACCCTATCTTCCAAAATAGTATACCCCACCCCCTCTTTCTCTCTCCTATCATATCCCATGACCCAAATACCCCCCTCTCTCTCTAAAGGGCGCCATGTCTCTTGTCTTGTAGCTAAATAACCTCCCCCACACTCACACACACTCAGTTTCACTGAAAAAGGTGCCCACAGACCCATCCCCACCCGATGGTTACCTGATTTTTCTTGTGTTCACACACATCTGCACACAGATTCACCTCTGACACACTCCCCTCTCTCCCCTCTTGTAATTACTTTATTCTCCATGTCACCTCTCACTTTTTTTCATCAACCCATCTCTCTCTCTTAGTCTCTCTCTCATGAGACTGCTGTTCTGGCACATATACACACAGCCAGACAAGTGGGGCCCACAGTCACATGGCCTGTGTAGATAATGATTTCTTCATTTCTAAATTCTAGAATTTCTCCCCCCTCCTCCCCTATATAAAGAGGGGTCACCATCACACTAAGGACACACACACAACATCACCAAAGAACACACTATGCACTGTGTGTGCCTAGTGCACACACACACATCCACACCATCACCATCACTGCAATCACCATGCTTGTCTTGAGCATGACCTCTACACCCTTGGCTATGGAAGATAAAGTACAACTAAATGAAGGATGATGGCCATAACCCTCGTGCGAGTCTTCGCCATCAACTCCCACCTATCCGCCATGTGCTCTACCACTCTCTCCCTTCTCATTCCCCTACCCTATGCTCCCCATTTCATCGCCTTATTCTCTAAATAAAGCTTGAGGTTTTGTGAGTATGTTTTCTTGCAATGTTTCTCCCATGTGAGGTGTGCGGAATCGCCACCTAATCTTGTGTTTGGAGTGAGCTTGTGTATGTGTGAAGGGTGTGCGGATTCGCCATCCTTTTGTGGTGCCTAAGTACTAGGCCGCTATACCCCCTCCCTCTCTCTCTCTCACTCTCTCTCTCTCACTTGATCTCATTCCCTTTCCTCTTCATCATTACTCCCAAGCATTCATCTCTCTTGGATGAAAAATTTGTTATGGTGGTGTGTTGTTTGCGTCCTAGCCGCTGAAGCTAGGTGGTGCCCCTGTTTGCTTTACCATGACAGGCTCGAGGCGCGCCATTCGGTCCCCGGTGTTTTAGAGGCCGTCGGGGTTCGGGGTTCGCTTTGCTCCCGTCATTTGGTGCCCCCACTGAGGATCTTTTCATGAAACCCTTCAATTTACAAGACTGAAATCCCTAAACTATTATGAATGGATGAATGGCTAGCAGGATTTGCTAATTGGACGACAGAAGAAGAAGAGCTCCAAGCACAACTAGACGAACTCCGCATCTCCATCGAAGCTCGAGTGCCAGGCGTAACGGTGATCGATTTGCAGTGGGAGAGTCAACCAACATGCCAAACCCAATGGATATACATAGGCCAAGTGCCAATAAGAAGAAGGAGAAGGTCGAAACCATGTCCGCAACCTACAACCAACCCACAACAACAAAATGGAAGGAGCTCTACACAATAGAGAATCAACACTATTCTACTTTGAGAATCGGGTAACTCAAGTCACCGAGGTAATTATCACAGTCAGTTTTCAAGTCGCACCTGATGCTGCAGCACAGATAAGGGAATCATTGGCTCACACTCTCACTAGAGAAACTAGGGATCTTCTGAGTTTGTTTCAGGAAAGAACACCACCCTCTCCCACAAGCTTCGACAGTGACTAAGCACCTCTAAGCTTCACATGAATCAGTACAACCTACCTCAAGACAGATCACACATACCAACACGTGTACGCTCAATCAAGGTAATACTGGACTTGAAGGCTCACTACCAGCACGCCATTGACACCATGCTGGGTGGGGAGCGGTTTTTTGAGGTTCTAGCATCAGATCAACCATTTGTCTTACCTTTGGTACAAGGCAATGTACCGTTTGAAGTTTTAATCTATGTCCTAGTATAAGAGGGTATACACGCCTCCTTGTAAAGAAGAAAAAAAACTTTGGCAAGTTAAGAAGTGTGTCTTTCTAGCTCTCTCTCAGTAATCATGGCAAGTGTAGCATTTCCAACATTTAAAGGAAAGAAGGGGGAGGATTTGGTAACAGACTTCCTAGATGACTTTGAAGTAGCATGTGTAGTGAGCAACAAAGATACGGATGAATCCCGGGTTAGAATCTTTAAGCATCTCATGAAGCTAGAAGCTAGATCATGGTACAATGCACTTCCACAAGCAACCAAGGATGACTGGGAACCCTTAAAAACCGCTTTTAAGAGGCGCTTTGGGGGAGGTACCACTTCAGAAAAGTTGTGGGACAAGTTGAGAGACTTGAAGCAGGAGGGTCTTTTAGAATATGCCACCTATGAGTCAAAATTTGTGGATTTGTGGGAACGGTGGGTTGAGTCACTAGCAAGGGGGGAAGCTACACCCGATTTCCTAAAAAAAGATCGGTTCACGCATGGCTTATGGACGCTTCTCAAGGAGAAGGTGAAAGGTAGATTCCCGGCTACGTACGAGTTAGCCGTTGAGATTGCTCGCCTTAAAGACAAGAAGCTGCGAATGAAAGCCAAAGAAACTGAGTCAACAGAATCAGGAACATCGCGTCGACCAGCAACTACAACAACCACCATTCCACCATCACCACCAGCTCTTGGGGTAAGAGATGACCAACAAGATATGTTGGCCCATATTACTGACCAACTGCAGAATTTGTCTGTCCACTTAAAACAACAAGGGAGGAGTCAAGAAAGAGATCAAGACCCTGGAAGAGCACGACGACAAAACAGGTAGTATCATTGCTACAACTGCGGAGAAGACGGTCAGGGTATGTACTACTGTCCCAAACCACGACAAAACTATAATAGAAGAGGTAGGAGGAACCAATTGTCACCCCCTAGAGAAAGAACACCCCCACCCCGAGCACCACCCCCACCAACACAAATTCTACGTCCACCCCAAACACCACTACAAGCATCCATCCCACCTCTTCCACCAGGCCCACCACCTGATCGCCCTGTAAACATCATAAGGCTAGAAGAGAAAGGAAAAGCCATAGTAGTGGATCCACCCAAAGCAAAGGAGAGGGACAAGGGTAAGGAGAAGGTAACCTTTTTAGAACCACTTGAACCATGAATGTGAAAAGATCTAGGAGGGAGAAAGCTACACAATCAGATGGTGAGAGAAGCATGAGAGGAGAAACTAGCAAGAGGCCATCCAGGCCACGACGGAAATTGGGCATCACCGACTTCCAGCTAGGGGAAAGTTCTAACCCAATGATCTAAAATTGGATGTGGCAGAGCAAGGACCGAAGATTACATGGCCACAGCTGCTAAATCTTGCACCAAAAGTAAGGCGACAATGGTCTAAAATGGTAAGTACAAGACGCTCCAAAACAAAGGTAGCCGGAGCAATTTCGGGATGCAACATGGATGACATCCTTCCAATTGTCGACGTAAACATAAAAGGAAAGAGGGTTGGAAACACCTACATTGATGGAGGCGCACAAATCTGTGTAATGAGTGAAGCTATGATGCTTCGATTAGGGCTCGAGGTTGACAGGCCTTCTCCATGCAAGGCAAAGATGACAAACAACGCAAAAGTAAAGTGTGTGGGTGTGGTAAGTGCCGTGAAAATAAAAGCTTTCAACACTGAGGTAGAGGTAGATGTTTTTGTAATGCCTACTAAGGGGGAGGGCTATCCACTAATTTTGGGAAGGCCATGGTTGATGGCCATGAAGGCAAAACAAGACTGGGGTACTGGCCTTCTATGCATGACCGGTAAGAAAGGGGAGACAATCTACTACGACATGAGGATTGGCAAGCAGAAGCAAATGAATCTGGAAACATCGGCAGATGAAACCACTAGCGAATCTTCCAGTTCTGAGGAGGAGACCACATCCACCGACGAAAGTGACAGTTCCATTGATGTGATGGGTATCATTATGAAGGATCCACAAAGGGTAAGCATAACTGGTGATCCATCACCAAAAGGCCAACCCAATGAAGAGGAGAGCAAATCACCTGGCCTAGGAGGAAGTAGGTTGAAGGGTATGTTGTCTACGGAATTAACACTTGAGGAGAAAGATAGTTTTTTGCAAATGTTGATGGGATTTCCTAACCTGTTCATTGACAACTATGAAAGAATCACAGGCATTACAGTGGTGGAACATCATATTAAGCTGAAGGAAGGGGTAAAACCAGTTGTGCAAAAGCTACGACGACTGGGGGTCATACAAGAAAAGGCACTCTTGGATGAGGTAAGGAAACTGCTGGAGGCGGGATTCATCTATCCTGTAGAAAAATCAGAATGGGTGTCACCCGTAGTGGTGACGCCTAAAAAGAATGGTAAGTGGAGGGTCTGTGTTGACTACAAACCACTAAATGCAGCTACAAAGAGAGACCACTTTCCTCTCCCTTTCTTGGATGAAATTCTGAATGAAGTAGCGGGTTTTGAATGCTATACAGTCTGTGATGGTTATTCTGGATACTTTCAAATACGCATAGCCTTGGAAGATCAGCTAAAAACCACTTTTATCACGCCATGGGGTTGTTTTGCATACAGGGTTATTCCATTTGGTCTCACAAATGCACCTGCCACATTCCAAAGATATGTCACATATGTTTTTCAACCATTCTTTGGAACATCCATAAGAGTGTTCATTGATGATTTTTGTATATATAGCTCCCGTATTTCACATTTAGAAAAGGTAACTGAAGGTTTGGCCACGTTGCAGAGCCTAGGTGGGCAATTAAATGTGGATAAATGCCACATTGGGGAGAGTAAATTCATTCTACTAAGCCATGCAATTTCAACAAAAGGTATCAACGCCGACCCAAGTAAGGTGTCCGCACTCATAGCCCTACCTTCACCAACGACCGCAGGTCAACTGGTCTCTTTTCTATAGAAGGTGAGGTACTTAAGTAGATTCATACATCTACTATCACAACTTGTTCTACCACTGCAACAACTCACTCAAAGATCAACTTTCACTTGGGACGAGGAAAGCGAACATCACTACAACAAGGTAAAGGAGGTCTTAGCCACTCTGCCAACTATCTCACCACCTAAGTGGGATGAAAAATTCTATGTCACCTCAAGTGTTGGTGATGACTCATTGGGGGATGTGCTACTCCAAAAGGATACGACGACATCTTTCATGAGGCCAATCTACTTCTCTAGTCGAATGATGACAGCAGGAGAGAAAGGTTTCACCCATGTGGAACACTTAGTCCTAGCTCTTAGATTTGCAACTACAAAGTTTAGGTCATATTTGCTGCCTAAGCAATTTGTGATTCTAACCACGGATGAAATATTTCCCTATGTTGTACAACACATGGATGTGTCTGCTAGAATTACTAAATGGCTAGTTCGTCTGCAAGAGTTTGACTACACGGTACAGGTAGAAAGCACGACAAGGGCAAGTTTGGGGGGACTCATGACCTACCAAATCTTTGAAGGGAAGGAGAAGCAATCTAAGGAAGGAGAAGTCCGATTACCTCCAGTACCACTGATGGTAGAAGGAGCATACTCTCTCTACTTTGATGGAGCCTACAAGCGAGCGTCCGACAAGGCAGCTGCAGGCATAGTGGTCTTTGATGCCAAAGGGACAAAGATATTTTCGTTGGGACAATTGTTAGATTCACATTCTAACAATGAAGCTGAGTATGCAGCACTAACCAAGGGTCTACAATGGTGTGTCTCACAAGGTGTACAACGCCTTAATGTATTTGGGGATGCTCTACTTCTGGTAAGGCAAGTAAATGGAGCATGGACATGCAAGAATCCTAGTTTAAGGACTCACTTAAGTGGTGTAAAAACCTTGTTGGGTAAGTTTGAAGAAGTTCAAATACACCATATCCCAAGGGCTCAAAACCAAGAAGCAGATGCCCTAGCAAGTGAAAGACTACAGGAAGTGGTGGTTGGAGCAATAAAACTAAAGCTCCCTCTATTTCAAGGAAGTGATGCCTTGCCTGACATCATGCATTTTTTGGAAACAGGGGAATGCCCATCAGATTTAACAAAGGGACAGAAGCAATGGCTGACGCGGAAGGCCACAAGGTATCGACTCATCAATGATGGTTTGTACTGTAAGGGTAAGGACCAAATACTCAGGAAGGTCCCTCTCTCTCACAAAATCATGGGAGTAATTGCTAGCTGTCACGACGGGGTTTGTGGTGGTCACTTTGCCCTAGACATAACAAGTAGGAAAATCTTGCAGGCAGGCTTCATATGGCCTAGCCTCAACCGTGATGTACACCATTGGTGCAAAACGTGTAAGTTGTGTCAAAAGGCCGGCACTAGGTCACTTATGCCTGAACCACATACACCTATTCTCTCATATGGCCCATTTGAAAAATGGGGTATCGATGCCATTGGGCCATTACCTAGGGCCAACTCAGGAAAATTCTACATTATCATGGGGGTCGACTACATGACTAGATGGGCAGAGGCTACAGCCACCACTAGAATCACAGCGGTAGAGGTAGCTAAATTTATCTACGAGCACATATGCTGTAGGTTTGGCACACCTTTAGAGATCATCTCTGATAGAGGGCCAGGTTTCAGAGCATACTTGGTAGGAGAATTAATGCAGAAACTGGGCATTACAAGGAGGCACTCTTCACCATATTACCCTCAATGTAATGGCCTAGTTGAAAAGGTAAATGGAATGGTTTCTAAAATTATTACCAAGCAGGTAAACAATCATCCCGGAGACTGGGATAAGTATCTTCTACCAGCTTTATGGGCCTACAGAACTTCATTTCGTACATCCTTGGGATTCACACCGTATCATCTAGTATTTGGTAAGGAAGCAATCTTGCCCATTGAAGTGCAACTACAAAGTCTCAGAGTAATGGCAAGCCAGCTTCAACACCCCAACATGCATTTGAGAGATCACATCATCAACTTGGAAAGACTGCAGTTGGACAGAGAAGAAGCAATAAATTATTATGCAGCACAAGCAGAGCATAGACGGCTTAGCTTTAACGAGCATCTCCGGAAAAAAGAATTGAAGAAAGGAATGTTGGTGCTCCGCTACGACAATCGCTTCGACACGCGCAAGGATAAGAAACTCCTGCTCCGATGGGAAGGCCCTTTCATCATCACGAAAAAGTATGCCAATGGAAGCTACCAGCTTATGGAGGCTGATGGAAAACTTCATAAAACGAGGGTAAATGGTTGGCGACTTAAACCTTATTTTCTTCGATTTGACCAGGCTCCACCAATTGACATTCCAGATGAGGACACACCATCAACCGCCACCTCCGACGATAATGGTCAAACAGATGAGCTAGAGACATGAATGCCTCTAGCCAAAAGGGGAGGGCTAATGATGGGGGCTTTTCACAAGCCAAGCTCCCATACCCCTCTTCTCTCGTCCCCACCCCATGAAAACCCTCTCTTAGGGAGGGAGTGATAAAAGGCATTGGAAAAAAGTAAGAAAAAAATAAAGTATGATTATATAAATATATAAGAAAGGTAAAATAGGCCACCTCATGCCTGCGGGGTAGCCCATCCCCACCTTGCCTCCTTTTTCTTCACTGTTGTCTCGTCGGGTGTCCCTTTTCCTCTCCTCCACTCAAAAGGTCAACCCCCTCTCTCTTCCCTTTGTCCTTTCTCCTTTCTCTCTCCCCTCAAGCTACCCCACCTCTCACCAATAATGCATTCTAACTCACCAATAATGCACCCTAACTCACATGCAACTTACCCTATCTTCCAAAATAGTATACCCCACCCCCTCTTTCTCTCTTCTATCATATCCCATGCCCCAAATACCCCCCTGTCTCTCTAAAGGGTGCCATGTCTCTTGTCTTGTAGCTAAATAACCTCCCCCACACTCACACACACTCAGTTTCACTAAAAAAGGTGCCCACAGACCCATCCCCACCCGATGGTTACCTAATTTTTCTTGTGTTCACACACATCTGCACACAGATTCACCTCTGAACACACTCCCCTCTCTCCCCTCTTGTAATTACTTTATTCTCCATGTCACCTCTCACTTTTTTTCATCAACCCATCTCTCTCTCTTAGTCTCTCTCTCATGAGACTGCTGTTCTGGCACATATACACACAGCCAGACAAGTGGGGCCCACTGTCACATGGCCTATGTAGATAATGATTTCTTCATTTCTAAATTCTAGAATTTCTCCCCCCTCCTCCCCTATATAAAGAGGGGTCACCATCACACTAAGGACACACACACAACATCACCAAAGAACACACTATGCACTGTGTGTGCCTAGTGCACACACACACACCCACACCATCACCATCACTGCAATCACCATGCTTGTCTTGAGCATGACCTCTACACCCTTGGCTATGGAAGATAAAGTACAACTAAATGAAGGATGATGGCCATAACCCTCGTGCGAGTCTTCGCCATCAACTCCCACCTATCCGCCATGTGCTCTACCACTCTCTCCCTTCTCATTCCCCTACCCTATGCTCCCCATTTCATCGCCTTATTCTCTAAATAAAGCTTGAGGTTTTGTGAGTATGTTTTCTTGCAGTGTTTCTCCCATGTAAGGTGTGCGGAATCGCCACCTAATCTTGTGTTTGGAGTGAGCTTGTGTATGTGTGAAGGGTGTGCGGATTCGCCATCCTTTTGTGGTGCCTAAGTACTAAGCCGCTATACCCCCTCCCTCTCTCTCTCTCACTCTCTCTCTCACTTGATCTCTTTCCCTTTCCTCTTCATCATTACTCCCAAGCATTCATCTCTCTTGGATGAGAAATTTGTTATGGTGGTGTGTTGTTTGCGTCCTAGCCGCTGAAGCTAGGTGGTGCCCCTGTTTGCTTTACCATGACAGGCTCGAGGCGCGCCATTCGGTCCCCGGTGTTTTAGAGGCCGTCGGGGTTCGGGGTTCGCTTTGCTCCCGTCACCATTTTTTTGGCTCTCTGTAATTGCCATAGTGAGTTATCTCACCCTATCAAATCACTCAAACACCGTGGTTACCCTCACCCTTTCACTGTATATAGGTGCGTGTGAGTTAGGGGACTTTTCCCATATCTCCTTACTGAAATAAAAAACCCTCAATTAGCTAGTCATTGGGCTAGTTGAGCCAAAAAAATAAAAAATATAAGTATATTATGGCCCATGCGTATGTAAATATTTCTTTGTATATAGGGCTTAAATAAAATATTTTTTCATAATTATTTTGGTATTTATTTAAATATTTCTACCTAAGTGTGTGTTATTTATGCTCTGTACATTGCGTCACCATTACCACAATTTTTCTTACCATTTTTCATACTCTTTATTCCATATAGAAATATTTTCATGTAAGCTTCTCTTATATTTGGTGTAAGTCCACCCCAACAAAAATCCAAAAAAAAACTAGTTTTATTTATGTGTATATTTTTTCACTATTATGATTTTTCCCTTCCTACATCTATTTTGTTTTTTTTCTAAAAAAATAGAACACCAAAAATATTTATCTTTTTATGGTAGCCTCATAATGAGAGAGATTTCTTTTGACCCCTTTATATTTTCTCCACTTATATTATTTATATTTGACATGTACATATTCTTTAGACCCCTCAATATTTGATTTTCTTAGTTATACTATTCACTTATATCATGATCTCAACAATATCTTCAATTATAGACCTACCAAATAAGGTCAAGGGTAGGTGGCATGCATACATGCACTATGGAGGGTTCACTCTTGGAGGTATTCAAAAGAATCATCCAAAGAAGGACTCCACAAGGACCTTGTGCAGCGGAAAAAAACGGTCGGTTTTGCTGAATTTTTAAAGTTCACTTGCTCTCTGAATTTGAAAAGGTGATACAAACAAAAGTTGTATCTCGTGGGCTGAACTTTTGCCTCAAAAATTTTCATATTTTTTTGAGCTACGAGCTGTGAGCTATGATTTTATTAGTGGACCCCAGTTTTCCCATGCTATGCAGCCACACTCTCTCTTCCACTTTATCATTTTCCTCTTTCACACACACTTCTCCACTCATCATCCCCACATCTCTCACCACTCCTCTCTGCACCCTACTCACCTTCTCCTCAACCTTGAAGAATAAGAGAAACCATGGTGAACTCATACCTCCCACACACAATTCCATTCCAAAATTGACCACCTAGTCTCATTTTTCCTCCTCCAAATTACCCATATCTATCAAAAAAACCACAAAATTCAGCCTCTTCTCTTAAAAGACAGCATCATGGTGGTTGATTACTCAGCTTCAATTACCTTGTCTCTCAAGGAAGGTCAAGAGTGGAGAAAAAATGTACCGTCAAAGCTAGTGGACCGTCAACAAGCGTCAAAATTGGCCCTACTCAAGACACTTGGAGCATCAACCTTGTAAGAAATCCACCTTTTCTTACCTCTTAAGAGTTTTTCTTCCTTATTTGTATCCTACATGGATACTCCCATTGTAAATATCCAATTCCATTTGTAAATTAATACTAACTCTACTAACACTAACCCACTATGAAAAGTCCTATCACCTCCATTTCTCTCCTCTCTCTTTCCCCACCAACTTCTTGATAATTCCAAGAAAAAGAAATTAGATAAATTGCTGAAAATCTAACCCAACCATGGTTAGAGGAGTAACCCTAGCCTTCAAAATTGCTATAAAAGGAGGGTGTAGCTAGCACAAAAAGGGGGGAGAAGAAAGAGCACTATGCTATAGCTTGAGAAGCCAAGCTCAACCTCTTGAGAAGGAGCTCTTGAGTGGAATCTCATTGGCATTAGGCATATGTATGTGTTGTATTAGGGGTGATTAGCAAGGGAACTCTATGCCATTGTAAGAGAGAGTGATCATTAAATTGAGAGTAGGAAATCTATCATTTCTCCTACTAGTGTAAGCCCAACATTTGCTGAATCAAGGAGGGTGAATTTGGACTAAGCATGGATACCTTGTCTCCCTTCCAACGTGAAGTCATGGACAATAATGATGTGTAAGTGTCTTGGTGTTTTATTTAAGTTCTTGATAGCTTGTCTCCGGGTATTGTTATCAATTTAGCCATAAATCCCACATGTTGTAAGAGGGCGACAGGGTGGAGAGGACTCCCCTGGCCTTAAGACAGTGATTGGGGTGGATTTTTTCTTGTGATGTGTTGTGGTGTAATTTACTCAGGCTATGTTGAACAAATACTAATCTCACTTTGATTGGTCATGACAGATTTGTAAGAAGGCATTAGTGCAACAAGCACCCCCTTCCCCCTTCTCTCTCTTTCTTACATATATATATTTATGTTTGCTTGATCATTAACGATACACTCCAAAGCAGCCCGAGCACCATCTCTCTCTCTCTCTCTCTCTCTCTCTCTCTCTCTCTCTCTCTCTCTCTCTCTCTCTCTCTCTCTCTCTCTCTCTCTCTCTCGTGTTTTAGTGTGTGAGAGTGTTCCATTGGTGTTAGGGTTAGTGTAAATTCCTTGCTTGTTTGTGGGTTGCTCTAACAATTCTCCTCTCTTGCGTCCTAGTTCGCTCTTAAACTAGGTGGTGCCCCTTGTGTAGTTGGGATTTGGCTGTGGGTTTGTTGTTTTGGTTTGTGTTGTGTTGTGCCCCAGCCTCATTGAGCAGCACGGGAGCCTTGAAGGGTGTCTAGAGGTTGCTCTTCTTGTTGCCCGCCCCGGACCGCTTCAACAGAAAACGGTACCCAATTTAGGAAAACAAACTGCTATTTTTGGAAAAATCCCTAATAAGACCACGGTTCACACCTTAAAGCCCTCTTTTTAGGAGCCAAAGGTGAGAACGCCTAGAGAGAGAGAGTGGAAGAGAGACCTCCTAGGCCACCTAAGCTTTGATACCAGTGTAAGAACTAGGGAAACTAGACTAGAGATCCTCCTCCCAACCTCCCATTATATAGGCGGGCTCCTAGCCCCTTGCCCTAGACGGATCCCCTGTCCACACTGTCTAGTCCAGCCCTTGTCTGTAGTCCATGACCATCCTAGTCCTTAGGTTACAGGACCCTTGTCCTGACAACTAAAGTAGAAAACCTATTGAGTGTCTGCTTTCCTGATCAGTTTCCCCAATTCAAGGAAATTCTTGCACAGCAGGATTGTGTAAGAGATGCTAGAATCAAGATAACTGGTGGAAAGCCTGTATTTTACAAGAAGCTAAGTGAATTCTGGGAGAAAAGAGGTCAATACATTGCTACGTCCACAATTCTAGTGGATGACACACAGTACAAGCATCTGTGGAATCCTCCAGGCACTTTCTGCATTGTGAAGAATATGGAAAATTAGAATCCCACTGAGATTCAAGGATATCTTACAACAACTGTAAGATCTTGGCTCACGGATTGTCTTTGTGCAGAAGATCGCCTCAAGTATGCCGAGGATTGTGCACTACCAAGACCGATTGATAACCTGAGCATTAGGATCTCAAAGCAGTGGCGTCTAGAGTATTACGGCTAGATATATTATCCTGACATGTAACCATGATAAGCGATGTAAATAGTCAACCATTTACTGACTTATGGAGTATTTTGCTCACTTGTAATGATGACACAATGTAGTAAAGCAGCTTCCAATGCTCAATGTAGTAAAAAAACAGCTTTTGTTAACTTGTACACTTGTTTACGTTTTCGCATTGTTCATCACTGCACCTCCACAGTTGCACAATAACAAGTACTTAACACAGCTTTTGATACCAGGAAATGTTAAGGGCAGCTACCAGCATGCATAGTAGCCACCCTTGCAGCTACTTAGCTACACTTGTTTAATTTTTCTATGTCTGTTGTGGAGATGATTTATTTCTTATGGCTTAATGTACACGCGGGAGTACTAGTGGGCACTTGGTTGGTTCTAGTGGTCATGATCATTCATGCATTAGATGTATTCAGCATTTACCAGAGTCACCTGTCCATTGTCTCTTAGGACTTTCTCATGCAGCCTTGAACGTTCGAAAAGTGCCGCCACGTTTGCACGTCCCTGCGCTTATTTTGAATGGCTCCTTATTGCCCCCAACGTGATGACCCCCCCTCCAAGACGTTCAGCTATAACGGTGCCGATGGCGAAGGCGGGAGAGAAGCAGGAGCCTGCAAAAGCTGACCTTATCCTCTGTCAACACAACCGTTGAGCAACTGCCTGCTGTGCATGTGCGAGATCCGTCATCAGTTGGTTGTCCGATCAGGGGCATCAAACCCTTGAATGGCCGACTGCATGTGCGAGTCTCATCTAGAGTTTCCCTCATCTCCTTTTTTAAGGAAAGGCTTTTGACAGAGTGTTCATGCTATCTGTCTCAAGATATCACATAGGCATTTTAGACACGATTCAAGCAATTGCAAAATAGGGTGATGCTCAGCACAGAGATTACGGAGATTCCCCCAAAGGAAAAAAAAAAAAAAAGATGTTGAAGGGCCATCAAAAGCAGCACTAGGAATGTTATACATCAAAAGGAGTGCTATTGTAAATAGCCTCATATTGATAGCCGTTTTTCGGATTTCCATAATTGCCATAGTAAGCTACCTCACCCTATCAAATCACTCAAACATTTTGGTTATCCCTACCATTTCACTATACATAGGCGTGTGTGACTTAGGGGACTTTTCCCATATCTTCTTAAAAACCCTCAATTAGCTAGTCACTAGGCTAGTTGAGCCAAAAAAATAAAAAATATAAGTATATTATGGCCCATTTGTGTGTAAATATTTCATTGTATATAGGGCCTAAATATAAGTATTTTTCATAATTATTTTGGTATTTATTTAGATATTTATACTTAGGCGTGTGTTATTTATGCTATGTACATTGACTCATTATTACCATATTTTTTCTTACCATTTTGCATACTCTTTATTTCATATAAAAATAATTTCACGCAAGCTTCTCTTATTTTTGGTGTAACTCCATTCCAACAAAAATCCAAAAAAACTAGTTCTATTTATGTGTATATTTTTTCACTATTGTGATTTTTTCCTTCCTACATCTATTCTCTATTACTCTCATAAATTATACCACAAAAAATATTCATCTTTTTATGGTAGACTTATAATGAGAGAGATTTATTTTGACCCCTTTATATTTTTTCCACCTATATTATTTATATTTGACATGTACATATTTTTTTAGACCCCTCAATATTTGATTTTCTTAGTTGTACTATTCATTTATATCATGATCTCAACAATAACTTCAATTATAGTCCTACCAAATAAGGTCAAGGGTATGTGGAATGCATGCATGCACCATGGGGAGCTCACTCTTGGAGGTATTCAAAGGAATCATCCAAAGAAAGACCTCACAAGGACCTTGTGCAGTGGAAAAAACAGTCAGTTTTGCTAAATTTTTAAAGATCACATGCTCCCCGAATTTAAAAAGGTGATACAAACAAAAGTTGTAGCTCGTGAGCTGAACTTTTATCTCAAATTTTTTCATATTTTTTTGAGCTACGAGCTGTGAGCTATGATTTTATTGGTGGACCCCAATTTGCCCATGCTATGCAGCCACACTCCCTCTTCCACTTTATCATTTTCCTCTTTCACACACACTCCTCCCTCTCCTTCCCACTCCCAAACCTGCAACTCCCATGTCCTAATTCACCCTCTTCACCATTGCCACATCTCTCACACCTCCATAGCCTTCATCCTCCATTTCTACACCCTATGTGTCACCCTTTCTCTCTACATATATGTCCATATTACCATACTCTCTTCAGCTTTGTAAAGAACTTCAAAAAATGAGCAAAAATCCAAGGATAACCTCTGCAAATGAAGGCTTTTATCATGAATTTTCGAAGGTTTGAAGATAACATAGCTTCAACGACACGCGCTACCTCACCATGCTGACTGCTTCTTCTTCCGGTGTTGTAAAGAGGTGAATGTCAACTTCTCCAAAACTTCAACCTCTCTTTACAAGCTCATCCCTTCTCTAACTTTTCTCATCATATATCTCACCATTTGGTGAATGATTTTGTAAATAATTTTTAGTGATAATTACTAACTACTAACCACTAACCTTATTGTAAAATGCACCCTCTACTAGAGTAGGCACTCCCAAATTATTCACTCAATCCTCTCTCCTTTCATCCTCAATAATTCTCTTCCCTTGAGCCCACATCCATGTGACTCAAAGGACAAGAGAGACCCACCCTCATTAAAAAAAAATAAAAATATGTATAATCTTTTATTCCTTCAAATAAACTTGATTAGGCCTAATCCAAATCGGGGCTTCTAAAACCTATAAATAGAGCCCTTCTCTCCCTTGTAAATTATCACATGATCACACTACACCACACCATTCTCAACACATAACACACCACTCTTCAAGCCTAGTTGTGTAGAGTGTGTGCATTGTGAGTGTTCTATTCCATCACTACACATAGGTGCATGGAGAAGCTTGAAGTTAGTTATGCCATCTAGAGGAGTGGAGTGATACTATACTCTGCAATCACACTTGTAGCCTACTCTTGTCCATAAATAAGATTCATAGTTTTGGGTGCAATTGTATGCTGCAACTACGACTCTTCTCTCCAAATTGATTTGATAAGTTGGCTCATCAGGTGGTTGAAGGTATATTGTCCTTGAAGTTTGTTGTGCCATTTCATGCTTGGTGGTTTGAGGGATTGTTGAATTGTTTGCCAAAACTTTCAATTGTAAGAGGGTGCTCGGTGAGAGGGCTCCCGTGACCCTAAGACAATTTTTGTATTGGCAACAAGGTCAAGTTTTCTGTTGTCTCTCTATTTCTCATCAAGCTTTGTGTGCATCTAGTCTTTAAGGCTAAGACTGAGTTGCTCAAGTTGATTTGTGCGCTTTACCTCTCTCTGGCGTGGTGAATGTTTGTGTTTGGTGTGTGTGGCTATCTTGCATTCTCCTCTCTTTGTTCGTTTGAGTACAAGGAGATATCACGTGCGTCCTAGTTCGCATCTACAACTAGGTGGTGCCCCTTTTCTTGTTTGGTTTCTGGCTGTGGGTTGTTGTTGTCTCTGATTGTGCTTGCCCCAGCCCCATTTGAGCAGCACGGGAGCCTCGAAGGGTGTTTAGAGGCCGCTCTTCTTGTTGCCCGCCCCGGACCGCCTCAATATGTTTCTGAGGAAAGTAAGAATTTTCTTGTATGTCCCACTTTCTGCATTGGGAACTTAATAGCTCGTACGAGGTGGGATTGCAAGGTGGCTTCAGGCTCAGAATTTAATAGCTTGAACTGATAGGGATTTTCTTTTGCTTGTTCATACCAAACTCCTTTGACAACAAATGAGCCGGCATTGCAAACATTCCCCAATGCATCTCTTAGCAAAGCTTTATTTTGAGTATTTTCTATTGTACATTTCAAGACATAGTAATCCACAAGCTCCTTATCGTCATGAGGAGCTATAACAGCAAAATTGTCACCAACATGAAGTGCATCACTCAATACATCATGATGTCCTTCATATGCAAACTCTTCAATTTCATCATCATCTTCCACATCATCTGTAGGTTCAAGGTTAACATAATTCCATGCAGAAATGTGTGATTTGTTCGAACACCTCCTACAAGCTGCCTTGCAAACAAGCACTACAAAAGCATGAGAATTGCCAATACCTAAGAAGTTTTCCATTTGTTAAGGAGTAGCCGCTGACACAATGTAACCCACGTGCATTAGGCACAGATTTACAATCCCGACGTTGGTTTCTATCCACATCACCTACTTTGACCTCCCAGAACAGTCGAGTAACTGGTCGTACCTGCGAAGAATACGTGGCTGTAGCACCATTGGACATGGTTTCTCTCAAAAATGGCACCACATATGCTGCACATTGTAATTTCACACGATCTGGCTTTAGGTGCTCCTGAGTGAGATGCCTCTTAATAACAGCACCTGCACCATCATGTCCGCCCTTCCCATGACCTGAACCTGAAAAGTGATGTGTCATTTTCAAACTTGTTAGAGTTCCATATCGAGCAACAAAATAAAAAGGCCTCTTTGCTTTGAACTGCGAGGCTGCTCCATCTGACCAGACCCAATGTTCTTTGAGCGATATGCCTAGCTCTTTCAACCAACCATAATGGAGCATAAAGCAATGCTGAACAAAAAGAGTATCATGGCTTTTATCATCAGATATATAGAAATGATAGTATTTTTGGACACTACCTGCAATCCTCATGTATGTACTATGAACCAAGATTGTCACATGGCTAGAAAGCCAATGCATCGATTGGATCTCGTTCTGTTCTTTGAAAGTGTAATTTTTAGCGAAATCCACCACTGACACTACCACATCTTCAGGGAAGATACGTAGATAATCTTTAAACTGCTTGGCCTGCCATCTGTAAACAAAATTGTGCTTTATAAACTTACTCAGATGATCCTTGAACAGTATGAAAAGCTGCCCGCACTGCATCTCCTTGCGAGAAAGAACTTTTCTTTTTTTCTTTTTCCCTGAATCTGTTTTGCCAACTTCAAGGTCTTCAAAAATCTTAACCGTTACCATGCGTGCACCATTTAACTCTTCAATCGGGCAAACTGGAAGCTTGTTTGAAGGCCCACATTAAGAGCATTCGCCAATCAAACACTTTAGTGCAAAAAAAATTGACCCGCTAGCCTTCGAGCATAAAACTGACTCCCAAAGCTTTGTAAGGCTAGGGCACTGATTTGTCTGAGCACTACATTTCAAATCTGCACCACAAATATCAGATTGACAATGACGGGAGCAAAGCGAACCCCGAACCCCGACGGCCTCTAAATCACCGGGGACCCAATATCGCGCCTCGAGCCTGTCATGGTAAAGCAAACAGGGGGCACCACCTAGCTTCAGCGGCTAGGACGCAAACAACACACCACCATAACAAAGTTTTCATCCAAGAGAGATGGATGCTTGGGAGTAATGATGAAAAGGAAAGGGAATGAGATCAAGTGAGAGAGAGAGAGAGAGAGAGAGAGAGAGAGAGTGAGGGAGGGGGTATAGCGGCTTAGTACTTAGGCATCACAAAAGGATGGCGAATCCGCACACCCTTCACACATACACAAGCTCACTCCAAAACACAAGACTAGGTGGCGATTCCTCACACCTCACATGGGCAAAACATTGCAAGAAAACATACTCACAAAACCTAAAGCTTTATTTAGAGAATTAGGCGATGAAATGGGGAGCATAGGGTAGGGGAATGAGAAGGGAGAGAGTGGTAGAGCACATGGCGGATAGGTGGGAGTTGATGGCGAAGACTCGCACGAGGATTATGGCCATCATCCTTCATTTAGTTGCCCTTCATCTTCCATAGCCATGGGTGTAGAGGTCATGCTCAAGACAAGCATGGTGATTGCGGTGATGGTGATGGTGTGGGTGTGTGTGTGTGTGCACTAGGCACACACAGTGCATAGTGTGTTCTTTGGTGATGTTGTGTGTTTTTGTGTGATGGTGACCCCTCTTTATATAGGGGAGGAGGGGGGGGAGAAATTCTAGAATTTAGAAATGAAGAAATCATTATCTACATAGGCCATGTGACTGTGGGCTCCACTTGTCTTGCTGTGTGTATATGTGCCAGAACAGCAGTCTCATGAGAGAGAGACTAAGAGAGAGAGATGGGTTGATGAAAAAAAGTGAGAGGTGACATGGAGAATAAAGTAATTACAAGAGGGGAGAGAGAGGAGTGTGTTCAGAGGTGAATCTGTGTGCAGATGTGTGTGAACACAAGAAAAATCAAGTAACCACCGGGTGGGGATGGGTCTGTGGGCACCTTTTTTAGTGAAACTGAGTGTGTGTGAGTGTGGGGGAGGTTATTTAGCTACAAGACAAAAGACATGGCGCCCTTTAGAGAGAGGGAGGGGTATTTGTGTCATGGGATAGGATAGGAGAGAGAAAGGAGGGGTGGGGTATACTATTTTGGAAGATAGGGTAAGTTGCATGTGAGTTAGGGTGCATTATTGGTGAGTTAGAATGCATTATTGGTGAGAGGTGGGGTAGCTTGAGGGGAGAGAGAAAGGAGAAAGGACAAGGGGAAGAGAAAGGGGGTTGACCTTTTGAGTGGAGGAGAGGAAAAGGGACACACGGCGGGGCAACAGTGAAGAAAAAGGAGGCAAGGTGGGGATGGGCTACCCCGCAGGCATGAGGTGGCCTATTTTACCTTTCTTATATATTTACATAATCATACTTTATTTTTTTCTTACTTTTTCCAATGCTTTTTATCACTCCCTCCCTAAGAGGGGGTTTTCATGGGGTGGGGACGAGAGAAGAGGGGTATGGGAGCTTGGCTTGTGAAAAGCCCCCATCATTAGCCCTCCCCTTTTGGCTAGAGGCATTCATGTCTCTAGCTCATCTGTTTGATCATTATCGTCGGAGGTGGTGGCTGATGGTGTGTTCTCATCTGGAATGTCAATTGGTGGAGCCTAGTCAAATTGAAGAAAATAAGGTTTAAGTCGCCAACCATTTACCCTCGTTTTATGAAGTTTTCCATCAGCCTCCATAAGCTGGTAGCTTCCATTGGCATACTTTTTCCTGATGATGAAAGAGCCTTCCCATCGGAGTAGGAGTTTCTTATCCTTGCGCGTGTCGAAGCGATTGTCGTAGCGGAGCACCAACATTCCTTTCTTCAATTCTTTTTTTCAGAGATGCTCGTTAAAGCTAAGCCGTCTATGCTCTGCTTGTGCTGCATAATAATTTATTGCTTCTTCTCTGTCTAGCTGCAGTCTTTCCAAGTTGATGATGTGATCTCTCAAATGCATGTTGGGCCGTTGAAGCTGGCTTGCCATTACTCTGAGACTTTGTAGTTGCACTTCAATGGGCAAGATTGCTTCCTTACCAAATACTAGATGATACGGTGTGAATCCCAAGGATATACGAAATGAAGTTCTATAGGCCCATAAAGCTGGTAGTAGATACTTATCCCAGTCTCCAGGATGATTGTTTACCTGCTTGGTAATAATTTTAGAAACCATTCCATTTACCTTTTCAACTAGGCCATTACATTGAGGGTAATATGGTGAAGAGTGCCTCCTTGTAATGCCCAGTTTCTGCATTAATTCTCCTACCAAGTCTGCTCTGAAACCTGGCCCTCTATCAGAGATGATCTCTAAAGGTGTGCCAAACCTACAGCATATGTGCTCGTAGATAAATTTAGCTACCTCTACCGCTGTGATTCTAGAGGTGGCTGTAGCCTCTGCCCATCTAGTCATGTAGTCGACCCCCATGATAATGTAGAATTTTCCTGAGTTGGCCCTAGGTAATGGCCCAATGGCATCGATACCCCATTTTTCAAATGGGCCATATGAGAGAATAGGTGTCTGTGGTTCAGGCATAAGTGACCTAGTGCCGGCCTTTTGACACAACTTACACGTTTTGCACCAATGGTGTACATCACAGTTGAGGCTAGGCCATATGAAGCCTGCCTGCAAGATTTTCCTACTTGTTATGTCTAGGGCAAAGTGACCACAACAAACCCTGTCGTGACAACTAGCAATTACTCCCGTGATTTCCTGAGAGAGAGGGACCTTCCTGAGTATTTGGTCCTTACCCTTACAGTACAAACCGTCATTGATGAGTCGATACCTTGTGGCCTTCCGTGTCAGCCATTGCTTCTGTCCCTTTGTTAAATCTGATGGGCATTCCCCTGTTTCCAAAAAATGCATGATGTCAGGCAAGGCATCACTTCCTTGAAATAGAGGGAGCTTTAGTTTTATTGCTCCAACCACCACTTCCTGTAGTCTTTCACTTGCTAGGGCATCTGCTTCTTGGTTTTGAGCCCTTGGGATATGGTGTATTTGAACTTCTTCAAACTTACCCAACAAGGTTTTTACACCACTTAAGTGAGTCCTTAAACTAGGATTCTTGCATGTCCATGCTCCATTTACTTGCCTTACCAGAAGTAGAGCATCCCCAAATACATTAAGGCGTTGTACACCTTGCGAGACCCACCATTGTAGACCCTTGGTTAGTGCTCCATACTCAGCTTCATTGTTAGAATGTGAATCTAACAATTGGCCCAACAAAAATACCTTTGTCCCTTTGTCATCAAAGACCACTATGCCTGCAGCTGCTTTGTCGGACACTCGCTTGTAGGCTCCATCAAAGTAGAGAGAGTATGCTCCTTCTACCATCGGTGGTACTGGAGGTAATCGGACTTCTCCTTCCTTAGATTGCTTCTCCTTACTTTCAAAGACTTCGTAGGTCATGAGTCCCCCCAAACTTGCCCTTGTCGTGCTTTCTACCTGTACCGTGTAGTCAAACTCTTGCAGACGAACTAGCCATTTAGTAATTCTAGCAGACACATCCATGTGTTGTACAACATAGGGAAATATTTCATCCGTGGTTAGAATCACAAATTGCTTAGGCAGCAAATATGACCTAAACTTTGTAGTTGCAAATCTAAGATCTAGGACTAAGTGTTCCACATGGGTGAAACCTTTCTCTCCTGCTGTCATCATTCGACTAGAGAAGTAGATTGGCCTCATGAAAGATGTCTTCGTATTCTTTTGGAGTAGCACAGCCCCCAATGAGTCATCACCAACACTTGAGGTGACATAGAATTTTTCATCCCACTTAGGTGGTGAGATAGTTAGCAGAGTGGCTAAGACCTCCTTTACCTTGTTGTAGTGATGTTCGCTTTCCTCGTCCCAAGTGAAAGTTGATCTTTGAGTGAGTTGTTGCAGTGGTAGAACAAGTTGTGATAGTAGATGTATGAATCTACTTAAGTACCTCACCTTCTGTAGAAAAGAGACCAGTTGACGTGCGGTCGTTGGTGAAGGTAGGGCTATGAGTGCGGACACCTTACTTGGGTCGGCGTTGATACCTTTTGCTGAAATTTCATGGCCTAGTAGAATGACTTTACTCTCCCCAATGTGGCATTTATCCACATTTAATTGCCCACCTAGGCTCTGCAACGTGGCCAAACCTTCAGTTACCTTTTCTAAATGTGAAATACGGGAGCTATATATACAAAAACCATCAATGAACACTCTTATGGATGTTCCAAAGAACGGTTGAAAAACATATGTGACATATCTTTGGAATGTGGCAGGTGCATTTGTGAGACCAAATGGCATAACCCTGTATGCAAAACAACCCCATGGCGTGATAAAAGTGGTTTTTAGCTGATCTTCCAAGGCTATGCGTATTTGAAAGTATCCAGAATAACCATCACAGACGGTATAGCATTCAAAACCCGCTACTTCATTCAGAATTTCATCCAAGAAAGGGAGAGGAAAGTGGTCTCTCTTTGTAGCTGCATTTAGTGGTTTGTAGTCAACACAGACCCTCCACTTACCATTCTTTTTAGGCATCACCACTACGAGAGACACACATTCTGAGTTTTCTACAGGATAGATGAATCCCGCCTCCAGCAGTTTCCTTACCTCGTCCAAGAGTGCCTTTTCTTGTATGACCCCCAGTCGTCGTAGCTTTTGCACAACTGGTTTTACCCCTTCCTTCAGCTTAATATGATGTTCCACCACTGTAATGCCTGTGATTCTTTCATAGTTGTCAATGAACAGGTTAGGAAATCCCATCAACATTTGCAAAAAACTATCTTTCTCCTCAAGTGTTAATTCCGTAGACAACATACCCTTCAACCTACTTCCTCCTAGGCCAGGTGATTTGCTCTCCTCTTCATTGGGTTGGCCTTTTGGTGATGGATCACCAGTTATGCTTACCCTTTGTGGATCCTTCATAATGATACCCATCACATCAATGGAACTGTCACTTTCGTCGGTGGATGTGGTCTCCTCCTCAGAACTGGAAGATTTGCTAGTGGTTTCATCTGCCGATGTTTCCAGATTCATTTGCTTCTGCTTGCCAATCCTCATGTCGTAGTAGATTGTCTCCCCTTTCTTATCGGTCATGCATAGAAGGCCAGTACCCCAGTCTTGTTTTGCCTTCATGGCCATCAACCATGGCCTTCCCAAAATTAGTGGATAGCCCTCCCCCTTAGTAGGCATTACAAAAACATCTACCTCTACCTCAGTGTTGAAAGCTTTTATTTTCACGGCACATACCACACCCACACACTTTACTTTTGCGTTGTTTGCCATCTTTGCCTTGCATGGAGAAGGCCTGTCAACCTCGAGCCCTAATCGAAGCATCATAGCTTCACTTATTACACAGATTTGTGCACCTCCATCAATGTAGGTGTTTCCTTACTTTTGGTGCAAGATGTAGCAGCTGTGGCCATGTAATATTCGGTCCTTGCTCTGTCACATCCAATGTTAGATCATAGGGCTTAGAACTTTCCCCTAGCTGGAAGTCGGTGATGCCCAATTTCCGTCGTGGCCTGGCTGGCCTCTTGCTAGTTTCTCCTCTCATGCTTCTCTCATCATCTGATTGTGTAGCTTTCTCCCTCCTAGCTCTTTTCACAGTCATGGCTTCAGGTGGTTCTAAAAAGGTTACCTTCTCCTTACCCTTGTCCCTCTCCTTTGCTCTGGGTGGATCCACTACTATGGCTTTTCCTTTCTCTTCTAGCCTTATGATGTTTACAGGGCGATCAGGTGGTGGGCCTGGTGGAAGAGGTGGGATGGATGCTTGTAGTGGTGTCTGGGGTGGACGTAGAATTTGTGTTGGTGGGGGTGGTGCTCGGGGTGGGGGTGTTCTTTCTCTAGGGGGTGACAATTGATTCCTCCTACCTCCTCTATTATAGTTTTGTCATGGTTTGGGACAGTAGTACATACCCTGACCGTCTTCTCCGCAGTTGTAGCAATGATACTACCTGTTTTGTCGTCGTGCTCTTCCAGGGTCTTGATCTCTTTCTTGACTCCTCCCTTGTTGTATTAAGTGGACACACAAATTCTGCAGTTGGTCAGTAATATGGGCCAACATATCTTGTTGGTCATCTCTTACCCCAAGAGCCGGTGGTGATGGTGGAAATGTGGTTGTCGTAGTTGCTGGTCGACGCGATGTTCCTGATTCTGTTGACTCGGTTTCTTTGGCTTTCATTCGCAGCTTCTTGTCTTTAAGGCGAGCAATCTCAACGGCTAACTCGTACGTAGCCGGGAATCTACCTTTCACCTTCTCCTTGAGAAGCGGCCATAAGCCATGCGTGAACCGATCTTTTTTTAGGAAATCGGGTGCAGCTTCCCCCCTAGCCAGTGACTCAACCCACCATTCCCACAAATCCACAAATTTGGACTCATAGGTGGCATATTCTAAAAGACCCTCCTGCTTCAAGTCTCTCAACTTGTCCCACAACTTTTCTGAAGTGGTACCTCCCCCAAAGCGCCTCTTAAAAGCGGCTTTTAAGGGTTCCCAGTCATCCTTGGTTGCTTGTGGAAGTGCATTGTACCATGATCTAGCTTCTAGCTTCATGAGATGCTTAAAGATTCTAACACGGGATTCATCCGTATCTTTGTTGCTCACTACACATGCTACTTCAAAGTCATCTAGAAAGTCTGTTACCAAATCCTCCCCCTTCTTTCCTTTAAATGTTGGAAATGCTACACTTGCCATGATTACTGAGAGAGAGCTAGAAAGACACACTTCTTAACTTGCAAAGGTTTTTTCTTCTTTACAAGGAGGCGTGTATACCCTCTTATACTAGGACATAGATTAAAACTTCAAACGGTACATTGCCTTGTACCAAAGGTAAGACAAATGGTTGATCTGATGCCAGAACCTCCAAAAACCGCTCCCCACCCAGCATGGTGTCAATGACGTGCTGGTAGTGAGCCTTCAAATCCAGTATTACCTTGATTGAGCGTACACGTGTTGGTATGTGTGATCTGTCTTGAGGTAGGTTGTACTGATTCATGTGAAGCTTAGAGGTGCTTAGTCACTGTCGAAGCTTGTGGGAGAGGGTGGTGTTCTTTCCTGAAACAAACTCAGAAGATCCCTAGTTTCTCTAGTGAGAGTGTGAGCCAATGATTCCCTTATCTGTGCTGCAGCATCAGGTGCGACTTGAAAACTGACTGTGATAATTACCTCGGTGACTTGAGTTACCCGATTCTCAAAGTAGAATAGTGTTGATTCTCTATTGTGTAGAGCTCCTTCCATTTTGTTGTTGTGGGTTGGTTGTAGGTTGCGGACATGGTTTCGACCTTCTCCTTCTTCTTATTGGCACTTGGCCTATGTATATCCATTGGGTTTGGCATGTTGGTTGACTCTCCCACTGCAAATCGATTACCGTTACGCCTGGCACTCGAGCTTCGATGGAGATGCGGAGTTCGTCTAGTTGTGCTTGGAGCTCTTCTTCTTCTGTCGTCCAATTAGCAAATCCTGCTAGCCATTCATCCATTCACAACAGTTTAAGGGTTTCAGTCTTGTAAACTGAAGGGTTTCATGAAAAGATCCTCCGTGGGGGCACCAAATGACGGGAGCAAAGCGAACCCCGAACCCCGACGGCCTCTAAATCACCGGGGACCCAATATCGCGCCTCGAGCCTGTCATGGTAAAGCAAACAGGGGGCACCACCTAGCTTCAGCGGCTAGGACGCAAACAACACACCACCATAACAAAGTTTTCATCCAAGAGAGATGGATGCTTGGGAGTAATGATGAAAAGGAAAGGGAATGAGATCAAGTGAGAGAGAGAGAGAGAGAGAGAGAGAGAGTGAGGGAGGGGGTATAGCGGCTTAGTAGTTAGGCATCACAAAAGGATGGCGAATCCGCACACCCTTCACACATACACAAGCTCACTCCAAAACACAAGACTAGGTGGCGATTCCCCACACCTCACATGGGCAAAACATTGCAAGAAAACATACTCACAAAACCTAAAGCTTTATTTAGAGAATTAGGCGATGAAATGGGGAGCATAGGGTAGGGGAATGAGAAGGGAGAGAGTGGTAGAGCACATGGCGGATAGGTGGGAGTTGATGGCGAAGACTCGCACGAGGATTATGGCCATCATCCTTCATTTAGTTGCCCTTCATCTTCCATAGCCAAGGGTGTAGAGGTCATGCTCAAGACAAGCATGGTGATTGCGGTGATGGTGATGGTGTGGGTGTGTGTGTGTGTGCACTAGGCACACATAGTGCATAGTGTGTTCTTTGGTGATGTTGTGTGTTTTTGTGTGATGGTGACCCTCTTTATATAGGGGAGGAGGGGGGGGAGAAATTCTAGAATTTAGAAATGAAGAAATCATTATCTACATAGGCCATGTGACTGTGGGCTCCACTTGTCTGGCTGTGTGTATATGTGCCAGAACAGCAGTCTCATGAGAGAGAGACTAAGAGAGAGAGATGGGTTGATGAAAAAAAGTGAGAGGTGACATGGAGAATAAAGTAATTACAAGAGGGGAGAGAGAGGAGTGTGTTCAGAGGTGAATCTGTGTGCAGATGTGTGTGAACACAAGAAAAATCAAGTAACCACCGGGTGGGGATGGGTCTGTGGGCACCTTTTTTAGTGAAACTGAGTGTGTGTGAGTGTGGGGGAGGTTATTTAGCTACAAGACAAAAGACATGGCGCCCTTTAGAGAGAGGGGGGGGTATTTGGGTCATGGGATAGGATAGGAGAGAGAAAGGAGGGGTGGGGTATACTATTTTGGAAGATAGGGTAAGTTGCATGTGAGTTAGGGTGCATTATTGGTGAGTTAGAATGCATTATTGGTGAGAGGTGGGGTAGCTTGAGGGGAGAGAGAAAGGAGAAAGGACAAGGGGAAGAGAAAGGGGGTTGACCTTTTGAGTGGAGGAGAGGAAAAGGGACACACGGCGGGGCAACAGTGAAGAAAAAGGAGGCAAGGTGGGGATGGGCTACCCCGCAGGCATGAGGTGGCCTATTTTACCTTTCTTATATATTGACATAATCATACTTTTTTTTCTTACTTTTTCCAATGCTTTTTATCACTCCCTCCCTAAGAGGGGGTTTTCATGGGGTGGGGACGAGAGAAGAGGGGTATGGGAGCTTGGCTTGTGAAAAGCCCCCATCAACAACTACACTCTTTTCCATGCACACC
The DNA here is from genome assembly GCF_014529385.1 of Adiantum capillus-veneris. Lineage (NCBI taxonomy): Eukaryota > Viridiplantae > Streptophyta > Polypodiopsida > Polypodiales > Pteridaceae > Adiantum > Adiantum capillus-veneris. The sequence continues at coordinate 37,456,163 of NC_140958.1, forward strand.
ATAAGAAATCTGGCTTATATGGTTTACAGCATCCCTCAAGAATGACATTTGAATATGAGTGATGCAACAGCAGCTGTAGCGATCTCGAAGCTTTCATACAAAATAAGGTTTCAACTTTTCAAATGTACTTTGGTTGATTTGTACCTCTGGGTGACTCTATTTGAAGGGAAGAAAGAATTCTACCTGCATTAAATAATGATATTCAGTACACTTATTGGCGAAATCATAACTTATTGTTGACATGCAAAACTGAGATCAATCTGGTGGGAGCTAGTATAAGAATTGTAACTAATACTTTTGTGATTCGTGGAAGGAGAAAAGTTACAAGAGCTTGAGTCTAATAGTAGAAATCACTCTAAGACCTGGTTGTTATGAGACTACCTAAGGGTAGCTAACAGGTTAACAGTGGTAGCTACCAGGTTGACAGTGACAGCTACCAGGTTGACAAAGATAGCTAGCAATCCACCAGTATTGCCATGGAAAACTAGTAGCTTCCACCAAGGTTGCCATGGCAAACTAGTAGCTTTCACCAGGATTGCATGGCAGAGTGGAAGCTATTACTCTCAGAATGGTAACTAATATTTTGTGATGAGTGGAAGGAGAAAAGTTACAAGAGCCTGAGTCTAATAGTAGGAAGCACTCTAAGACTTGTGGCTACCTTTACCATGAGTAGCACTGTAAGGCTGATTGTTATCAGACTACCTAAGGGTAGCTACCAGGTTAACATTGATAGCTACCATGTTGATAGAGCTACCAATCCACCAAGATTTCCATGGAAAACTGGTAACTTCCACCAAGATTTCCATGACAGACTGGTAGCTTCCACCAGGATGGCATGGCAGAATGGAAGCTATTACTCTCAAAGTGATAGCTCCAGCTAGGACTAGGATACTGATAGCTACCAAGTTGACAATAATAGCTACCAGTACACCAATACTACCATGGAAATCTGGTAGAAAGCACTATCAGACTGGTGGCTACCTTATCATGACTATGAGACTGTAAACTAGCAGGTTGAACGTGGTAGCCAGTAAATTTACCAAGAACACCATGGCAGATTGGTAGCAACTCCTATCAGACTAGTAGCTACCTTTACCGAGGACAACATGGACGCTACCAAGCTACCAGTCATGTATAGTAAGCTACCTATTTGGAAGTGGTAGTTACTAGGTCTAAAGCAATGTGCGACAATAAGAAAACTGTACAACAATCAATTTAAGTACAACCAAACCAGTGCCATAATTGTCAATGAAAATAAGCTTGTAGTTACTCAAGAAGTTAAAACAAACCTGGGGTTGCTTAAGAAGATGCACTGGGTGTTAATCAAATACTTTGTGTGCAATACGCTTTCGACACACATCCTTTTTGTTGGGTGATACGTGAGTATTGTGAGTCCAGAAGCTCACCATTGTGGCCTTCACTTCCTCTGTAATTACACTATTTGTGTATGGTTGTCGCCCACACAAATGCAATGGCAGTTCTATATGATTATGTTTCAATCAAGATCTAACTGCATAGAAGTTCCTTCGATGGATACCAAGAAGCCTTGATGCAACTGCTATATTTGGTTTTATGCTTGTGGAATTCATAACCATCATGATACTCGCCCATTTAATAAAAAACTCTGCCAAGCTTTTTGGTCTCTTGATTACCTTGAGAGTGTTGTGCATTCCATTAATCAATACCCTCTGCTCATCATTCGAAACCTCACCTCCCGTAGATTGAATTTTCAGCTCTCTCAATGCTCGATGCTTGAGAATACACCTCACTCATGATTTCCTCCTTTGCCTTGTTGTCAAGACCCTCTGTGCACTTCTTGAAAAACTTGATCACCTCTGCAGTAATTTTGCAGTGCTAAAATTCATTAATATCGACCTATTCAAGTCTAGCTTCCCTTTCTTTGATTCTCTCGCGATATGCGCGCTTTCAGTTTGCTTCATGATCCTTGATTACACTCTGTTTGCATGAGCTGCACTTGACTGAGTCACAACAAAGGCATGTATTACTTGTTAAACTCACAACATCCTCAATTGGAATGATTTCCACCATCTTGTGAGTCTTTGAGAGGTGGAAAGAGGATGCCAAAGTGGGTACCCTGTCCAAAGCTAAGCCCTAAACACCAGCTAGGGATTCACATGCAATGTGTGTGTGTGTGTGTGTGTGTGTGTGTGTGTGTGTGTGTGTGTGTGTGTGTGTGTGTGTGTGTGTGTGTGTGTGTGTGTGTGTGTGTTAAACTAGATAAATGACACACCAATTGAACAAGATTTTCAAAAAGACAACTGGCTAAAGATGTCAAGGCAAAGATCTGTACAGAAACAATTCAGTCTTTGAATCAAAATTGTACAATATAATAAGAATGAAGTATCATTCAAAGGAATTTGTACAAAGGTATCAAAAATTATCCCAATTGTAGCATCAAATGCTTCCAAAGTCGGACTGCAGCAAGCTAAACTTCTTTAAGCCAAGATAGAATTCTCACCTGCATCCATATAGTCAAGACAACAGATATGTTAGACTTGGCTACGTATGGCAGGCTTCAAAGAATCTATCAGTTGTTATCCATGTCGAATTAAAAAAATTTTAACTAGCTATTGTCCTGCACATTTAAAATCTCAAAGATTTTGCATCCTCATTTTTTTGCTAGAGTTATTCCTATATTTCAATGTACGCTATTCCTCACAATAGCCCCGGACTTCAGAAGATGAAGTATCCTCCAAATAGTAAAAAGGAGATCACAGTATGTAAAATTTGCAACACATCCAAGTACCATTAGCGAGAGCATCAGTATTAAAGTGGTGAACACAACCTGAAGATCAGGCCTCATAAAGGTTAGATTTCTAACGTTTTTATTAGAAGTGTTCCAGGCCAATCCACTTCTAATTATCTACACTCAACACAAGCTGTTAGTAGGATGGCCAAACCTCACGTCGATTAAGCGAGTCCTACCCAAACGAACCTATTCATGAATGTAGAAAGTAATCTTAAAATCATGTAGAAAAGACCAGCAGGTACATAGCATCAGATATTCTGCCGACCATTATCTGAGTATCAAGTTAGTTAGCATGAATGCCTTCCTCAACCAACCAGATGGAGAATCAAAAAATCAGGGCCAGATAGTGACTAGCCATACCATGCATCGAATTCAATGAAACCTAACCCCGGAAAGTCAAATTCAAGTCTTCGTACATTTTAAGGTAGTATCTCTAAGAGCCAGATGAGTATGCATGAAAATGACCAGATCCTTAGCCACATAGCCAATGCCAACAATCATACCATAGAGAAAATCTTATTTTGTGCTTCTAATCACAAGTGAGCAAATAGTTTACCAAGCCGTACTGCAATGCGAGCAAAATATCAGTAGCAAAAATATATTATTTCTTTGCCTTTAGCAACCAAAAAGGGCATAGAGCATTCCCCTTTGCAATCAAATTTCCAAGGTAAAATCAAGAAGAAATCTGTGTAGAACCAGCTCGACCATGCCAGATCCTCAACTAAAAACTCCCTCCTTTTTTTGGTGAATGTATCATAACCAATTGCAACCATCAGAATATGGCAGCATAACCAGAACTTGCATGTGTATCCAGCATCCCCGCTAGGCATTCAACCATTATACTTAGCATTAGTGTCAAAAACCAGAATAATAACCATATGCATGAAATATTTGACGTCAGCATGCAATTCAACATCAGTCAAGAAGCCAACCAAAAAAAAATCCCTTATTAATGTGAACAGCCAGTATCCAGTTTCTCAAAAGAATCCCAAAAAGACCAGTATCCGAATATGGCAGTATTCTAGTAATCAGAGATTTTTTTGCATAGTCAGCACCATCACCAGGTTTTTAGCAGAGGATCAGTCAATACCATATAAAGAAGCCCAAACCAGTACCATCACCAGAGTTAATGCATAACCAGCAACATTACCATCTTTACTGTCATTTTTTATGCATTCAGTTCCAGTCAAGCAGCCAAAAAAGAGATCTTTTGCTAATGTGAAAAGACAAAAGAATCCCAAAAAATCATTTCTTCAAAAAAGGTTTTTTTTACAACCTGTTTTATAGTCAGAGATCAGAGCATGAGATTAACGAAAACTTGTGAGCAGTCACCATGCCAAGCAATTTTCCAAGCAGCTAAGGAAGATCAAGCCTAAGTGAGGGGAAAACACCCTCACCTTTAATAGTGGAGGAAGCAGGGATGCAATCCAACCGATATTCATTAGTGGTGGTGCGCTGTCGTGCTGTGACATGTACATAGTGGGAACACATGCTACAAGAGTGATCTTGTAACTTTTTAGATACATAATTATATTTCCTATAATGTACATATGCATATGTAAGTAAAAAAATAAGCTTTCTATCTCATCTTATTATTTATCTCAAGGGTAATGTATTCTTACTTTACCATCAAAAAATACTATGGGAAAAGTGTCAATAGCTCCGCCTCTTTAACTTGGGGCAAAAAGCATTGATTTTTTATTTCTACTATTTCATTATTATCTCACACCCTATCTAGATCCTATATCTAGGGTAATTTCCGATCTATATATATTCTATGTATTTTTCATATTTTTCTTATATTTCTTTTTAAATAGCTACTAGGAGGGAATCAAATCCTAGTGGGACACTAGGTGGCATGATTTCAAAGATACACTTATTTTAATGCATTATTGCAAGCATGGTTACAAAACTTTGTCAAGGAGAAATGTCATGCTTTCATATGGCATGAGGTGTCCTTGGGAATTAAATGAAAGTCAAGGCTAAGGAGACCACATGAAGACTTTTGCTGCCATAAATGGACCCTATTTTGATGAATTTTTTACACAAGGTTCCAATCCGAATTGGAGAATGATTTTAAAATGAAAATCGTAGCCAATGAGCTGAAGTTTTTGCCCATATTTTTACTTTTTTATTTGGAGCTACGGTTGAGGAGATATGATTAAAATACTGGACCCCAGTCTGCCCACATCATGCAGGGACAGCTCATTTCCAACTTTTCCAATTCCTGTTCACACTGGCTCCTCTCTTCTTGTGTAAACCCTTGTGGGTTCCCTTCACCTATAAAAGGGGACCTCTTCTTCCTTGGAAGGAACTCAAGCATTCAAGCCATAAATGAGAGGAATTCTTGAGGGAGTGAGTAGTAATGCCTAATTGTACTTAGCCCCATTAACATAAGCCCAAGCCTACACTTTCTCCTAGAGAAAAACTAGCCATTCTTGTACGCCATCCTTGGAGGATCAACTCTAATCAAAGAAGGTGTTGTACTTGGCGTATCAATCAAAGTGGAATTATCCACTCTTCTTCTCTCTCCATCAATAATGGTGCCGAAGGGTTTCAAGTAAGATGTGTTCTACATTGATGTTTTCTTGATTTCTTGTTGTTTTCATTTTCATCTCTAATCCAACATATATATATGTATCTAATCTCATCTTCTTAACCAAACCTATCTCTCTCATTCTTAGTAATTCATCCTCTCTAGGTTCTCTTGCTACAGGTACATCTCTCCCCGCAGTATCCTTATTGCCTACGGGCAAGAATAGGGCTTGGGAGGGAAACTTCTCATCTCTTCACTTCTCTCATATCTACATTTCTCACATACTATCCTAGATGAATAACCCACATGATGATCATTTCTATCGCTTTCACTCTGTACAATCTATTAGAATTAACGTATGGATTAGCCGTAAAATACACTTTCAACAACGTATGGTGTTTCTCTTTGGCCCTGAAAGGCTCAATGAAATACTTCTATCGCCGGATCCCATCATACTACCTCTCATAGACTATAATTTTTCTTTTGATGTAAGCGTAGTTATCTTGCTATGAACCAAGAGGATTTGTACACACAATTAATCCCAATCACTAGACAAAATATATATATTATGGTAAGCACAAAACTACAATTCCAAAGAACAATTCGTAGCCTATTTGGTCAGCCAAGATTGAATGCCATTAACTCATCCATTAACCCTTTCATATTACCCATGATACGATATGACCATAGCCTTGATGTTTTCATCTTCGTATTGTTTTGACATTCTCTTTTGCGTTCTTTCTTTGTGTGTGTGTGAGTGCAAGAGAGAAAGGGTGAGTCTTCTTTGATTGCACTTCTTTCCAAACCCTAGTCTTCATGGCATCTATGGTTTAACTCCTTCATATAGTTTTTGTTGAGTTCTCTCACAAACTCTCACAGCCATAAGCCCGGTGCTTTCCTAGCAAGACCGCAAATTTCTCGACAGTGCGGCCACCTAGAATCGAAGAATGTAAGAGATAATCCGGGTAGGATTCCATCAATGAGTGGGAGGTAGGGAAGTTGAGGCCGGCACCTTTCCATTATGCGAGTTTGTCTGCGCGGGATAGTGATGTAGTATGACTGTCGCGAGGACAGCACGATGAAAACCTAAGTAGGAATAGTGAATTTGAATCCCCCTAGGTTTTTTTTTGAGGGGCGAAAGAGTAAGTTTTAGTTGAAAACTAAAACTCGTAGGAGGTAGATTAGGGGATAGTACCCATAGGGTAGCCAGAACAAAATGCTAGGAAAGCTTTAGCTTTATGGTAACTAGCTCGAATTTTAACCAATGTGATCCACATAACAAATTAAGCATTTGTTTAGCACAGGGTAATCCCTTACTCAATTTGAGCTCAGACAGTGATTCGGAGTGTAGTCTACAATCCCCTCCAGATGAGGTGCTAGAGCAGCCATAGCCCCAAGGCAACATGTAAAACATAAGGTAAAATCTCCTAAAGTCACAACTCAAAAAAAGATTTGAGTATTTGGAGGTCATATACTGTGGCCAAGAATGGCAATTTAGAACATTAACCGAGCCCCATAGATACTATCCAGGTCAGAAGTCATGACCAAGTGTGTGTGTGTGTGTGTGTGTGTGTGTGTGTGTGTGTGTGTGTGTAGCTATGGTTAGCTGCTGTGACAAAGTGTGTGTGTGTGTGTGTACCCGCCCTTACCCAAGTACCATACACAATGCGTCTTGGCAGTAGGCCCATTATGTATGGTCCTACTGCCTCACCAGAAAGATGAGATTTTTTAGTTTCATAAGCATTAAAAAGTAAGAGTGGCCCTCAAAAAGGGAAGATTTGTATGTAGATAAAGTCCTCAAGGAAGACATTACTCCTGTAGGAGTTTTAAGGCTTTGTCAGCCAGTTTGAAGTAAGTATGGTTGTCATTGAGTAGCAGTTGGAAGAGAAACATAAGGCAAGTCATCTTGTTCCAAAAAGTCATCTTGTTCAACATATGAGTAGCAAGTACCTGTAATAGTCAAGAAACCAATTTGTCAAAGCATAGGTAAGTAGAATTGGATTAACCTGCTACTTAAAGATGCCTGAGCCATAAAGACTATAATAGTCATGAGAGGGAATCCGGTCTATGGTCAAGGAGAGACCACCTAACACCTGTCGACCAGTTAAGGAATTACAGACAGTGGGTCACTCAAAGCCTGTAGACAAAAACATGTATAAAGCCAGCATCCTAGTCCTCCCAATTTCTTGGGAGGACTTGGTGTTTAACGGTGTGTGTGTAGCTGTTAAACTAAATAAATAACACACCAATTGAAGAAGATGTTCAAAAAGACGACTGGCTAAAGATGTCAAGGCAAAGATCTGTACAGAAACAATTCAGTCTTTGAATCAAAATTGTACAAGATACTAAGAATTAAATATCATTCCAAAGGAATTTGTACAAAGGTATCAAAAATTATCCCAATTGCAGCATCAAATGCTTCCAAAGTCGGACTGCAGCAAGCTAAACTTCTTTAAGCCAAGATAGAATTCTGTGCATCCATATAGTCCAGACAACAGATATGTTAGACTTGGCTACGTATGGCAGGCTTCAAAGAATCTATCAGTTGTTATCCATGTTGAACTTAAAAAATTTTAACTAGCGCTATTGTTCTGCACATTTAAAATCTCAAAGATTTTGCATCCTCATTTTTTTGCTAGAGTTATTCCTATATTTCAATGTACGCTACTCCTCACAATAGCCCCGGACTTCAGAAGATGAAGTACCTCCAAATAGTAAAAAGGAGATCACAGTATGTAAAATTTGCAACACATCCAAGTACCATTAGCGAGAGCATCAGTATTAAAGTGGTGAACACAACCTGAAGATCAGGCCTCATAAAGGTTAGATTTCTAACGTTTTTATTAGAAGTGTTCCACGCCAATCCACTTCTAATTATCTACACTCAACACAAGCTGTTAGTAGGATGGCCAAACCTCACGTCGGTTAAGCGAGTCCTACCCAAACGAACCTATTCATGAATGTAGAAAGTAATCTTAAAATCATGTAGAAAAGACCAGCAGGTACATAGCATCAGATATTCTGCCGACCATTATCTGAGTATCAAGTTAGTTAGCATGAATGCCTTCCTCAACCAACCAGATGGAGAATCAAAAAATCAGGGCCAGATAGTGACTAGCCATACCATGCATCGAATTCAATGAAACCTAACCCCGGAAAGTCAAATTCAAGCCTTCGTACATTTTAAGGTAGTATCTCTAAGAGCCAGATGAGTATGCATGAAAATGGTCAGATCCTTAGCCACATAGCCAATGCCAACCAATCCTTGTTTGTAGATAAAACAAAGCCAACAATCATACCATAGAGAAAATCTTATTTTGTGCTTCTAATCACAAGTGAGCAAATAGTTTACCAAGTCCTACTGCAATGCCAGCAAAATATCAGTAGCAAAAATATATATTATTTCTTTGCCTTTAGCAACCAAAAAGGACATGTTGGGTTAAAGGCCCGTGTGCCCGGCTGCCCGTTGTTCAGCCGCCCATGTACAGCGATTCATTTACTCATTCATAATAACTATACTCATAACTACACATTGTAGTGTGAGTACCGCCCCGCCACACACTGTGTCTATCTCCTTCTTCGTGTTGGCTCTGTGTGTGTGTGCTCTCCGATCCCAACAAGTGGTATCAGAGCTTGGTAGTGAGAGCATTGAGAGCTTCATCATCATTATTGAGTGTGTTGAAACTTGCTGCTGTTTCATTGCCGTTTTTCGGTTTTGCGCACGCGCGCATTTCTAAAGAGCAGAAGGTTTTTCTGAGCTTGGCATTGGAAGGTTCAGCACTCCGCGAGTATTTTCATCAGGGGTCCTGGGGTTTAACCCCCCTTTCGGAGCCATTCGTGCCATCAGAAATCCCATCCGAGCTACAGACTAGGAGCTGCGTTTTTCAGCTCTCTTTGGTAGTTTTCTGCTGCCAGAGCTTCCATAGCCATTACAGGTGCCATTGTTGTAGTGTCTTCCACTTACGTGAGCCCACAGCTCATTTGAGAGTGTGTAGCCTCTTCTTGGAGTGGCCTCATACACACAGAAAGAGTGGGAGTTTTGGCGACATTGTCTTCTTCGACTACAGGTACAGGTACAGGTACAGGTACAGGTACAGGTTACAGGTTACAGGGAGCTTTGGATACAGGTCTCTTCTGTGGTTACAAAACATGTATTTTGACTGTGGGACAGCCATGTATATGGTTGTGGTTTGAGTGGGAGCTTCTACTCTTCTCGGCAGTCTGTTTATGCGTGTTCTTGAGCTACAGGTTTACATCATCTATGTATGTTGATGGATGTGGATATGGCAGTTTGACAGACACTCTTTATGCATGATATTGTGGAGATTTGGTTCACTTATACATAGAGCGGGTTTGCTCTTGCTTGCAGTGTTGCGGTTTGAGTACGGATAGGTACTTGGTTGACAGTAGAGATTGGACTTCGTTGAGCTTGTGCATTGGTTATATGCTCACTTGGATCCATTTATGCTCACGGATTTGTGTAAGCTTGGTCAGCTTATGTCTCTATTGTGGTTATTCAGACATGGAGTATGTTTATGCCTCTATGACAGCTCATTGTTGATGCATTTTGTGGCACAGTTTGCCTAGGCCGGTTGAGTTACAGGTGTCACGGGTTTATGCATTTGTTTGTGGATTTCTACGTACGTTTTTTGACCATATTATGGGCTGATTTATACTCTATGCGTTTGCTCTTTGATTGAGCAGTAGGTGTTGTCAGATTTGCAACACTACTTTGTTGTGGCAGTTTGTTGGTTGGTTACAGGTTTCTCATTGTTGCATTCTTGTTGTAATGGGCACTAAAGAGGACACAGTTTTCAATATTGAGAAGTTGGATGGTGCTAACTTCTCATATTGGAAAGATCAGATTTGGGATGTCTTGGTGCAGAAGAAACAGATTCGACCTCTAAAGTTGCAGGGAGTTAAGCCAGAGAACATGGAGAGGGATGATTGGGAGGAGTTGGATGAGATGTGCAGGTCTACCATTAGGCTTTCCCTTTCAAAGTCTGTTTATTACAATGTGAAAGATGCACAAGGTGGAGCTTATGAGCTATGGCAGCGGATTTGCGATATGTATGATAAGCATTCGGCTGCTTCTATGGTGTATTGGATTAAAAAGCTTATTGATTTGCAAATGGAGGAAGGTGCTTCCATGAATGCGCATTTGAATGAGTTCAATACAATTTTCAGCCAACTTGCTACGCAGGAAATTACGTTTGAGGAAAATGTAAAAGCTATGTTTTTACTTGTCACGTTGCCTGAGTCATGGGACACATTTAGGACAGCCATAAGTAACTCGGTTCCTGCGAATGAGTTGACAAGTACTAATGTGGAGTCTAGTCTTCTCACGGAAGAGATTAATCGAAAGAATAATGCAGGTAGTAAGTCTTCTAGTGCAATGGTTGTCAGAGGCAGGACTATGGACAAGTATAAGTCCAACAGGGGTAAATCTAGAAGCAAGTCCCGTGCAGGCACAAGTAAAAAGGATGTGGAATGTTTTCATTGTGGTAGAAAAGGCCATTTCAAAAAGGATTGTTACAAGTGGAAAAGGGAAAATGGAGATGGTAAGAAGAAAGACCATGATGCTAAAGACAAGCCTAAATCCAATGTCAAGATTGAGGAGTTAAATGCAACACAGGGAGAGTGTAGCGCTCAAGATGACCATGTATGTGCTCCGACTAGTGCTACTAGTGAAGAGCTTGGTGATGTGTTGCTTGCATCCTATTTTGATGACGCTTTTCTTCTCACTCATGAGCGTAGTATGCCTATGGATTGGGTCATTGACAGTGGTGCTTCTTTTCACGTTACGCCTCATAGGTCGTGGTTTCATGACTACGATGCTTCGAGCACAGGTACTGTCAGGATTGCCGATGGGCGTTCTATGCAGATTCATGGCATTGGGGATATTCATTTGGCTATGCCAAACTCTACTACGTTTGTCTTGCAGCGTGTGCGTCATGTGCCGGCTCTTGCAAAAAGCTTGATTAGTGTGGGTCAGTTGGATTCACTTGGTTTCAATGTATCTTTTGGTGATGGAGGTTGGAAGATCACTAAGGGCAGCCTTGTTTTGGTTAAAGGTGCTAAGAGGAATACGTTGTATTCCCTTTGTGTAGCTAGTGTGGCTGATCACATTGTGGGGATCACTGAGCAACCTCCTGCTTCTTTATGGCATCAGCGTTTGGGGCATATGTCACTAAAAGGTTTGAAGTTGTTGGCACGTGCGGATTACATTCCCGTTTCAGATTTTGGTGGTTTTGAGTTTTGTGAGCATTGCCTTTATGGTCGACATGCTCGGTCTTCTCATAAGAAAAGTGTTCCACACAGATCTTTGGAAAAGCTAGCTTTGGTGCATAGTGATGTATGTGGGCCGATGCCCAATGCTTCTCTTGGAGGTGCTATGTACTTTGTTACGTTCATTGATGATGCTAGCAGGAAGGTATGGGCATACCCCATTCGTAAGAAGGATATGGTGTTTGATATATTTAAGCAATGGTTGGCTCTTGTTGAGAACCAATCAGGTTGTAAGTTGAAGTGCTTACGTACGGACAATGGGGGTGAATTTATGTCTCATGCTTTCACAACATTATGTGTTGAGAAGGGTATACAGCGCGAGCTTAGTGCTCCCTATACACCTCCTCAAAATGGTGTGGCAGAGCGCATGAACAGGACTATACAGGAAAAAGTCCGTAGTATGCTTTCTATGGCTGGTTTGTCAAATGGATTTTGGACTGAAGCTGTTGCCACTTCTGTGCATTTGATAAATCGTTCACCTAGTGTTCCTTTGGGCTTCAAAGTGCCTGAAGAGGTATGGACAGGTTTGCCACCTTCGTATGGACACCTTCGTGTTTTTGGCTGTGAAGCTTATGTACATGTACCTAAGGCAAAACGCAGCAAATTGGATCCAAAGAGCAAGAGATGTATCTTCTTGGGTTATGGTAGCTCTGGTGAGATGGGTTATCGATTGTGGGATCCTATTGACAGGAAGATTGTGCGCAGCCATGATGTTGTTTTTCATGAGGACTCTATGTATAGAGCATCACCGCGAACGGTTGAGGTTCGGCGTGTGATATTTGAGGAGGATGGTCATCGGTATGATGGTCCCATGGCTACTCGTGGGCAGCCCATTGACCCTCAAGTGGGAGATCAGCCCTTGTTGGGAGATCATGTAGATGTGGGACAGCCAGATCAGCCCTTGTTGGGAGATCATGTAGATGTCGGACAGCCAGATGCACCTCCTGCACAGTCTTTGAGGCGTTCAGAGCGGCGTGCAAGACAACCTCAACGTTTTGTGCCTTCTATGGATTATGTATTGTTGACTGATTGCGGGGAGCCATCATGTTATGATGAGGCCATGTCTAGTGTTGACAAGCTCAAGTGGGAGCAGGCTATGCAGTCAGAGATGGATTCGTTGATCCAAAATAAAACGTGGGAGCTTACTCCTTTGCCAAAGGGTAAGAAGGCACTACCATGCAAGTGGGTTTACAAGATAAAATTGTGTTCAATGGATGCAAAGCCTAGGTACAAAGCAAGGCTTGTGGCTAAAGGATTCAAGCATCAGAAGGGCATTGATTTTGACGAGATCTTCTCCCCAGTGGTGAAGATGTCTACTTTGCGTATGTTGTTTGCCTTGGTAGCTACAGAAGACATGGAGTTGAAGCAAATGGATGTAAAGACAGCTTTCTTACATCCAGACTTGCACGAGGATTTGTACATGGAGCAACCAAGTGGGTTTGTTATTCATGGTTCAAAGAAGATGGTATGCCGGCTTCTTAAGACCTTGTATGGGCTGAAGAAATCATCTCGTGAATGGTATCGTAAGTTTGATGCATTCATGAGTTCATTGGGTTATGTACGTAGTTATGAGGACCCATGCCTCTATACTCGCAAGGCTGCAGATGGTAGTCTTATTGTTTTGGTTTTGTATGTGGATGACATGCTGATCGCAAGGAAGTGTATTTCTAATGTGGATGCCTTGAAACATAGGCTACATGAGACCTTTTCCATGAAGGATCTTGGGGATGCCAGTCATATTTTGGGTATGCGGATCACTCGTGATCGTTCTCGCAAGATGCTCTTTCTTAGTCAGAAAGAGTACATTGACAGGGTGCTTGAGCGTTTTCATATGGAAGGGGGGAAGGCCATTAGTACCCCGTTGCCTCCATATGTAAAACTCAGCCATGATGACTGCCCTCAGACAGATTTGGAGACTACAGAGATGTCTCAGATTCCCTATGCGTCAGCTGTTGGTTCCTTGATGTATGCCATGGTGGCTACGCGTCCAGATCTTGCTCATGCAGTTGGTGTGGTTAGCAGGTACATGTCTAACCCGGGCAAGCGTCATTGGGATGCAGTGAGAGGTATTCTTAGATACTTGAGAGGGACTTCAGAGTTGTCCCTATGTTATGGTGAGAAGGATATGTCTGTTTGCGGATATACAGATTCAGACTATGCAGGGTCAGTGGACTCGAGGAAGTCTACTAGCGGCTATGTGTTCACAGTTGCAGGTGGACCGGTTTCGTGGGCATCACGTTTACAGCCATGCGTTGCTTTGAGCACTACAGAGGCTGAATATATGGCTGCCACTGAGGCTGCCAAGGAGGCCGTATGGCTCTCACGACTAGTGGGAGATCTTGGTATGGCTTGTGATGCTCTGATTCTACATTGTGATAGCCAGAGTGCCATAGCATTGGCACGGAATTCTGTCTTCCATGCGAAGACAAAGCACATTGAGGTGAGGTATCACTTCATACGAGAGGTGCTAGAGGACAAGCGCATAGAGCTTGTCAAGGTACACACTGACGATAACCCTGCTGATCTACTCACGAAGTCGTTAGCCTCACAGCGGTTTGCACACTGCAGATCGCTGATGGGTATGGCTTGACTTCTTTTGCTGTACTTTGGCCACTTTAAAGGCACACTGCCTTTAAGTGGGAGATTGTTGGGTTAAAGGCCCGTGTGCCCGGCTGCCCGTTGTTCAGCCGCCCATGTACAGCCATTCATTTACTCATTCATAATAACTATACTCATAACTACACATTGTAGTGTGAGTACCGCCCCGCCACACACTGTGTCTATCTCCTTCTTCGTGTTGGCTCTCTGTGTGTGTGCTCTCCGATCCCAACAGGACATAGAGCATTCCCCTTTGCAATCAAATTTCCAAGGTAAAAGCAAGAAGAAATCTGTGTAGAACCAGCTCGACCAGGCCAGATCCTCAACTAAAAACTCCCTCCTTTTTTTGGTGAATGTATCATAACCAATTGCAACCATCAGAATATGGCAGCATAACCAGAACTTGCATGTGTATCCAGTATCCCCGCTAGGCATTCAACCATTATACTTAGCATTAGTGTCAAAAACCAGAATAATAACCATATGCATGAAATATTTGACGTCAGCATGCAATTCAACATCAATCAAGAAGCCAATAAAAAAAAAATCCCTTATTAATGTGAACAGCCAGTATCCAGTTTCTCAAAAGAATCCCAAAAAGACCAGTATCCGAATATGGCAGTATTCTAGTAATCAGAGATTTTTTTGCATAGTCAGCACCATCACCAGGTTTTTAGCAGAGGATCAGTCAATACCATATAAAGAAGCCCAAACCAGTACCATCACCAGAGTCAATGCATAACCAGCAACATTACCATCTTTACTGTCATTTTTTATGCATTCAGTACCAGTCAAGCAGCCAAAAAAGAGATCTTTTGCTAATGTGAAAAGACAAAAGAATCCCAAAAGATCATTTCTTCAAAAAAGGTTATTTTTACAACCTGTTTTATAGTCAGATATCAGAGCATGAGATTAATGAAAACCTGTGAGTAGTCGCCATGCCAAGCAATTTTCCAAGTAGCTAAGGAAGACCAAGCCTAAGTGAGGGGAAAACACCCTTACTTTTTATAGTGGAGGAAGCAGGGATGCAATCCGACCGATATGCATTAGTGGTGGTTCCGCGGCCGCCTAGAATCGAAGAATGTAAGAGGTAATCCGAGTAGGATTCCATCAATGAGTGGGAGGTAGGGAAGTTAAGGCCGGCACCTTTCCATTATGCGAGTTTGTCTGCGCGGGATAGTGATGTAGTATGACTGTCGCGAGGACAGCACGATGAAAACCTAAGTAGGAATAGTGAATTTGAAATCCCTCTAGGTTTTTTTTTGAGGGGCGAAAGAGTAATTTTTAGTTGAAAACTAAAACTGGTAGGAGGTAGATTAGGGGATAGTACCCATAGGGTAGCCAGAACAAAATGCTAGGAAAGCTTTAGCTTTATGGTAACTAGCTCGAATTTTAACCAATGTGATCCACATAACAAATTAAGCATTTGTTTAGCACAGGGTAATCCCTCACTCAATTTGAGCTCAGACAGTGATTCGGAGTGTAGTCTACAATCCCCTCTAGATGAGGTGCTAGAGGAGCCATAGCCCCAAGGCAGCATGTAAAACATATGGTAAAATCTCCTAAAGTCACAACTCAAAAAAAGATTTGAGTATTTGGAGGTCATATATTGTGGCCAAAAATGGCAATTTAGAACATTAACCGAGCCCCATAGATACTATCCAGGTCAGAAGTCATGACCAAGTGTGTGTGTGTGTGTGTGTGTGTGTGTGTGTGTGTGTAGCTATGGTCAGCTGTTGTGACAAAGTGTGTGTGTGTGTGTGTGTGTGTGTGTGTGTGTGTGTGTGTGTGTGTGTGTGTGTGTGTGTGTGTGTGTGTGTGTGTGTGAGAGAGAGAGAGAGAGAGAGTACTAATCAAGGAAGGCAAGCTACTCTGAGAGAGAGTGTGTGTGCTCAGCTATGGAAATGGGAACTGTAGCAACACACACACACACAGAGAGAGAGAGAGAGAGAGAGAGAGAGAGAGAGAGTAGCTATGGAGGCTTTCAGCTTCAACACAGAGGGGGGGGGGACACAGAGAGAGAGAGAGTAACGAAGAGGCGTAACAACCTTCGATCATGGTCTCTGTCACGTTTTTAAAAATATCATTATTAAATTCACTCAAAAGTTTCCCTCCACCTTTAGATTTGGGAGGTAGCTACCAACGTGCTAGTGTGTCCGGGACACAAGTAGTAAGTCCACCTATTCATGCATCCACCCTTCAGTAATCAACACTCCATTCCTCTTTGCCTATGAGATTGTTGCATCTAGCCACCACCCAGTTAGAAAGTTAGGGAATTTTTGAAGATGACCTAGAAAAGGAAGGTTTCTAGTGGCACGGTTGCGCTTAAATTTCAAGCGATTTATCAAGCGTTATTGATTTTCCCCTTCATGCCTCTCTAGCCACTTTTGCATGATTTCTGAGTTGAGAAGGTAGAATCTCATAACCTTTTCTCGCATTGTAATATCCATCTTCCTAATGATTCCTTGTTCCTGCGGGTCATCCCCTGTCACCTTGATATTGATCGACTAAGTCAAGCTTGAAAAATTATAAAATTAAAATATAAAAGCGTTGGCATAGCCAAGAATAGCATATATGTGAGGGTTTCAAAGATACTTACATGAACACTCATTGAAGGCTGGCCAATCGTGCATGGTCCACATGAGAATGCCTTGCACATATACATTTCATCATCTAATTGGTTGGGACATGTCAACCACATCGATCCCTATCCACAAGATTTGGAGCTCTTCTATAAGTGGTGCCAGATAGACGTCCATGTTCTTTGCTTTGTACTTTGCTGGGATTATAAGTGACAACAACAAATGGCCCTTCCTGACAGTTAGCCATGGTAAAAGATTATAATTAACCAAGAAAATAGGCCACATGCTCCATGACAAACTCCGTAATCCAAATGGGTTTACTCACCCATTGCTAGACCAAAACGGATACATCGAGGCTCATCCCCAAATGTAGGCCATCTTTCCTCTATGTGCTTCCATGTAGGAGAGTCAGCAGGTACCCGCATCACATCATCTTTTGATCTACTATTTGAGTTCCAGGTCATCAAAGTGGCTATAGACTTGCACCTGAACATGCTCTTTATTCTTGGAATGATAGGTAAGTGTCGAAGGACCTTTGCAGGGATAAATTTTCTTTGTATGTCCTCTCTATACATGTTTGATCCACAATTGGGACATTGTTTCAAATTTGCATACTCATTGCAAAAAAAATTGGGGAAGTACCAGGGGAGAAAAGGCTAGAATATTGGTTAAGCTGGAAGACCGGCCACAATAGGGTTCCAAAGGAGGGAAAATAGGGCTCCAAAGGGGTGCCATCTGTAAAAGAGCAATGTGCAACAATGGGCTTTAAAGACCCTATCAGCCCATTAAGACTTCCAAAATGCTAAGGTTCCAAAAATCAAAGGTTGTGTCCAATGGTCAAGCTTTAAAAAAATGGATGCTTTGTGTGAGTGCAAAAAAGTCTTCATGATTCCTACATAGGAGGGGGCAGGCCCTGTAAGTAGGGGATGAGAGAGAAACACACACACACACACTCACAAGCTTCCTTTACACAAAGGGAATGAGGGACACATGTCAGGTCCCTAGCCCAGATGCCCACAAGGTGCACTCAAATCCTATTGGATTTCCATGGAGGTGTGAACCAATGAGAATTATGCTAGAGTAAATCTAGTTTAATTAATTGAAAAACACTTAATAAAAGAAACAATAAGAATTAAGCTCTCTAGAAGACTATTGGACAGTCTCCCAAGGGGTTCAATGAGCATTCAGTAGCCCAATGGCTTGCCTGATTCCTATTGGCCAGAAGACAAAGGGGTCCAATGAGAGTTTAGTTGCATTAATTAATTACCTAAAGCTCTCACAAAAGGGGAAAGGGGAACACATGTTAGAAATCAAGTATGCTACTTAATTCTCATTGGCTAATCTTGGAGAGGTCCAATGGGCGGTCAGCATGAGTAATTTGCATGAGGGATCAACCAAGAGAGAGAGGGGGCTGAATTTCTCAAGGAATTATTCCACACACACTGATACTAGCTCATGTGTGAAGAAAGAAGACTCTCTCTCTCCTTCTCAAGCTTTAATGGAAAGCTTATCACCTACTCCAAGCTTGTGAGAAGGGAGGCCTACACCAACAACTCTTGGCTTTGTGATGCAAATCCAACCAAGATCCAAGCTTCATTGAATGCTCATCTCCTCTACCATGTTAATTACTAAGCTATGCTATGCTAATATGAGTGATTATGTGAGGAGATGTACTTCTTTCTTGTAAGACTACTCCTTCTTCCTCTGAATCTACTCTCATACCCCGCTAGCTCTCACCATCTTCGAAGGTGTGTGAGGTCTTGCCTCTGAGACTGTGAGTGATGTGTTTGCTTAGAGCTTGAAGATTCCATCTTCATTGCACTACCTATTTATTAATGGAACACAAAGAAGGGTATTGTAAATTGTCTCCCTTGATGGGGAAACCTATAATACATGGCCTTTTGGAGGGGGGACCGGCTCCATGTAAATACGGTCCTCAACTATTGTCAATAGCTTAATTTCTCTCTCTTTTGAAGTATTGTTCATGCCTATCTAACTAGGTGTTATGTTTTTTTTTGCTCTCTCCACCCAAGCACTCTTGTTATGCTCATTAGGAATCTATTCTAATGAAATTCTCACTATGTTCATGCTATTTTCCGCTACACACAAGTTACTAGGCCATTAAAGGTTACACTGCTATTAGAGCACAAGGTTTCTCTTTTCTTGCTCAAGAAGGGAGTTCCTCAAGCTAGCTATAAATGGTTGTTATTATTAATTGCAATTGAGTATGTAAAATAGGGATTTTTCAGCCTTGCAGTGTGCCTGCCTTTGTGCAGCTAACGGGGCATCACCATCGAGAGCTATGGTCTTAATAGTGGAGTCCTATGGGGCTTGCCTATGGCTTACTATTTCCGGTGTTGTTTTGGTGTTGAAAGACCCTCTCTTCTATTCCTTGCAATTAATGGTATTCAAGCCACGGGTACAGTAGCTTGTGTGCTTTTCTAAAGGGGTAAAGAGGAGTAGCAACTAGGGCTTGAAGTGCCAAAGTATACCTAAAAACGTTTACACCTAAAAATTGTTAAAATGGCTGACAATAGTAAAGAGAGTGAAATTAAAGTTGATAGCTTTGATTTTGCTAATGATCAGGCTACTAATGACGCCCCTATGCTTGTCAACTACCTTGTTTCTAGGCTTCAACAAGCCATGGGAAATCCATCCCTCCAAAGTGAAGTGCAATGGAAGCTTCGTGCTCATGGGATTCTCCAAGCTCCCCACCATGACGAGAGAGTACCTAGGAAGCCTCCTTGTGAGACTTCCAAAAGAGGCCTCTCTCCGATTCGGGAAGAAGAAGAGGATCCATACCAAGGGCTCAAAAATTTGCTTCTTGATGACGCATCTCCTTCTCAAAGGAGAAATGAAGAGCCCCCACTGAAGGAACGAGAAAGAAGTGAGTCTCGTGCCACCTCGATGGATATGGATCCATGAAGATGGCGGGCAAAACACTCTCCATCACCTCCTAAATAGAGAAGACCATCGCACAATTCTCCACACCATAATTCAAAGAGGGATGACAGAAATCAAGAGAAGAAAAAGGCAAGAAAGAGGTCACTAGCTTCTTGATCCTCTTCCTCTTATGAAGAAAGTGATGGTGCAGACAAAGAGAACCAAGGCAAGAAAGAGGCCACCCTCTTCTCCATCTTCCTCAAATTCTTCATTTCTAAAGAAAGCGATGGTGCAACTTTTGAACCATCAAGAAGAAGAGGCCATAGTAAATCCTATGCCGCATGGAAGAGATCGTCCAAGCTCAAGAAGTTCAAAGAGGGAGGAAAGAGAATCTCTTTCCTTACCTACGATGGCACATTTGATACTACCGACAAAGTCTTGGCCTTTCTCCAACAATTCGATGCAGCGTTTGGAGATGAGCGCTTCACAGAGTCCTCTAAGCTATGCCATCTAGCCACTTTCAAAAGTCCACCAGGCAATGGTGGTCTAGCCTACGGGCCAATGATGAAGCTGCACAAACATGGAAAGCTTTAAGATCTTCCATCATGAAGCAGTTTTTGGCCATCGATGCCAAAGACAAAGTACTCACCGAATGGCGAAGCCTGAAGCTATCTCCCTACGAATCCATTCATAAATATGTAGACAAGTTTTGGGACCTATATCTCAAAGCCGTCGTCTTCAAAAAGATGGATTTTGGAGAGCAAAAGTAACAATTTTGTGCAGGCTTAACTGAAGAAATGGCGGGATTATGTCAATTCCCAAAGGCCACGCACCATATCTGCGGTTATACACCATACTATGGTGGCTTCTCAAATCAATTTGAAACAAGGGCTAAGAGAAATCCTAAGGCCACGGAAAACAAGGGTTCCAATGAGCCTAAGGGAAAGGACAATGTCCAAAAGTCTCCTAAGAGCAATTCCAATAACAACAAAGGTAAGGTTAAGGGAGTTTACAAAGGCAAAAATAAACTCTCTCCTGAAGAGCTTGAGCGTTATCAAAAGGATAACCGATGTTTCAAGTGCGGCAAGCAAGGGCATGCGTACCGTGCTTGTCCCCAAAAGAACACTTGCCATGAGCCTCCTAGAGCTACCTTGGTCAAAATCCAAGAAGAGGAAGCTCATCACAAAGGATCTCCTCTATACCATGTTTGGCAAAAGGTAAGAGAACATGATGCTTTTATTCT
Organism: Adiantum capillus-veneris; assembly: GCF_014529385.1. Taxonomy (NCBI): domain Eukaryota; kingdom Viridiplantae; phylum Streptophyta; class Polypodiopsida; order Polypodiales; family Pteridaceae; genus Adiantum; species Adiantum capillus-veneris. The sequence continues at coordinate 37,477,063 of NC_140958.1, forward strand.
CTTTGACCCTAGTTCTACTCACAATTTCATATCCACAGAGTTCACCACCAAGCTAGGCATCCAAGCCTATGAGATGGGAGATGTCCTACCTGCAGATGGTGCTTTCAAGGGGCAAGAGGCTTCAGTCACTCCCTTAATCGGGAAATTGAGGCTCCATGTCCAAAGCTATGTGTACAAAGAGGGATTCTTTATCTCTCCTCTCAAGCATGAAGATGTAATCCTAGGGGCACCATGGTTTGATTGCATGGCTGCCAATGTTAAATCCTGAAAAGAAAATCTATTTTTAAGTACAGGAAAAAAGATATGTACATAGATGCTAAGGAAATGGGTAACACCATACCCATTGTACATACGCAAGCTTTTAATAAGCTCTATTTCCGTGTACATGATCTTTGTAAAAGATTCTCAAAATGAACCTAATGCTTTAGCAAAAGAAAATATAAACAATCACAAGGAATTAGAGTTATCCAATTTTCTCAAGGGGTTTCAAGATGTTTTTATTGCCGACACCCCTTATGAACTACCTACTAAATGAGGCAGTGATGACTATGCAATTGAACTTCTTCTAGGAAGTTCACCGCCTAATAAACCTCCTTATAGAGTTTCTCAAGATCAACAAGAGGAAATTATGCGGCAAGTGCATGAGTTAGTTGAGAAGGGCATGGTTAGGCCTAGCTCATCTCCATTTTGCTCACCCTTGTTATTAGTGCAAAAGAAAGACGGCACATATTGTATGTGTGTCGACTGTAGAGCACTAAGTAGGTGATTCAATTTATTTAAAGGAAAGTAAGAGGAGAATCAATGGCGATTCTCCTGCAGCTTTGCCGTCGCTAGATCAAGTCAGAACCTGAGTTCGCCCCGGCAGATAAGCTGGGCGTATGGCAGAGGAGAGAGAACGAGAGCGTATGGCAGCACTCAGCGGAGAGAGAAGGGGAGCCGACATGGCGCAATTTTTCTTTTTTTTTAATTATACGTCGGGCCACATGAAGCAACGTCACATAGGCTTTGAAGTGGTTACGAGAGCATTGATAGAGTGTTTGCTGAGCTGGTGGGGGTTCGAATCTGAAGAACTCTTTTATAAGGGTAGTGGCACATTGAGGAGAGAGAAGGAATCTCAGAGAGCATCTTAGGAACTAATGAATAAAATAAAAGTAGAGCCAGTAGTAGTGGGATGTAGAAGGCCTATTTGATAGGATCACTATCAAAAATAGGTTTCCCATTCCACAGGTAGAAGGCCTATTTGATAGGATCACTATCAAAAATAGGTTTCCCATTCCACAGGTAGAAGGCCTATTTGATAAGCTACAAGGGTTGACCTACTTATGGTAGAATTGACCTAAAAAGTGGCCATCAAATAAGAATAATTGATCAAGACATTCTAAAGACCGCATTTTGCACTACGTTTGGTCTTTACAAATACATTGTCATGCCTTTTGACTTGACCAATGCACCAGTCACATTCAACCGCTTGATGGAGAATCTATTTAGGCCTCACCGAACCTTTACTAGAGTGTTCTTTGATGATATTATCATCTACTTTAATTCACTAGACGAACACAAGCAACACCTCCAGGTAATATTTTAAGTCTTAAGAGGGAATAAACTTTATGTTAATCTAAAGAAAAGTGAGAGAGATTCAGTATTTAGGTCACATTATCGCTCAAGATGGCATCCAAATGGATCCATCAAAGTTAGAGGTAATAAAAGGATCGCCTAAACCAAGGAATCTTCATTAAATAAGAAGCTTTTATAGGTATGTGTGCATACTATAGATGCTTCATAGAAAAGTCTATGAAATACGGGAATATGGATGATAGTAGACAGGTTCAGCAAACAAGCTCATTTTATACCTATCAAAAAGACTATCAAGCCCATCAAAGGGCAACCCTCTTCATTTCACAAATCTTCAAATACCATGGCTTGCCAATGTCCATAGTGTCGGATAGAGATCCTAGAATAACCAATAATTTTTGGAAGGGTCTCTTTAAGAATTTAGGGACAAGGCTAAATTTCTCTTCGGCCTATCACCCGCAAACGGATGGCCAAAGTGAAATAGCTAACCTAACAACTCTTGATCTACTAAAAGCCTATGTAAGGGAAGTAGATCAAAGGTCCCAATGGGAGAAGTACTTACCCTTAGTGGAGTATGCTTACAATAACATTGTACATACTTCCACGAGAAAAGCACCTTTCGAGGTAATTGACGGAAGATCCCAAAATCTCCTGCTACTTAAAGTACAGGGGAAGATCTTTGTTGTAGATGAGTATAGCCGAGACCTACAAGAATCTTTCCAAAAGTTTAAGGATGCTATCTCTATCAAACAGCAAAGGCAAAAGGCTGTTGTGCTGATAAGCATAGAAGAGCCAAGCCTTTAAAGAAAATGATTGGGTCCTACTTAAATTTTCCAAGGCTCGATTAAGGCACACGATGGGCAAGAATCCTATGGGACACCAAGAGTACTATGCTAAGTTAGCAAAAAGGTAATATGGTCCCTTCCAGATTCTTAGACCAATCAATCATATGGCCTACCAACTCAAGTTTCCCAGCCATTGGCTCATACACAATGCTTTTCATGTGAGCCTACTAAAGCCTTACAAAGGAGATCCACCGCAAGAACCAACCATTGAAGACCCACCGGAGATCAAGGACCAAGAAGAGGTGTTGCAGCTCGGGTCCATTCTCCGACATGAAGACAAGGTCTTAAGAGGTGGTAAGACTATCTGAAGATATCTTATTAAGTTTAAGAATTATCCTTTGGAAGATGCTAGATGGATGCAAGGCATATAATTAAAGGTTAACCTAAACCTTGTCAATGTTTACAATGCTTCCCTAGAGTAAGCAAATGTACAAATGTTTAAAATGAACAAAGTTTTTGTCTTCTAAGACTCTCTTTTTCTTTATTGTGCACAAATGTGAAGTAGTATGCATGCTTAGAATCAATTTTGCGAAGAAGACGTCTCTTAAACACCAAGTAGAGCTTGCCACTCTACTATGGAAGATTGGTAGGACTAATGTGCAGACATGCTTGCGGTAGCTTAGGCTCTCAAGCGCCAAATGGACTAGTCATCCATTTTGGAACGCTGTCGTAGGGTAAGATAGGGATCCTCTACCCGCCAGAAAAAGGACTAATGAATAGGCTTTATCTTCTTTATCCTAGAGTCAAGGACGACTATGATTTGAAGAGAGAGGTAATGTCATAATAACTAATATCTAATTCTCCTAAATGATTTTCTCATGTTAAACTGATCATATAATTTGGGTAAGTACCAGGGGAGAAAAAGCTAAAATATTGGTTAAGCTGGTGATAACGGAAAAAAGAGCAGTGCAATCGGGTGGCCTCTGTACTCGTGCACACTCCACAAACCACGCCTCATGCAAACAAGCAAAGAACAAAACAAAGGGGGAACCACCCTAAATTAAGAGGTTTAGGGACCTCACACATAGTGCACATAGGCAAGTGAGACTTCTGGCATTATGATGGCATCAAAACATATGGCAAAACACATAGAAACGAAGCTTAGGGACCTTATGTAGCATATATATACACAAGACATCAGCTTAACAATACAACGGCATCTGATCATACATAACAAGGATATAGAGAAGCAAGCCAAGGATGGCATAATCCCTTGTCAAAAACAATCAACCCAGCAAGTAGGTATGATCCTACTAGCAACACATCAATACCTTAGAGAATGATGGCGAGGATGGTGGCCATGGAGCATGAGAGAAGACTCCTTATTTAGGTTTTAGGGCTAGTAATGTAGCATACTAGAGGGAGAGAGAGAGAGGGAGAGAGAGTAGAGCTCCATCCATAGCTCCTCGTTGTGAGCAATGTCGTCATAGCTTCGTTGCTTGGTGAAGTGGGTGAAGTGTTGGTTTTGAGTGAGAGAAGGCCTCCTTATATAGGTTTCTGAGAGGGTTTAGGATTAGGGATGAACATGCTTAAATCCGTTGATTGGGGTTACTTTTTGCTTAGGGTGGTCAACAGATTGAGGTCACCTGATATGTCACCATCAAGATATTCTCTAGAGTGATGTGAGAGGGGAGGGTAAATGCTGATTTTTTTGATTGTGACACATGGGGATAAGGCCTTGACCAGCATTTAAGAGCAGGTAAGGTGGCTGTTGAAACTGGAGGTTCTGCACATGTCAGGGGGGGACCTGCGGGGGGGAGGTGGCAGCTGGGTCCTCCTGAATATCAAATTCTCAAAAAATCCTAAACCATGGCTTCTTTTGACATGTGTTCTTTGAAAAAATCAGCATGTCTCTTTTCAACTCAAAAGTCTTTATCCCTGTTGACTCACCTTTACCATAAGATTTTCCCCTTTTCTCCTCCTGTAACTGCATTGTTGATGCCCAATCACTGCTTCTAGTAACAGTGAACTGTTACCTACCAAATACTTATGGTGCAGTAAAAAATATTTACCATGGGTAAAAAAGTTATTGTAGGTAAAAAGTGATTTGTATTTACCATGTAGGTGAAAAATATTTACTGTAGGTAAAAAATATTTACTGTCGGTAAAAAAGTGAAAACGGAGTATGCTGTGCTGCGAGTCCACACGAACATCCTCATGTAAATTTCACTAGAAATTCACATCTAGAATGGGCTATTCTGTAAGATATAGGTTGTAGGCATGCATAAGAGCTCGTTCCCACGTATCTTTTGTCCATGGCACTTTTTACTCGTTGGTGCTTGTGAAGTAGATTTTTCTTCTCTTTCGAGATCCCTTGGACTAGAGTATCCTCATCTCCCCAACAACTGACTGTGCCTTTATTGCATCTTCAGAAGGGGTCCTAAAAACCATGCATCATATAGCCCTTCCCCTTAAGCTAGAGCTATTTGATGCCTCTAGCTGTAGGTTGTGCTACAATAGGGTTCTCTTGAATACTTACCCACCTGGTACCAATTGAATTTGCCATGTTACTGCTTTCTTTGCTGATGCACCCTGTTTAGTCCTTTCTGATGAATAATTGTATCCATCCATGACTAACAACTGGTCTCCTAGACCCTTGAAAGCCATACCCCATCCATTGTCAATATCCGCTTTCACTGGTAGCATTCTCTTTTTTTCTTCTCTTTTTTCTTTTTTTTTTTTTTTTTTTAACGACTATGTACATGATTGTTACCTTAGTTGGAGCTCGAATATGATGAGCTCTCCTCTGAACCATCCTTAGCATTGATTTCACCAGCATATGGCTGTGAAAGACGACATTGGTAGGCCTTCAATCGCCAACCATTTACCGGGGTCTGATGTACCTTACCATTTAGGTCACCTAGTTGGTAACTACCATTTGAGAACCTCTGTATCACTACAAAAGGGCCTTCCCACTTAAGCAAGAACTTACCATCCTTCCTGCGATCAAAGCGATTGTCGTATCTGAGCACTAAAGAACCTTCCTTGATACCTTTCTTGACAAGGTTGCGATTGAACTTCTTTCGTTTCTTCTCTGCCTGGGCTGCATAGTACTTCACTGCTGACTCTCGATCTAGCCCTAACCTCTCCAAATCGATGATTCTTCCTTCCACCTGCTTCTCTTGACTATCCTCTTGATGTGCTTTTAGAACTCGGAGGCTCGCTAGCTCCACTTCTATAGGCAATAGTACCTCTTTCCCGTAAACCAAGTGAAAAGGTGTATACCCCAAGGATGTTTTAAAGGATGTTCTGTAGGCCCAAAGTGCTACATCTAGGTGTTTGTCCCATACCTTAGGATGTAAATGCACTTGCTTAGTGATGATTTTACATATAAGACCGTTTACCTTTTCCACAAGACCATTGCACTGAGGGTAGTATGGTGTAGAGTGCCTGCGCTTGATTTTTAACTTGCTCATCAATTGCCCGACTAAATCAGCTCGAAATCCCGGTCCCCTATCCGAGAGAATCTCCAAAGGTGTGCCAAAACGGCAACAAAGGCATTCAAAAATGAAATCACTCACGTCCTTGGCTGTGATGCGCTTTGTGGGACGAGCTTCTGCCCATTTGGTCATGTACTCCACCCCCATAATGATGTATTCCTTCCCTGATTGAGTGCAAGGTAGTGGCCCTATTGCATCTATCCCCCATTTTTCAAATGGCCCATAGGTTTTGATTGGATGCTGATTTTCATGGGTAAGACGCCTTGGTCCAGCTTTTTGGCAAACCTCACATGTGCGGCACCAATGTTGTACATCTCGATGGAGGCTTGGCCACGTGAACCCTACTTGTAAAATCTTTCTACTAGTAATCTCTTGTGCAAAGTGGCCACCACACACACCTTCATGACAACTAAACAAAATATCCTTTATCTCTTGGGATGCAGGAACTCTCCTTAAGACAGCATCTTTCCCTCTACAATACAAGTCCTCATTCACTAGGCTATAGCTGGTAGCCTTTTTTGCCAACCACCTACATTCACTTTTACTCATACCAGAGGGTGCTTCACAATGCTCAAGAAAGTAAAGTAAATCATGCAGCTCCTCCTTTCCCTGGTATAAAGGACTTTTCACAAGGATAGCACCTACTATGAGAGTTTGTAGTTCTTCACCTGCTAAGGCATCTGCTTCTCGATTTTGATCTCTAGGTACAAAGTGCACTCGAACTTCTTTAAAACCCTTCAACAAGGCCTTTGCTTCCCTCATCTTAACAGACAATTTGTCATTTTTACAGGCCCATACACCAACCATTTGCTTAACAATCAACATGGAGTCACCAAAAACATTTAGCTTTGTGATGCCCTGAGAAAGACAACATTGCAACCCTAAAACAAGGGCATGGTACTCTGCCTCATTGTTAGAATGAACCTCTTTTAGATGAAACCCTTTTGAAAAGATCTTCTCCTTCTCTGGACCTAATATTACTATGCCTGCTGATGCCTTGTCTTTGGTCCTCTTGTAAGCCCCATCAAAATACAGACTCTGTGCTCCCAGTAGAACTTCAGGCTCCGGGATAGGCGGTACCTTACTAGGTGCCTCTTTCTTGGCCTTCTCATAACACCTTTGTGTGAGGACATCTGCCAAACAAGCACGGGTGGAATCCTCTACTTGTAGTGTGTAGTCAAACTCTTGAAGCTGCACCACCCACTTTGCTATTCTTTGAGACAATTCCATGTGTTGTAGGGCATATGGAAAAACCTCCTCAGTTGTGATCACCACAAATTGTCTCGGAAGTAGGTAAGCCCGAAACTTCTCCACTGCAAACTTAAGAGCTAGCACCAATTGCTCAGTTGCGCTGAAACCCTCTTGTAAGCCCCATCAAACACTACTAGCTGTCATCACTCTACTAGAGAAGTAGACTGGTCTCATGAGAGATGTCTTTGGGTCTTTTTGCATCAAGACAGCTCCTAGAGCTTCTGGACCTACACTAGGATTTACATAGAATAATTCACCCCATGTGGGTTGTAGGACGACAGGCAATGAGCTCAAAATGGTTTTAACTTCTTGAAAGCACCTTTCACCCTCCTCACTCCATGTCAATGTAGTGTGTTTAGTGAGCTGCTGCAAAGGATAGATTGCCTGAGAAAGGAGATGTATGAATCGTCCCATGTAGCGAACCTTTTGAATGAAGGAGACTAGTTGCTTCACGTTTGAAGGAGTAGGTAAAGCTAACAATGTCTTTACCTTTTCAGGGTCAGCCTCAATACCATCTTGAGACACAACATGGCCTAGTAGAGTGACCTTGCTCTCACCTATGTGGCACTTGTCTTTATTCAATTGCCCACCCAATTGGGCCAGACGGGTGAAACCTTCATCAACCTTGGACAGATGTACTTCCCTAGAGCTGTAAATGCAAAAATCATCAATTAAGACTCGTATGGACTTACCAAAGTAAGGTTGAAACACCAAGTTCATAAACCTCTGGAAAGTAGTTGGGGCATTAGTTAAACCAAAAGGCATAACTCTATAAGCAAAACACCCCCAAGGTGTTATGAAGGTAGTCTTTCTTTGGTCTTCATCTGCAATTCTGATTTGGAAGTAGCCTGAGTACCTATCACACACTGTGTACCTTTCATGACCAGCCACTTCATTTAGTATTTCATCTTGAAAAGGCAAAGGAAAATGGTCCCTTTTTGTGGCTGTGTTTAGAGGCTTGTAATCCACACATACCCTCCACTTCCCATTTTTCTTTGGTGCTACCACAACTGGAGACACCCACTCAGAATCTTCCACTGGGTAGATAAATCCTGCCTTGAGTAATCTTTTTACTTCTTTTAAGAGTGCATCTCGTTGCACTAGCCCTAATCTCCTTAGCCTTTGCACCACTGGTTTGGCACCTTCCTTTAATTGGATATGGTGTTGGGTTACCGTCACTCCTTTAATGTGCTCGTAATCAGTTATAAAGAGGCCAACATGCTTCTTTAGTACCTGCAAATAGGGTTCTCTCTCTTCTTCTAGTAGGTCCTTAGCTAGCATTTCCTCTAAGCATGTGGCTTCTTCCTTGTTTAGAGAGTCGTGACCACCTTCTCCTTCTGGGTTTCGCAGTATTATACTCATGACTTCCAAAGAGCTAGCATCCTCCTCAGATGACTCATCCTCAAATGAAGAGCAGCTGCTTATGCTCCATTCATCCATAGAAGTCTCCATCTCTAGGTCTTGTTGTCTACCCTGTTTCATGTCATACACAATTTTTTGTTGCTTGCCACCTACCTTATGATTTGGTTGCAACTCAAGGGAACCTGTCTCCCAATCTTTCCTAGCTTTCATAGCCATAAGCCAAGGTCTTCCAAGGATTAGCGGATAGCCCTCCCCCTTAGTTGGGATCACATAAGCATCAATTGAGATTGCCACACCAAAAGCTGAAACCTTCACTCCATTAACCTTTCCCACACAAGCCACCCTTACATTATTTGCCATCTTAGCTTGTAAGGAAGTTTGCTCGTTTACTTCCAAACCCAACCTGTGCATTAATTTCTCTGTCATAACACAAATCTTGGCTCCACCATCTACGTACACATTGGAGACTCGCTGACTCTTAATCTCTGCATCAATGACTGGCACGATATCCTTCATGCCTCTTGCACTATAGACCCAACTGACTTTGCCTTAGCCCTCCTGGTGCTGACCATCTTAGACCAAGTTCTACGCATCTTTTGGGGAAAGGTGGAGGAGTTGCTGCCATGAAATCTTTGGTCCTTGCTTACTCACATCTGCTACCAGGTCGTAAGGTATGGATCCTACCCCAAGTGGAAAGTCTTCTACTCCTATGTGCCTCCTTGACCTACTCTTCCTTTTCTTGTCTCCTATCACTTGGGAGGAACCCTCATTCCCTTTATCCGGCTCTAAAGCTTCCATTTCATCAGTTCTTTGTCTCCTAACTCTCTTTATTGGCATGGCAACAGCTTCCTCCATTTTTTCTTTCCCTTTATCCTTACCATTGTCAAGACTTATGACAGAGACAGCCCTGTCCTCCCCTCCCGATGGTAGTGGAGGGATCTCTGCTGGTGCTTGTGGTGGTGGAGGAGGTGGTCTCAATATTTGGATTGGTGGAGCCACGTGTGCATTTTGTCCATTTAGTGGCCTAGCTCGAGGAGGAGTGACTTGCTGGCGAGGAGGCCGTCTTTGATTACCATTTCCTTGATAGCGTCGTGGATGGGGGCAATAATACATGCCGTGACCTACCTCTCCACAGTTGTAGCAAATGTACTCACGTGCTTGCCTTTGTCCTTCTTGTCTATTTCGTTCATTTCCTGGCTGGGGAGCCCTTACACCTTGAACCAGATTGATGGACAGGCTCTCTAGTTGATTGGTGATTTGTTGAAGTAATTCTTGTTGAGAGGACTCTTGGTCTGTTGCTCCTGTCCCTGCTACTACCCTTGCCGTAGGTTGAGCTAGCGGTGGAGGCTCCATTCCCCCTTGTAGTTGAGCTTGGAATTTTAACTTCCTATCCTTCTCCCTTGCATAAGTCATAGCTTTATCAAAGGTATCTGGGAATTTACCTTTTACCTTTTCTCGAAGGATGGGGTAAAGCCCTGCCAGGAAACAGTCCTTCTTTAGGCATTCTGGCGCCCTTTCTCCTTCACCTAGTGATGCACACCATTTCTCCCACAGGTTGGAAAACTTTCCTTCATAGCTTCTATAGTCATTGGGTGATGTTTGGCGTAGCTCTAAGAGCTGTCTCCATATCTCCTCTGGAGGCTCATGGCGGCGAAATTCTTCGATGAAGGCCATCTTTAAGGACTCCCAGTCTCTTCTTTCTTCATGTGCCAAAGTTTGATACCATAATTTTGCACCTTCCCTCAAGACCAAAGGAAAGGCCCTTAACTTAGTAGCTTCGTCATCCCTTCCCGATACCAGAAAGGCCATTTCCAAATTATCCAAAAAGTCTGGAGCAACCTCCCCAGGCTTACCATAAAAATTAGGGAAGGCCATAAGTAAGAGAGTAAACAATTACACAAACAACTCTAATTTATTTTAAAATAGAGTATGGTAATTACAATTTGGAGCTTTAGCACAACTTAGCTCAAAATAGGATGAAGATCGACACATCAAAGGAATGGTAATAGTCTAGTAAGGGTAGAATGATAGGATGAGGAGAGCGCAAGATTTCCCCAAGTCTCTCGGCTCCAAACAACAGGGCTATTCTTTGCTGATAAAAGATTTTTCTATCAATACAAATATTCACACGGATATGACGCACAAAATGGAAAGGAAACATGCGGGGATCATCATTCTCATTATTGGCATGCATACTTACACACAAGAGCCTAGCTTAGTTGCACCACCTTGGGACCAATGAGCCTGATCAGCCACAGAAGGTCAGCACCTCGGATCACTTCGACTCTTCCTGATGCATCTGTGAAGACGTAAGGCGTGATGGCAACACTTTGTACGATGCTGAGCCTTTTAGCAAGCAACAATTGGATGCTATTACCATAATCAGCATGACGAATGAAAGTGACACCATTAATGTGCAGCACATCATCAACTAAGATAGTTTCCTTAGATTGAAATAACTTCTTGAAAATTAGCAGCAAAGGTAGGGCAGGGAGGCTTTTCACCCGGTCTCCAAAGCACTTTGGACAATATCCAAAGTGATCTTCACGCGGACAGGAGGTTGGCTTGGGATTGGTGGTGTCTGGATTCACAAAGTGCACTGGGAGCACTCGCAGACGGGCGGCAATCTTGTAGGCAAGCCTTCATCTCTTTGCTTCAGGAGGATTTAGGGGTGAGAGTCGTGGTTGCAAGTTGGAGATTGAAGTTGGTTGCTCACTAGCCTTTTTCTTGCCTATAGTGGTCATGTAATCCCTTATTAATGAGATTAAGCCAAATGTTACCTTACGCTTGAGCACGCACTGCGGCCTTGGGCCACTTAGGTGTAGAGGTGATCTTCCTCCTCTTAGTCGGCTCCTCAGGAAAGAGAGGTCTGGTGATGCTTTCTCTTCCCTTAATGTGTGTCACAGTACCTTCGTGTATGTTGATGTAGAATATTTCAAGCTCGTGTGCGTTGGAGGTTTCTGGAGCACTCATAGGTTGAGAGGAGAGGTATATCAAGCTCTTCTTCTTATAGGAATCAGGCAAGCCATTGGGCTGAATCCTCATTGGAACCCTTGGGAGACTGTCCAATAGTCTTCTAGAGAGCTTAATTCTTATTGGTTCTTTTATTGAGTGTTTATAAAAAAATTAAACTAGATTTACTCTAGCCTAATTCTCATTGGTCCACCTCCATGGCGATCCAATAAGATTTGAGTGCACCTTGTGGGCATCTGGGCTAGGGAGCTGACATGTGTCCCTCATTCCCTTTGTGTAAAGGAAGCTTGTGAGTGTGTGTGTATGGGTGTGTGTGTTTCTCTGTCATACCATACTTACAGGGCTAGCCCCCTCCTCATTGGAACCCTTGGGAGACTGTCCAATAGTCTTCTAGAGAGCTTAATTCTTATTGGTTCTTTTATTGAGTGTTTATAAAAAAATTAAACTAGATTTACTCTAGCCTAATTCTCATTGGTCCACCTCCATGGCGATCCAATAAGATTTGAGTGCACCTTGTGGGCATCTGGGCTAGGGAGCTGACATGTGTCCCTCATTCCCTTTGTGTAAAGGAAGCTTGTGAGTGTGTGTGTATGTGTGTGTGTGTTTCTCTGTCATACCATACTTACAGGGCTAGCCCCCTCCTATGTTGGAATCATGAAGACTTTTTTGTACACATACAAAGCATCCAATTTTTATAAGCTTGATGACCATTGGACAAAACCTTTGATTTTTGGAACCTTAGCATTTTGGAAGTCATAATGGGCTAAACCTTAGGGTCTTTAAAGCCCATTGTTACACATTGCTCTTTTGCAGATGTCCCCCCCTTTGGATCCCTATTTTCCCTCCTTTGGATCCCTAATGTGTCCGATCTGCCAGCTGATGCATGGTTTTTAGGACCCCTTCTGAAGATGCAATAAAGGCATAGTCAGTTGTTGGGGAGATGAGGATACTCTAGTCCAAGGGATCTCGAAAGAGAAGAAAAATCTACTTCACAAGCACCAAAGAGTAAAAAGTGCCATGGACAGAAGATACATGGGAACGAGCTCTTATGCATGCCTACAACCTATATCTTACAGAATAGCCCATTCTAGGTGTGAATTTCTAGTGAAATTTACACAAGATGTTCGTGTGGACTCACAGCACAGCATACTCCGTTTTCACTTTTTTACCGACAGTAAATATTTTTTACCACAGTAAATATTTTTCACCTACATGGTAAATACAAATCACTTTTTACCTACAGTAACTTTTTTACCCATGGTAAATATTTTTTACTGCACCATAAGTATTTGGTAGGTAACAGTTCACTGTTACTAGAAGCAGTGATTGGGCATCAACAATGCAGTTACAAGAGGAGAAAAGGGAAAAATCTTATGGTAAAGGTGAGTCAATAGGAATAAAGACTTTTGAGTTGAAAAGAGACATGCTGATTTTTTCAAAGAACACATGTCAAAAGAAGCCATGGTTGAGGATTTTTTGAGAATTTGATATTCAGGAGGACCCAACTGCCACCTCCCCCTCGTAGGTCCCCCCCTGACATGTGCAGAACCTCCAGTTTCAACAGCCACCTTACCTGCTCTTAAATGCTGGTCAAGGCCTTATCCCCATGTGTCACAATCAAAAAAATCAGCATTTACCCTCCCCTCTCACATCACTCTAGAGAATATCTTGATGGTGACATATCAGGTGACCTCAATCTGTTGACCACCCTAAGCAAAAAGTAACCCCAATCAACGGATTTAAGCATGTTCATCCCTAATCCTAAACCCTCTCAGAAACCTATATAAGGAGGCCTTCTCTCACTCAAAACCAACACTTCACCCACTTCACCAAGCAACGAAGCTATGACGACATTGCTCACAACGAGGAGCTATGGATGGAGCTCTACTCTCTCTCCCTCTCTCTCTCTCTCCCCCTCTAGTATGCTACATTACTAGCCCTAAAACCTAAATAAGGAGTCTTCTCTCATGCTCCATGGCCACCATCCTCGCCATCATTCTCTAAGGTATTGATGTGTTGCTAGTAGGATTATACCTACTTGCTGGGATGATTGTTTTTGACAAGGGATTATGCCATCCTTGGCTTGCTTCTCTATATCCTTGTTATGTATGATCAGATGCCGTTGTATTGTTAAGCTGATGTCTTGTGTATATATATGCTACATAAGGTCCCTAAGCTTCGTTTCTATGTGTTTTGCCATATGTTTTGATGCCATCATAATGCCAGAAGTCTCACTTGCCTATGTGCACTATGTGTGAGGTCCCTAAACCTCTTAATTTAGGGTGGTGCCCCCTTTGTTTTGTTCTTTGCTTGTTTGCATGAGGCATGGTTTGTGGAGTGTGCACGAGTACAGAGGCCACCCGATTGCACTGCTCTTTTTCCCGCTATCATTTTGGTGCCCCCACTGAGGAGGGCTACACAGACCTTCAGTCCACAAGCAATGAAGATGTGCAATCTACAACATGGACGAATGGCGTGAGGAGTTTGCATATTGGAGAACAGAAGAGGAGGAGGCTTTAGAGGCCTTAAAAGCTTTCATCGAGGTCTTGTTACCAGGTTGCAGTGTCATTGAAATTCGAGAAGTAAGTTCTTCTACATGCCTTGTTCGTGATCGTCGCCAACAAAGGAGAGGTCATTATTACATTTGCCAATCAATTCATTTTGCCTATGATGTGTACAATTGTCAATTTTGCAAACAATGCGTCTTGTGGGTGACTATTTTGGGTCTATTATCTACCCTTGCACTTTTTTTAAAAAGTGAATCAAGTACAATATGGTTGATGGGTGGCAGGGCATTCAATGCCCTGCCACCAAAAAAAAATTCTCTCGGGCGTCGCTATAACCGTCGCTATTTATGGCTCTGTAGCGTCGCTATGAGCGTCGCTATAGTCTTCAGTGTAAACGTCGCTATAACCGTCGCTATGAGCGTCGCTATTAGCGTCGCTATATAGCGACGCTCATAGCGACGCTCATAGCGACGCTTATAGCGACGCTCTCGTAGCGACGGTTTTAGCGACGTCGGGGGTTATAAAAACCCAGTGTATTTCCGTCGCTAACAGCGTCACAAGAGCACACAACCTCTTGTAGTGTTTGCATATCCACACATATTGAGCAACATACTCAAGAGACAATAGCCCTCTTGGTATTTATGTTGATCAAAGCAATTTGAAAAACTATATTTTCTCAAAAGCCCCTAACCAACAACCTCATAAAACATGCACATCAAGATCTTGCAGATTACTTCATACATTCAAGATGTAAACATGGGTATTTGCATTTACAGAGAGACGGTCACTTTGCATTTTAGGAGAACAACATAAAGCGTGTAGTGACACTCACTTGCATTTCACTGCATTGGACTTTCAGCATACTCGACCGATGAAAGCTCATGGAGAATTGCAAATGGAGTGTTTCAAATGAAGGCACTAGCCGTTGTGACGGACGGTTCCAAAAGATCTTTGTATGCCATCATCAAAGTAGGTGTGAGGGTACAGGAGGCGATTTTAGCAGTAGTACCTCATTGAGTGCTTATCTAATCAATCAAAATGTTTCCCCACTTATCTATCCTCGCTTCTTGTTAATAGATAGTATGAATATGAATATCCCACGTGAATAATAAAAATTCCATGTGAAGTCAAGGGGAGTTGGCTTAGCACTAAAGGCGAGGGGCTTTAAGCGCACTCGCTATGGTCTAACGACTATGACATGTAGTTGTGGATGTGTGGGCGCAATCCCATAAAATTAATTGATGTAAATCATTGGATTGAAAAAACCAAAAAAAAAATTATATGTGAAATATTGTGTCTGTTTATGCTTCCACTTTTCTCAAGGCGAATGACCTATTTATGATTAGAGATAACTCTCAAGAAGATCTTATTACTAACTCTAGTTTGGTACCAAAACAAGACAAGTGTCCTTTCTATAAGTTTTGAATAAAATCCTATGTGCATCTATAAAAGAATCTCAAAAACACCCTTTTATGTACTAGCCATGGTGTTTTCAATGTAGGTATCATGCACTTGAATATAAGCCTGGGAAATAGATATAAATTTCTTCTTTAGACTAAAATTATATATTTTTATAAGTTTTAAGCAATGGAAAATGTTGTATTAAATTACATTAAGTTGTGTCGATCAAACACGCAGGGTTCCATGGATCAAGTCACATACAAAGGAAAGCATGTTTTTTTTTTCCGCAGAACTCACAATAGTTTGTGGTAATGTATTAGAAAAATCCACAAACAATTACAAGCCCGACCCTACTCATACAGCGAGCAATGGGATCATGTTATACATACATGTATGCAAGTTATTTATGCAATTTCAAGTTGGATCATGTTATACATACATGTATGCTATCTCAAGAATACTTAAGACAAAAATTACTGATGTTTATGCAAACTACAAATAGGATATTCTCTTACATTGCAAAACTGCACACGCAAAATTTTCATTCTTAATACGAGGGATGTTACCTATAAAATTGGACATGACGTTTTGTCAAAACCAACCAATCATAGCCAGTTCCTTGGGAAAAACATAATTAGAGCACGATACCTTGATTTGCACTTGCCAGCCCATGTTGTCGTCATGGCCAGCTCCACTGCTGCAACGTCTCACCGTCTATGCTTGCACCCGCCATAGCATCCCCCCTCCCTCTTCGACACTTTAGAGCCGCGCCCCCATCCCCCTTCTATCAGACCATCCCAACCGCCTCATTGCATGCCAGTTTGCCTCACACACACATGCGCCGTCCTAGTTATTTTGTAGCATCCTTCAACTAGTGACTCCTCTATGTGCACCGTCCACCCACCTGCCTCTGTCGCCTAGTCTTTCACATCTGCCGCTTCGCTGGCCATCGCACATGCACATGCTGGCCATGGGTAGCCGTAGATTGGGACCAACTCGACATTGGCCTGCACGCACCACTGGGAGAGGAGGAAACCCTTCTCACATGTATTCCCCGTCAATCTTGCCTCTGCAACACCTCTCATAGAGAAAGCAGGTCCACTGAATACAACACCAAGATATGCATACAAGTTTACACAGTCCACTCTCCCCTGTCATATGTAAAAATCCCCAAGTTTAGATCTCTTGACTCGCTGCGTTGTAGTACGGAGACAATTAAGGAGCTAAATCTTGACTGAGCAAGAAGGCTTTTCTCAAAAAAAAAAAAACAACACACAAAGACATCGTGATGGATGGATACCAACGAGAGGGAGGGAGGGAGGGAGGGAGGGAGGGAGGGGCCGGAGGGAGGGAGGGGCCGGGGGGAGGAAGAAGAAGAAGAAGAGAGTTTTAACGTCGTAGGAAACTATCCCAAGAGACCTTAAAGATCTAGGCGACGAGGAGAGTTGAACTCAAGACTTTTGCAAGCCAATTGGGCTGCCCCTCTCGCGTGGGCTTGTGCAGCCAAATCCTCCGCAGTCTCCATTTTTGACGATGCTCTTAGAGAGAGAGAGAGAGAGAGAGAGAGAGAGAGAGAATTATCTCCAACCGAATACAAGTGGCATGCATTTTTGTTACATCAGTAGCTTCTCAACTTCACTTTCCTTTTCCTTTTCTTAACACAACATTTTCTTAACACAACAGAACCTACCTAGATTCCCGTTAAAGAAAAATGTGTGCCACCCTACCTACCTGCTGACAAGAACTTACTACAATCTTTTTTTTACCTACTGGCTCTACTCTTTTGTTTTTCATTACATAGAATCTCCCCAAGATCCTTCAGCATCTCCAATTAGCATGTCCATGCACGTCACCATTTAAAACCAACACTAACGAGTAGCATTTGAACTCGTCACATACATACTATCAAACTCAACCTAAACCACTAGGCTATTCGCCTTGGCTGCCTTTAGGGCTCCCTTAAGCACTAAAAAAAACAATACCCCAAACAAACCCCCCCCCCCCCCCCCCCCCCCCCCCAAAAAAAACTAATTAATTAATGGTTTGTGAAAAGTCGTTTGGCTGCCTACTGACAAGAACTTATAAATATGAGAAATGCTCTTCCTTTGAGAAGTTATAGGCATTTTGAGAAAAAAGCATAAAAGTTTGTCAAAATTTTAATTTAGAACTTATGACTCTATTGATACAAGATTCATCGTCAGATGGAAAAAAATCCTCAATTTTTATCATCTCATAACCTAACCATGTTATGAGAGTAACCCAAAAAAGTTGTTGTTAGCTTCACAAAATAAAATTTAATAGGAAACATGAAAATCAGAGGACATTTTACAGTCCAATTATGGAACTAGTGTTCAGGAAACATATGCTGCCATTGTTCAAAGAGACTTTGAGCAACAACTTATTAAATCCAATATTCTTAGAGTTTGGCATAATTTTAGAATCCAGACGCACTTGCTAGTAGGGCCGCATGACTTTGGATTCATTTGTTTGAGTGGAATCTATAAAGGTGTTGTGAGGGGCCTTGTGAATGAAAAAACAGGGGGGGGGGGGGGGGGGGGGGGGGGGGGGGGGGGGGGGGGGGGGGGCGTCGATAGTGAAATACATGTGGGGAGGCTCGACACACATAGCTTCAGAGCAGCAAGCAATACAGAGTAGGGCAAGGATTGGATATTTCTTTTGTTTGTGCATCGCTTAGGGGCAGTGAAGCCTTCACGACACACTGGCTTAGGTCAATTGATGCGTTCGCAAGTGGATGTCGCAAGCTCCACCACCACGGTCAGCTAAGGATGGTTTTTTTTTAAACCATAACAAGGCGCGAGAGTTTGTATTTTAAGAGAGACACAAAGTTACAAAATAATATATGGTGGCCATCACCAGGGGACGGTGTCATAATAACTAATATCTAATCCTCTTAAATGATTTTCTCATGTTAAACTGATCATTTAATATGGAGAAGTGCCAGGGGAGAAAAAGCTAGAATATTGGTTAAGCTAGCAGACCACCGGCCACACTAGGGATCCACAAGAGGGAAAATAGGGATCCAAAGGGGGGGCAATCTACAAAAGAGCAATGTGCAACAATGGGCTTTAAAGACCCCAAGGTTCAGTCCATTAAGACTTCCAAAATGCTAAGGTTCCAAAATTCAAAGGTTGTGTTCAAAGGTCAAACACTAGGGAAATTGGATGCTTTGTGTGTGTACCATAAAGTCTTCAAAACTCCTACAAAGGAGGGGGCGAGCCTTGCAAGTAGGGGATGAGAGAGAAACACGCACACACACTCACAAGCTTCCTTTACACAAAGGGAATGAGGGACACATGTCAGGTCCCTAGCCCAGATGCCCACAAGGTGCACTTAAATCCTATTGGATGGCCATGGAGGTGGACCAATGAGAATTAGGCTAGAGTAACCTAGTTTAATTCATTTAAAAACACTTAATAAAAGAACTAATAATAATTAAGCTCTCTAGAAGACTATTGGACAGTCTCCCAAGGGGTCCAATGAGCATTCAGCAGCCCAATGGCTTGCCTGATTCCTATTGGCCAGAAGACAAAGGGGTCCAATGAGAGTTTAGTTGCATTATTTAATTACCAAAAGCTCTAACAAAAGGGGAAAGGGGGACATATGTCAGAAGGCTATCACTTATGCTACTTAATTCTTATTGGCTAAGCCTGGCATGGACCAATGGGATGCCAGCAAGAGTAATTTGCAAGAGGGGGCGACCAAGGGAGAGAGAGAGAGGGGGTTGAATTTCTCAAGGCATTATTCCACACACACTCACACTAGCTCATGTGTGAAGAAAGAAGACTCTCTCTCTCTCCTTCTCAAGCTTTAATGGAAATCTTATCACCTACTCCAAGCTTGTCAGAAGGGAGGCCTACACCGACAACTCCTGGCTTTGTGATGCAAATCCAACCAAGAGCCAAGCTTCAATGCATGATCATCTCCTCTACCATGCTAATTACTAAGCTATGCTATGCTAATATGAGTGATTATGTGAGGAGATGTTCATCTTTCTCGTAAGACTACTCCTTCTTCCTCTCAATCTACTCTCATACCCCGTTAGCTCTCACCATCTTCAAATTAGGTGTGTGAGGTCTTGGGTCTGAGAGAGTGAGGGAATTGATGTTGTTTTTTATAAGTGTTTTGCTTAGTGCTTGAAGCTTCCATCTTCATTGCACTAGCTAGTTATCGAAGGAACACAAAGAATTGTATTGTAAAATGTCTCTCTTGATGAAGGAAACCTATAATACAAAGCCTTTTGGAGGGGGACCGTTGGAGGGGGACCGGCTCCATGTAAATCAGGTCCTCAACTGTTGTCAATAGCTTAATTTCTCTCTCTTTTGAAGTATTGTTCATTCCTATCTAACTAGGTATTATGCTTTTTGTTGCTCTCTCTACTCAACCACTCTTGTTATGCTCATTAGGAACCTATTCTAATGAAATGCTCACTATGTTCATGTTATTTTTCGCTACACACAAGTTACTAGGCCATTAAATGTTACATTGGTATCAGAGCACAGGGTTTCTCTTTTCTTGCTCAAGAAGGGAGGTCCTCAAGCTAGCTATAAATGGTTGGTATTATTAATTGCAATTGAGTAAGAAGAATAGGGATTTTTCAGCCTTGCAGTGCACTTGCATTCGTGCAAATGACGGGGCATCACCGTCAAGAGCTATGGTCTTAATAGTGGAAGCCTACGGGGCTTGCCTATGGCTTAACCACTATTGAGCTATTAGAAGCTTGACAGGAGCCGAAGTTTTGGTGTTGAAAGACCCTCTCTTCTATTTCTTGCAATTAATGATATTCGAGCCACGGGTACAGTAGCTTGAGTGCTTTTCTAAAGGGGTAAAGAGGAGTAGCAACTAGGGCTTGCAGTGCCAAAGTACACCTAAAAAAGTTTACACCTAAAAGTTGCTAGAATGGCTGACAATAGTAAAGAGAGTGAAATTAATGTTGATAGCTTTGACTTTTCTAATGAGCAGGCTACTAATGATGCCCCTATGCTTTTTAACTACCTTGTTTCTAGGCTTCAACAAGCCATGGGCAATCCATTCCTCCAAAGTGAAGGGCAACGGCAGCTTCGTGCTCATGGGATTCTCCAAGCTCCCCACCATGACGCGAGAGTACCTAGGAAGCCTCCTTGTGAGACTTCCAAAAGAGGCCTCTCTCCAATTCTAGAAGAAGAAGAGATCCATACGAAGGGCTCAAAAATTTTCTTCTTGATGACGCATCTTCTTCTCAAAGGAGAACTCAAGAGCCCCCACCGAAGGAACGAGAAATAAATGAGTCTCCTGCCACCTCGACGGAGATGGATCCACGAAGACGGCGGGCTAAAGGCTCTCCATCACCTCCTAAACGGAGAAGACCATCGCACACTTCTCCACACCATAATTCAAAGAGGGATGACAAAAAGCAAAAGAGAAGAAAAAAGCGAGAAAGAGGTCACCCTCTTCTCCATCTTCTTCATCCTCTTCCTCTTATGAAGAGAGTGATGGTGCCGACAAGGAGGAAAAAGGCAAGAAAAAGGCGAGAAAGAGGTCACCCTCTTCTCCATCTTTCTCAAATTCTTCATCTTTTGAAGAAAGCGATGGTGCAACTTTTGAACCATCAAAAAGAAGAGACCATAGGAAATCCTATGCCGCGTGGAAGAGGTCGTCCAAGCTCAAGAAGTCCAAAGAGGGAGGAAAGAGCATCTCTTTCCTTACCTACGATGGCACCTTTGGTGCTACGGACAAAGTCTTGGCCTTTATCCAACAATTCCATGCGGCGTTTGGAGATGAGGGCTTCACGGAGTCCTCTAAGCTATGCCATGTATCTATGCATTTTAAAAATTCCGTCAGGCAATGGTGGTCTAGCCTACAGGCCAACGGTGAAGCTCCACAAACATGGAAAGCTTTAAGAGCTTCCATCATGAAGCAATTTTTGGCCACCGATACCAAAGACACAGTACTCACCGAATGGCGAAGGTTGAAGCTCTCTCCTTACGAATCCATTCACAAATATGTAGACAAGTTTTGGGATTTACATCTCAAAGCCACTATCTTCAAAAAGATGGATTTTGGCGAGCAAAAACAACACTTTTGTGCGTGCTTAACTGAAGAAATGGCGGAGTATGTCAACTCCCAAAGGCCACGCACCATATCTACGGTTATACACCATACTATGGTGGCTTCTCGAATCAATTTCCAAACAGGGGCTAGGAGAAATTATAAGCCCACGGAAAACAAGGGTTCCAATGAGCCTAAGGGGAAGGACAATATCCAAAAATCTCCTAAGGACAATTTCAATCACAACAAAGCTAAAGAGAAGGGAGTTTACAAAGGCAAAAATAAACTCTCTCCAGAAGAGCTTGAGCGTTATCGCAAGGATAACCGTTGTTTCAAGTGCGGCGAGCAAGCACATACGTACCACACTTGTCCCCAAAAGAAAACCTGCCATGAGCCTCCTAGAGCTACCTAGGTTGAAATCCAAGAAGCGGAAGCTCACCACAAAGGATCTCCTCTATGCCATGCTTGGGGAAAGGTAAGATACATAATGCTTTTATTCTATTTGACCTTGGTTCTACTCACAATTTCATATCCACAGAGTTGGCCACCAAGCTAGGCATCCAAGCCTATGAGATGGGAGATGTCCTACGCGCAGATGGTGCCTTCAAGGGGCAAGAAGCTTCAGTCACTCCCTTAATTGGAAAATTGAGGCTCCATGTCTAAAGCTATGTGGACAAAGAGGACTTCTTTATCTCTCCTCTCAAGCACGAGGATGTAATCCTAGGGGCACCATGGTTTGGTCACATGGCTGCCAATGTTAAATTCCATGAAAGGAGAATCTACTTTAGGTTCAAGGAAAACGATATGTACATAGATGCTAAGGAAATGGGTAACATCATACCCATTGTACATACGCAAGCTTTCAATAAGAGTGCTCTATCTCCGTGTACATGATTTTTGTTAAAGATTCTCAAAATGAACCTAATGCTTAAGCAAAAGAAAATAAAAACAACCACAAGGAATTAGAGTTATCCAATTTTCTCAAGGGGTTTCAAGATGTCTTTATTAACGACATCCCTTGTGAACTACCTCCTAAACCAGGCAATGATGACCATGCAATTGAACTCCTTCCATGAAGTTCACCGCCTAATAAACCTCCTTATAGAGTTTCTCAAGGTCAACAAAAGGAGATTCAGTGGCAAGTGCATGAGTTAGTTGAGAAGGGCATGGTTAGGCCTAGCTCATCTCCATTTTGCTCACCTGTATTATTAGTGCAAAATAAAGACGGCACATATCGTATGTGTGTCGACTATAGAGCACTAAATAGGATCACTATCAAGAATAGGTTCCACAGGTAGAAGACCTATTTGATAAGCTACGACCTACTTCAGTAGGATTGACCTAAAAAGTGGCTACCATCAAATAAGGATAGTCGATCAAGACATTGTAAAGACCGCATTTCGCACTACGTTTGGTCTTTACGAATACATTGTCATGCCTTTTGGCTTGATCGATGCACCTGCCACATTCAACCGCTTGGTGGAGAAGCTATTCAGACCTCACTGAACCTTTACTGGAGTGTTCTTTGATGATATTATCATCTACTCTAATTCACTAGATGAACACAAGCACCACCTCCAGGTAATATTTCAAGTCTTAAGAGACAATAAACTTTATGTCAATCGAAAGAAAAGTGAGTTTTTCTTACAAGGGATTCAGTATTTAGGTCACATTATTTCTCAAGATGGCATCCAAATGGATCCATCAAAGTTAGAGGTAATAAAAGGATGGCCTAAACCAAGGAATTCTCATGAACTAAGAAGCTTTATAGGTATGTGTGCATACTATAGACGCTTCATAAAAAAGTTATCACAAATTGTAGGACCATTACATGACCTAACAAAGAAAAACGTTAGGTATACATGGTCTGCCAAGGAGAACAATGCTTTTGAAAAACTTAAAGAAAATTTTATCTCTCAACCTGTGCTTACACTGTTGGATCTCTCAAAGCCATTTGAGGTCCAATGTGACGCTTGTGGTGATTGCCTTGGAGCTGTTTTGCTCCAAGAAGGGCACACCATACCATAGCCTACGATATTTGAAGGCTCAACCCTGTTGAGCAATCTCTAGGCATATATGAAAAGGAACTCCTTGCAGTTCTACATGCCTCAGACTCATGGAAGCACTATTTATTGGGGACTCCTATCATTTTGCGTAGGGATCACCAAAGCCTTAAGTACTTCATGGTGCAGACCAAGCTCTCCGACAAACAAATGAGGTGGGCGAATTTCCTTTCGCAATTTCATTTTCATATTGCTCACATTGCTGGCAAGCATAATCAAGTAGCCGATGCACTTTCAAGACGACCGAGAGTGAATGCGGTTTCCATAGCAACTCACAATGATCTATCTTCTAGGATAGATGAGTGCTATTGATCCCGATTTTAGAGATGTGATTTCAGCCCTTACACTAGGGAAGAAAGAGGAACCATTTACTTTACAAGATGGTTATCTTCTCTATGGCAATAGACTATGTGTTACTAACTCACTACGTGAGAAAGTAATGTACGAATCTCATGCTCCTCCTTATGCGGGGCATAGAGGGATTCAGTCTACCCTAAAAGGGATTGAAACATATTTCTATTGGCCTACCATGAAAGCAAACATACAAGAGTATGTTTCTAAATGTGTGGTATGCCAAAAGAAGAAGTTTGTAGAGGGAAGCAACCTGGGTTGCTTCTACCTTTTCCAATCCCTAACTCACCATGGGAGAGCATATCCATGGATTTTATCTTTGGATTGACTAACTCTATCCAAGGAAATACGGGAATATGGACGATAGTAGACAGGTTCAGCACAAACAAGCTCATTTTATACCTATGAAAAAGACTATCAAAGCCCATCAAATGGCAACCCTCTTCATTTCACAAATCTTCAAGTACCATGGCTTGCCAATGTCCATAGTGTCGGATAAAAATCCTAGAATGACCAGTAATTTCTGGGAGGGTCTCTTTGAGAATTTAGGGACAAGGCTAAATTTATCTTTGGCCTATGACCCCAAAACAGGTGCCCAAAGTGAAATAGCTAACCTAACAATTCTTGATCTACTAAAAGCCTATGTAACAGAAGTGGATCAAAGGTTCCAATGGGAGAAGTACTTACCCTTAGTAGAGTATGCCTACAACAACACTATACATACTTCCACGAGAAAGGCACCTTTCGAGGTAATTGACGGACGATCAAAAAGTTCCCCGCTACTTAAGGTACACGGGAAGATCTTTGTTGCAGATGAGTATAGCCGAGACCTACAAGAATCTTTCCAAAAGATTAAGGATGCTATCTCTATCTCACAACAAAGGCAAAAGACTGCTGCTGATACGCACAGAAGAGCCCAAGTCTTTAAAGAAAATGATTGGGTCTTACTGAAATTTCCCAAGGCTCGACTAAGACACACGACTGGCAAGAATCCTAACGGGACACCAAAAGTACTATGCTAAGTTAGAAAAAAGGTACTATGGTCCCTTCCAGATTCTTAGACCAATCAATAAGATGGCCTATCAACTCAAGTTGCCCAGCCATTGGATCATACACAATGCTTTTCATGTGAGCCTACTAAGGCCTTACAAAGGAGAGCCACCTCAAGAACCAACGATTGAAGACCCATCGGAGATCGAGGACCAAGAAGAGGTGTTGCAGCCCGAGTCCATTCTCCGACATGAAGACAAGGTATTAAGAGGCGGTAAGACTATCCGACAATATCTTATTAAGTTTAATAATTATCCTTTTGAAGATGCTAGATGGATGCAATGCATAGAATTAAAGGATAACCTAAACCTTGTCAATGCTTACAATGCTTCCCTAGAGAAGAGAACTTGTAGGTCAACAAATCAGCTAGGGTAGCCCTTGTACAATCTTCCACTAGAAAAGAGAACTCAAACTCCTGCAGCTCAATTACCCATTTCTTCACCACATTTGACATGTTAGTGCCATTAATTAACTGTGGCAAAAAGGCATAACTCGTCAAGAAAACAAAAGGTCGTGGTAGCAAGTAATGACGAAATCGTCGACAAGCAAATATTACACTAGCCATCACTAGCTCTACTTCCGAGAATTTTCTCTCTGCTACCAGCTTCACACGGCTTGCACAATACACTGGCCTCATATAATGGCTGCCCTTTCCCTTTTGCAATAGCATGGCTCCAATGGCATCCTCCCCTACTGATGGATTTACATAAAACACTTGCTCCCAATCAGGAGCCTGCATGGCTGACAACCCCCCTAACACCTCTTTCACCTCTTGAAACACTTCTTCACAGTTTTCATCCCATTGCAATGGATCATGCTTTGCCACTTGTTGTAATGGATAAAGAATCTAAGAAGACAATGGAATAAACCTTGCCATGTACTTCACTTTGTGTATAAAGGTTGCCAATTGCTTCGTACTCGTAGGTGATGGAAGAAGAATAATAGACTTAACCTTGTCTGGATCAGCCTCAATGCCATTTTCTGACACCATGTGGCCCAATAACTTCACCCTTGGCTGTGCTAGATGACATTTCTTTGGATTTAGTTGTCCTCCACATTCATCATATCGAGCCAATACCATTTGCAGCTTCTCATGGTGTTCAGCCCTACTGCTATAAACACAGAAGTCATCCATAAAAGCTTTAACACAACTACCAATGAATGGTTCCAACACCCAATTTTCTCTCTCTTGATAGAAGGAAGGTCCATTTGACAACCCAAATGGCAATATTGTGTAGCAATAGCAGCCCCATGGCGTAATAAAAGTTGTCTTTGTGCGGTCTTTAAGAGCAATCTTCAATTGAAAATAGCCTGAAAAACCATCACACACATTGTACCTCTCATAACCTGCCACTGAATCCAAGATCTGATCAATGAATGGAAGAGGATATGGGTTCTTCTTAGTGGCTGCGTTTAAGGGTTTAAAATCTATACAAATTCTCCACTTCCCATCCTTCTTTGGACTGACTACAATTGGACTCACCCATTCTGTGGTCTCCACAGGGACTATGAACCCTGCCTTCAATAACTTGTCCACCTCTTCTCGCAAGGCTTCCATTTGCTCTTGACCCATCCTTCTTAGCCTTTTTCGCACTGGCTTAGCACCTTCTTTCAGCTCTATATGCATCTCTTCTCCCTTGAACCCTCTGATCTCTTCATATGAAGTAATGAACAAATCAGGAAAACTAGCCAGCATGTGAAAATATATATCCTTCTCCATAGTTGAGAGGTCTCCACTGATAATTTGTGTCATCAATTCCTGCTTCTTTGACAACTCAACCTTGGTTTGCATCAGCCCTTCAATCACTTCATAAGGCCCTTCACTTTCATCTTCAACCTCATTCGCAAATGCAACTAAACCAAACTCCTGGATTTCTTTGTCCATCAAAAGAAATGCAACATCAGCATCCTTATCACTGCTGGTAGTGCTATCACTTTCCTCATCTGTCACCGTGGAAGAGCCTTTATCACTAGACTCATCCTCATCTTCATAAAGCTCCTCTAATTGCTTCCTTGTGTCCATATTATAAAGCTTCTTGGTACCTGTCTTTCCATAGAGGCTAATCGTACCATGTCACCAATCTTGAACAGCTCCCACTGCACGTAACCATGGTCTGCCCAGTATAATAGGATATGCTCCCAACCCTGCTGGCATCACATGAAAATCAACCACTGCCTTTGCATCATATGCCTCCACTTCTAAGCTCTTTACAACACCCAAGCATTTTACTTTTTGATGGTTTGCCAATCTGATCCGAAACCCTGACACCCCAGCCACTATGAGACCCATCTTCTCAACGCATGAGTGTGTTATGACGCATATTTGGGCTCTGCCATCCACATAACCTTGTCCCAAATTTTTCCTTTTATGCCACACATCTACTATTGGACAAATGTCTGGTAGCTCATCCATTGCCAACACCTTTACTGAACCTCTCTCTGGCTCTTTCTCCATTGGGTTAACCATCCTCTTCCACTGTCGCTTTAGCTTAGGCACCATCTCTATAAGCTGCCAAAAAGTAACATCTGCAAGTTCGTGGAAGATTACCAAAGGTTCTTTAGTGGTAGCACATGGTTCAAAGTCTGGGACTTTGTACATGCTACATGTATCCAATGTTAAAAACCATGTAATTTGTGTAACCAAGCAGCCAAGTATTTCTTTGTGACATTGCCGGTTAGGAAATATGTCTCAAAAGGGAATGAAAATCTTATCTCGTTTTGGTTATGTGTCTGGCTTCAATTTCTCATACTTTTCAATTTGTGAGCATTGTCTTTATGGTAAACAAACACAGTCACCACACAAAAGGGAAAGCACTCGAAAAAGTGAGCCATTAGAGTTAGTGCATAGTGATGTATGTGGACCTATGCCTAGCGTATCCATGGGAGGTTCA
Source organism: Adiantum capillus-veneris (assembly GCF_014529385.1). Taxonomy (NCBI): domain Eukaryota; kingdom Viridiplantae; phylum Streptophyta; class Polypodiopsida; order Polypodiales; family Pteridaceae; genus Adiantum; species Adiantum capillus-veneris. The sequence continues at coordinate 37,504,814 of NC_140958.1, forward strand.
TTGTACTTTGTTACATTCATTAATGACTTCTCAAGGAAAATGTGGGTATATCTCTTAGGAAGAAGGATGAAGTTCTTTCAAAATTTTGAAATTTTGTGGCATTAGTGGAGAATCAATCTGACAAGAAAGTAAAGTGTTTGAGGTCAGACAATGTGGTGAGTATGTCACTAAAGCCTTTCAAAATTTTTGTGATTCCAAAGACATAAAAAGAGAGTTGACTGCTCCATATAACCCTCCACAAAATGGTGTTGCTGAGAGGATGAATCGTACCATCCAAGAGAAGTTACATAGCATGTTGTCTAATGCAGAGTTGCCTAATAGATTTTGGGCGAAAGTGTTAGCAACTGCTGTCCATCTTATTAATAGATCTCCTAACAAGGCTTTAGATGAGAAGGTACCTGAAGAGCTTTGGTATGGGAAGCCACCTTCTTACAAGCATCTTAGAGTCTTTGGCTCTGAAGCGTATTGCCATGTTCCAAAGGAGTTTCGAAGCAAGTTGGCTCCTAAGTCAAAGAAATGCATATTTCTTGGCTATGGCAATCTTGGTGGGATGGGATTTCGGTTATGGGATCCTGAAGCTAAAAAGATAGTTCGTAGTAATGACGTATACTTCAATGAAGAAAAGATGCATAAGAAGCCTGTGCATACAGTGGAGGTCAGGAGAGTTATCTTCCAGCCTTCCTATTTAAGGAAACCATGTCAATGGATGACAAGGCAAAGTGGGAGAAAGCTATGCAATCAGAAATGGACTCGTTGCATAAGAATCAAACTTGGAAGTTGGTTCGGTTGCCTAAAGGTAAAAAGGCATTACCATGCAAATGGGTGTACAAGAAAAAAATTACACCTCATGATAATAAACCCAAGTACAAGGCATGACTTGTTGCTAAACGATTTAAGCAACAACAGGGTATTGACTTTGATGAGATCTTTTCTCCAGTAGTCAAGATGACTACTCTGCAGTGTGTACTTGCGTTGGTTGCTAAAGACGACATGGAACTTGACCAGATGGATGTCAAGACGATGTTCTTGCATGGTGATCTTCAAGAAGAAGTTTATATGCAACAGCCAGAAGGTTTTGTTGATAAGGGCAATGAAGACTTGGTGTGTCAGTTAGAAAAGACTCTTTATAGTCTAAAACAGTTATCAAGGGAGTGGTATCGTAAATTGTACTCATTCATGCTCTCTCAAGGCTACAAACGTAGAAATATGGACCATTGCCTCTACACTAAGCGAGCTAACGATGGTAGTTTGCTGATTTTGGTCCTTTATGTGGATAATATGTTAATTGTCGGGAAATGCAGGGATGAGATTTCAGCCTTGAAGTCAGAGTTACATGCAAACTTTGAAATGAAAGACATGGGTGAAGCAAGCCATATCCTTGGCATGCGCATTAAGTGAGACAGATGCAAGAAATTGGTATATTTGTCTCAATCTGAGTACATTGCTAAAGTGCTCAAGCGTTTCAATATGGAGAAGGGGAAGGCATTGAGTACTCCATTGCCTCCATATGTGAAACTGTCTAAAAATGATTGCCCTAAGTCTGAAGAGGAAAAGGCTGAAATGGCACAAGTGCCTTATTCATCTGCAGTTGGGAGTTTGATGTATGCTATGATTGCTACACATCCTGATATTGCTTCTGCAGTGGGAGTTGTTAGCAGATATATGTCAAATCCAGGCAAGAAACATTGGGAGGCAGTGAAAGGGGTTATGCGATATTTAAATGGTACAAAAGACATGTGCATTTGATTTGGAAGAAAGGAAGCATGTGTAATTGTTTACACGAATGCAGATTATGCAGGAGACTTGAACAAGAGAAGGTCCACTTCAGGCTATGTTTTTGAATTCACAAGAGGTGCAATTTCATGGCGATCTCGTTTGCAAGATTGTGTTACCTTGTCTACTATAGAGGCTAAATATGTTGCAGCTTCACAAGCTTGCAAGGAAGCTATATGGCTTGGTCAGCTGGTGTGAGACTTGGGAATCAATGTTGAGATGCCTGTGTTACATTGTGATAGCCAAAGTGCTATAAAACTGGCAAAGAATCCAGTGTTTCATTCAAAGACAAAGCATGTGGATGTGAAGTATCACTTCATTCATGAGGTGCTTGAGGACAAGCGATTGCAGCTTGCCAAGATTCACACCACTGAAAACCCTGCTGATCTTCTAACAAAGGGCTTACCTTCAGAGCGGTTTGCACATTGTCGGACACTCATGGGCATTGGGTAGATGATCATGGTCATTGTCTACCTGTATTGTGTGTGTGTGTGTGTGTGTGTGTATATATATATATATATATATATATATACATTGTCACCTCAGCTTAAAGGCACATTGTCCTTTAAGTGGGAGGTTGTTGGGGTGGTAAAGCCCAATGTGCCACGCCTAAGTGTTGGGCGGCCGGAGACTACCGGGAACTAACACTTACCATTTATTCTACATAAAAGAATAAGGACTCATAACCCTAACACTATTGTGTTTGGAGTCCACCCAAACCTGTGTCTCCTCTCTTCTCCATTGCTACACACACACACATGCTCTAGCACGCGCTCTTCACAAAGCATCGAGGAGAAGGAAGGCATAGTGAGGATCTCTCTCTCTCTCTCTCTCTCTCTCTCTCTCTCTCTCTCTCTCTCTCTCTCTCTCTCTCTCTCTCTCTCTCTCTCTCTCTCGGTGAATGAGCAACGGATAGGAGGATATACTCTACGAGAGGGAAAGAGGGCATTAACGAAAAGAAGAAAGGCGGGAAGAGCTCGGAGGCATGAAGAAGAAGAAGAGGGTTACTCTCGCTCTCTCTGTCATCCTCGGCTAGCAAATTCAAGGGAGTCTCTCTCTCTCTCTCAACCATGATGCAACAAAGGGTAAAAAGAAGGAAGCAAAGGCTCTCTCTCGCTCTCGTGTTGGAGAAGCAAAGCAAGGGCTCTCTCCCGCTCTCTCTCTTGTTCCCCAACCAAAGCATCAAGGAGAAGGAAGGCATAGCGAGACTCTATCTCTCTCTCTCTCTCTCTCTCTCTCTCTCTCTCTCTCTCTCTCTCTCTCTCTCTCTCTCTCTCTCTCTCTCTCTCTTGTGGTGCATGAGCAAAGGATAGGAGGATATACTCTAGAAGAGGGAAAGAGGGCATTAACAAAAAGAAGAAAGGCGAGAAGAGCTCGAAGGCATGAAGAAGAAGAAGAGGGTTACTCTCTCTCTCTCTCTCTCTCTCTCTCTCTCTCTCTCTCTCTCTCTCTCTCTCTCTCTCTCTCTCTCTCTCTATCTATCTATCTATCTATCTCTCTCTCTCTCTCTCTCTCTCTCTCTCTCTCTCTCTCTCTCTCTCTCTCTCTCTCTCTCTCTCTCTCTCTCTCTCTCATCCTTGGTTAGCAAAAGAAGAGCGGCAATTAAGGCAAGGCAAAGCACAGAAAGCAGGACAGTTGTAAATAATTGAAGCATGATGACTGACACCGTGAACTTAAATTAAAGTTTGCAGAATCCAAGGGGCAGTTGAAGCAGGTAAAGTGACAGTCAACAGTTTCCATCACTGTCATTAGTGTGAAGATTAATTAATCGTTTTAATAAGCCCCGATGGTGTCGTTAGTGGCCCGGTTAATCTGTAAAGGGAGCTTAAACTCCTATTTACCAATTAATCCAAGTGTTGGTGCTGCTAAGTGTCCGCCTTGGCTACCGATTACATTGTACTTAGAGCTTGAGCTGATTAATTGAAGATTCAATGATTGCTAGAGCCATTTACTTTTGTTGTTCTTGTTCTCTCTCACACCTCCCACAACCAGGCCCGGTGCCTGTCCGCGGCTCACGTTTCGATCACATCCCCCGACATCTTTGGTGAACCCAACGCAAAATGAGCCGGGGTGGGAGGTAAAGATGGAGAAATTAGAGTAGATGATGAAGATGATTGCAGAGTTAAGTGCAAACGGTTTTGATGATAATTCAACAATTCCAAATTTTTGGAAGATGCTTCAATGGGTTCAAGGATCTCTGCTTGAAATGAGACCGTAAAAAGAAAAATCAAATGGATGCAGATTTAAATGCGGTATACGATGAGGGGCGAGTCTTTGATAAATGTGATCCAGAAGGCTACCTACAGTGTTATGAGTGTGAAACCAAGGTAAGAGGGATACCAGAAGAGTTAATGATTAGATCTTTTGAGCAGTTAGTGAGTTCAGATTTGAAGGAGCAGATTCAAGAGGTTACCAAAGCCTGCAATGACGATTGGGATATTTCAAAGAAGCTATGGTACAAGTAAGTTATGAGCATTATGAAAGCTATCAAGACCAGAGTCCAAGTCTACCAAACTACGCAGATATTTGAGGATAAGTACGATCAAAATTAGAAGCTGTGATTGATGAGTGTATTGTACAAAATGCTACCTTCTTACAGGCTAATGATGAAGACATAGTTAAAGCTGTGTATGAAAATTTGGGTTTTGTAGATGCCTTGCATGAGGTAGAAGTCTTTGAGGGTGAGGCTTTACAACTTCAAGATACACATGGTGAATTTTGCAAAGAACCTATACATGCAATACAAAAGGGAAAGAGATCAAGGAATCAAAACAATGAAATGGATAAAGCTCAAGACGAAACTGTGCAGGTGAATGAGTGCAGCCATATTCAAGTAGACATGCGTGAAGATTCGATTCCAACTGAAATTTTTGCTACTAACTCAGAATTAGAGCAAAATTTTTATGTACACGTTCTACCATAGAGTTGATTGATGATACAGATGTTATAGATCAAAGCAAGGCTGCTACTATTGAGAGCAGCATGATCATGGATTTGGGTATACCAGATTTGCCGAATTTGGATATACCAAATTTTGAGGACTTGGTTAAGCAAGAGTATGTGTTTGAAGATCTTCAAAATGTTGATTCAGAGGGGGTGCAGACTCCTTCATTGAGAAATTGTGATGTCGAGCTACAAAAGTGAAAAAATGATTTTGAATGTGATGATGATGATTCAGAGGGGGTGCAGACTTCTTCTTTGAAAAGTTTATGTGACCCAAAGCTACCGATGTGGCAGACTGATCTTGAATTTTGCTGATGATTTAGAAGGGGCGCAAACTTCTTCTTTATCAAGATTTTGTGACACAGGGCTCAGCTTATGGCTGAATGATCATGAACTTGATGATGTTGATTCATAGGGGTTGCATAGTGAAGTGCAATCTCTTGGTGTTGAATATGATTGGTTTCATTGTGCCGATGATACAGACAAGGCAGTAGATGAAATTTTCAATGTGCATGCTAAACTTTGTGCTACAAAAGTACAAAGATATTTGGATGAGGGTGAAAGACTTGAAGAGCAGTTTACAGCAGATGTGCTTAGTATGCATGTCATATGTGGAAATTTTAGTTTAGAGCAGCTTGAGATGTACAGGATGGAGGAACCTTCTGAAGCGGTGGACCTAGATCTTATGTGCTTATTGGATGAAGCTTTGGAAGGATTCTCAAATATAGATGCTAAGGATACCAATCAATCTAGATTCATGCGTGAGCAAGTTTGTTCAGATGCAGCTGATGATGACCTTATGCAGTTGTTGGATGATGCTCTACTTAATTTTGAGCCTCTACAAGATAGAGAATTGTTTTCTGATGCATTTTGCGAGCCTGATGAAGAGGATTTTTCCAGAGACTTGATGTATTCAGGTATGCATGATCGGAATTCCAATACTAGTGAGAGTGAAGGTGCACTACCAATGCTTTTGTGATTGATGATCGACAATTGGATGAGCCACTTGCACAGGGGATATGGCAGTATCTAGTGATACCTAATGCTATATGGGACTTGATATTACCCTATGATGTAGGAGATTTTGAGCTAGCTTTTGACCCAGGAGGTGACACAGATATGCATGGTCCGGGGCAATTAACTTATATGCCATATCATCCAGGCGGTTTTCATGAAGATTTGTGGGTTAATTTATGTTTATATCATATTGATTGAAAATTCTTGTATTTTACCTATGATCCTGGAGGATGGTGCAATTTTTAAAGAAATGCTAACAGTGGGGCAAATGATTGGTTTCCCATTTGATCCGGGGGGGGCTACTAAAGTGCAAGTTACATATTTGAAGTTGTTGTAGCAGATTGTAGAGTACAAGGTTTTAGTTTCTAGATTATGCTAAGTCAAAAGAGTTCATAGGGTACATGGCTGGCTTCCAGTTGACTTCTTTGGACAATTGATGAACTATCTTCACATCTTTTGAGTTGGTTCTGCTACTAGAACTTGAAGTAAAGGACTAGACGGCCATTCCGTGTGCAGACAAAGTAAGATATACTTGAGCTTGATAGGGTTCCCTAAATCGAGCTTGATGGCCAAGCCGTGTGCATCATTAATTGGAGCACTTGAGTCTGGCGAGGTTCACTAAACAGGTTTTCCATAATTGAGTGCTTTGGAGATACGGCAAATACGGTTCAAAGATTTCTGATGAGCAGCTACCTAATGCTTCAGCTAGAACATTGATGATAGAGTATAAGCCTTATTTTATTTTTCATATGTTTCCCAGTTACGTGAGTCTAATGATGGCAAAGAGCTTAAGATACCTATAGCAGATGCAGATTGAAGTGCAGTTGGCACAGACCGGAGGCTGTGCAGATTTAGAGGGGGTGGATGTCATGCAACTTTGCTTCCATGATGGGAAAAAGAGTAAAGAAATGCAAGCTAAGCTTCTTTGAAGCCTACACATTTACTGAGCAATGATCAGGGCTTGTTAATAGGCCAAGTTTGATTATTAATGTATGCCAGATGCGGCTTTAAAGGGCCAACAAATGCCTTAATGATGCTAAAAAGGAGTATGCTTGAAGTGAACGCATATGGGAGATTATTATCTAGAATTGTAGTGCTTGAAGTGCTCTACCGGCCTGTCTTTACGGTGAGTGGCATAAAATGGTAACCATCTTTTTGCAACATTTGTCAGCCTACTCAACGTCCTCTTCCTCATATGTGTATATATTTTTCTACGCTATTAAGTTATCTAAAGTAAATTCCCTCTCTTCGTTTAACCTTTGTGGCGACACATACATTGTACTCTTCCCAAAAATGTCACCTTAGTCGTATATTTATATTACCACCCTTTTCTTTTTTGCTTTCTAAATAGAAGTAAGCATACAATAACCAACTATATACCCCCAAACTTTCTTACCTCTTGTGAATTAGTAGTAGAAAAATAATATATCCATATTCCACCCCATATAGATAAATTACCATGGAAATCAACTCTCCACTTGTCTTTACCAAAGATTATGGTCCCTCTCTACAAGTCTTCTATGCCCCCTACATAGGTGGCCCAATATCTCTTAAGAATATACATATAGTTTTTCTCCTTTCAAAAAGACTCCAATTGTATATTCTTTTCACAAGAAAATAATATTGGGCCCTCCTCTATTTGTTTAAGCATCATAGCCTTTTGAAAAAGCATGATTCCCCTTGGATGCATACAAGTAAAGGGCCCATACAAGAAGACTTGGAAGAAAATGTTACCATATACATGTGGTAGTGATGTGTGTGAACACACTAGGACCGCCGGGGCATTTTTTCCCTCTTTAGGAGGTTTTTTCCCCCGTGCATTGTATATACGCCCATCACTCTAGGGCTATCTATCTTTCCATTGCACACTAAGTAATATACTCTCTATTGTGTGCCTTGAGCTTCCTTCGTCTTCTCCAAGCTGTGTGTGTTTCTCTGCAACCCTAATTCCAACAATTGGTATCAGAGCAGGTCACGTCCTCCCGGGCTTAGTCGCCAGCTGCTCCAGCACACGCCTGCTCACTTTCTCCGATTTCAGTGAGCTTTGGCAAGCGTTCGCAGGTCGACAAATATTTTGGGAAAGCTCGAAGAGCTTGGTCTGCTCAGAATTTTGATTTGGGCTCATTTCGGCCTCCGTTTCCACTACGGGCAGTACTGCACAGGCTATTTCGTCATTTTGTGCAGATTTTCTGTCAGTGCCGTTTTCTGCATAACAGGTGCCTTATAGTCTTCTACGGTTTGTGCTATATAGCACAAGTTGTTCCCGCTCCATTTCTCCTATTTTCGGGCAGTTTTCACATCAGGTGCAGCATTTACCATGGCTGACAACAACAACACAGATGTGTTCAAGATGTTTGCTGCTGAGGACAGGTTGGATGGGGACAACTACCCTATGTGGGCTTATATGATGCAACACGTTCTTGTGTCAAAAGGTGTCTGGAACATTGTGCAGGGCATTGATGTACGTCCTGGTTCTGAAGATGTAGGCGATATTGAGGATGTTGCAGGTCTTGCTGCAAGGATTGCAGCTGTTAGAGTTGTTTTGCCTACAGCAGAACAAGCTCGTTGGGATGTTAAGGATGCGCAGGCTCATGCATTGATTGCGTTGTCTGTGAAGCGCACCATTATTCCTCACATCCGTTCAGCAAAATCTGCAAAACATGCTTGGGATATTCTAGCAGGTCTTTATGCAAGCCACAATGAGGCTAAAATTGCTTTGCTGCGTAAAGAGCTAGAGTCGAAGATTATGCATGAGGAAGATGATATGGACACTTTCCTTGCTAGTGTCAAGGATATCAATGAGCAACTCATTTCTGCAGGTGAAGTCATTTCTGACAGTTCCCTTGTGCAGACTGTTCTTGATGCCTTACCAGATTCCTACTAGACTTTTGCTAGTACTTGGAGACTGATGACCCAAGGAAATCCTGAAGTTGTCAAGTTTGATGCATTATGCACATTGCTGTTGCAAGAGTCACTTTCTAGAAAAAACAGGACTAGGCAGCGTGCAGTTGAACAGGCTTTTATTGCTTCTCAAAGAAAGGGTGGTAACAGTAATGCAGCCACTTCTTATGGTTCTGCTGCGAGTGGCAAAAATTCTGTTCCTAATGCTTCTGCTGGCAGCACTTCGTCTGGCAATTCTGGTGATAAGGGCAAAAAGAAGATGCGTTGCCATTATTGTAAAGCCAATGATCACTTGATCAAGTCGTGTCCTAAGTTGAAGGCCAAAGAGGCTAAGAAGAAAGAGGGTGGTTCCACTGCAAATGCTGGTTCCACTACAAATGCAGCCATTGTTGAGTCTTCTGTGAAAGGAGATTGTGATGCTGATGTTGATGCAGAATGGGCTTTTAGCGCAGAGTGCACTTACAATCCTGCTGTCCATGATGCATGCTTGTCAGTTGCTGCAGATTCACATGTGTGGTATTTCGACAGTGGTGCTACAAAGCACATTACCTCACATCGTGAATTGTTTACCTCTCTCGAGTCTGTCCCTCATGGGAATTCAGTCACTTGTGCCAACAACGCCTCTTATCCAGTTCAGGGAGTTGGAAAGATTGTGCTCACTGCTGCTAATGGCAGTTCCTTCACACTTGTTGATGCACTTTATGTACCTGGGATCAAGAAGAATCTATTGTCTGTATCCGCACTTGCTAGACTTGGACTTGTAGTCAAATTTGTGGATGACAGATGTACAGTTCATGATCTCAGTTTTGGTGATGAAATTGTTGCATCTGGGCTTTTGTGCCGTGGGCTGTATAAGCTCACTTTGTATGACAAGTGTGGACAAAATTTTGCAAATGCTGTTGCAGATTCAAGGGCTATTTCAGATGCAAAACTTTGGCATGCACGTTTTGGTCATCTGAATTTTGCCAGTTTGCTGCGTTTGCAGAAATCTGATATGGTTGCTTCTTTGCCGCCTCTTGAAGCACCTATCAAACATGTTTGTGAAGGCTGTATTCTGGGTAAAATGCAGCGTTCTAAGTTTCCAAAGGATGGTTCAGTTAGGGCTACATGCAGGTTGCAGCTTGTGCATAGTGACGTTTGTGGGCCCATGCAAACTCCGTCCTTGGGCAATTACCTGTACTTCGTGACTTTCATTGATGATTACTCCAGGCATGCGTGGGTATTTCCGCTTAAAGCGAAGTCCGAAGTTTTTATGTGCTTCAAACAATTTTTGGCTATGGCTGAAAATGTCTCAAAATGTACTATGGGCACCCTCCGTTCCGATCGAGGGGGGGAGTATATGTCTCATGAATTTAATGCATTTCTGGCTAGTCGTGGGATAAAACACCAATGTACAGTGCCTTATACACCTCAGCAAAATGGTGTTGCTGAGAGGAAAAACAGGTCACTAACGGAAATGGCACGATGTATGGTCAAAAGTCAAGCTTTGCCGCATTCTTTTTGGCTTGAGGCCATCATGTGTGCCACTTATGTACTTAATAGGTGTCCTACGAAAGCTTTGCAATCTATTACTCCATATGAAGCATGGCATGATAGAAAACCTTCTATTGAGCACATGCGTGTTTTTGGCTGTTTGGCATATGCTTTGGTGCCACAAGTGCAGCGCAGAAAATTGGATGATAAGGCTGTCAAATGTATTTTTGTTGGTTATAGTGCTGAAAGCAAAGGTTACAGGTTGTATCATCCGCAAACAAAACGTATTCTGGTTTCACGGGATGTAGTGTTTGTGGAAGATTCTGTTCAACCCTTGCTGTCATGTACTAGAGACAGAAATGTAAGCTCACAGGACATTTATGACACTTTGTTGCCTCTTTTCAGTGGTGGAAATACGAATGTAAGTTCCAATGAGGCAAATGTACAGCCTATGGGGGTTTCTGAAAATGTTTTAGAACAGCCTATTACTGATGCAGATGTACATGATGTACTTGATGAGGAAAGGGCTGAAAATGAGCAGGCTAGAGGTATGCCAAAATGGCTGGTGCACACTTTGCGTGACAGTAAATTGGATGCACCTTTATCTAGTCGTACTCGTTCAGGCTCTCGCCATGCATCTTATGCATCAGATTGTTATGCTTTGGCTGTGTCTAGTTTACATGATGTTGAGGAGCCTCTGTCTTTTGATGAAGCACAGAATTCAAAAAATTGGATTGCTGCCATGAAATCAGAATATGATGCACTTATAGAGAATGACACATAGACTTTATGTGATTTGCCTCCTGGCAAAAAGGCCATTGGTACGAAGTGGGTTTACAAGTTGAAACGCAAGCCGGATGGTGAGATCGATCGCCATAAGGCTCGACTTGTTGCAAAGGGTTATGCACAACAAAAAGGCATAGATTATGAAGAGACTTTTGCTCCCACTTGTCGTATGACTACTGTGCGTTTTCTATGTGCATTGGCAGCTCATTTTGGTTGGGATGTACATCAATCAGACATTGTTACTGCTTTCTTGAATGGTGACATATTTGAGGAAGTTTATGTAACGCAGCCTCGCGGTTTTGTCATAAAAGGACAAGAGGACAAAGTGTGCAAATGTAAGAAGGCTTTGTATGGGTTGAAGCAATCTCCTCGTGCTTGGTATGAGAAAGCTGACACTCATTTGGTTAAACGAGGCTTTCGTAACAGTCCAACAGAAAGCACATTGTATGTAAAGCGTGAGGATGATGTATTTCTCATTGTGGTTCTTTATGTTGATGATTTGCTGATCACTGGACCAAATGAGAGACATATTGCTGAATTTAAGGCTGATTTGAATGCTACTTTCAAGATGAAAGATTTGGGGCTGTTGCATCATTACTTGGGTATACAGTTTAAGCAGTGTGATGGTGGTATTGCCTTGTGTCAGAAAAGTTACATAGAGACATTGCTATGTAAGTTTGGACTTGAGGATTGCAAACCTATTGCCACTCCCATGGAAACAGGTTTGAAGTTGAGTCTACATGATGCTGGCGATCCTGCTGATGTCACTCTTTACCAAACTGCTGTTGGCTGCCTCATTTATGTATGCAACACGAGGCCAGATATTCAGTTTGCAGTCTCGCAGGTCAGCAGATTTATGCATAGCCCAGGGTCTAAGCATTGGCAGGCTGTCAAGAGGATTTTCCGCTACCTTAGTGGCACTTTACATCTTGGCTTGTTTTATCCCAAGGGGGGATCATTGCCGCCAGACTTACATGCTTTTTCGGACTCAGATTGGGCTGGTTGTTTTGACACGCGAGTGTCCACAAGTGGTTTTTGTTTCATGCTTGGTAGTTCATGTATATCATGGTTGAGCAAGAAGCAACCTACTGTGGCCACTTCGAGTTGTGAGGCTGAGTACAGGGCAGTCTTCACAGCTACGGTTGAGTGTGTATGGCTCAGACGCCTTATGGCTGACTTGGGTGTTGGACAGGACACTGCCAACACTATCTACACTAACAGTCAAAGCGCATTGGCAGTTGCGAGGAACCCAGTTTTTCATGCTCGCACAAAGCACATTGAGGTGCATTACCACTATGTCAGGGAGAGGCTCTCAGCAGGAGAGATCAGCTTGGCTTATGTGCCAACACAGGACAACCTTGCAGATCTTTTCACAAAGGCATTGTCTCGTGAGAAGCTTGAAGCTTTCCGCAAAGCTTTGGGCTTACTCCCCTTTGTGGACTGATCCTGTCCTCAGGGCATGGCACTTCCCTTTACTCATGTGCCAGCTCTCGTTCACCGCATCACTCCAGGGGGGATTTGTTACCATATACATGTGGTAGTGATGTGTGTGAAAACACTAGGACCGCCGGGGCATTTTTTCCCTCTTTAGGAGGTTTTTTCCCCCGTGCATTGTATATACGCCCATCACTCTAGGGCTATCTATCTTTCCATTGCACACTAAGTAATATACTCTCTATTGTGTGCCTTGAGCTTCCTTCGTCTTCTCCAAGCTGTGTGTGTTTCTCTGCAACCCTAATTCCAACAGAAAAAGGTTCCCTAGCCTAGTGTGGACCTTACAAACCTAATTCCTTGGTGCATGGGCGTGAAGAATAGTCCAAATTCATATCAAACATGTTGAGAAGGTCAAATTTGCCTTTTGAAGCATGTCATTCCGAGCTACATGTAAAAAGTTATGGTCAAAATAGTGTAAATCTGTCAGATTCGCAGCAAAAGCGAACTGTAAATCCAGTAAATCAAGAGGGTGAGATCTTATTTTTCCCCTACTCATCTTCTAGAAGAGCAATGAGTGTTCAAGGTCACTTGCATATGATGGGACCAACCTAAAGATGCTTTCTAAATGCCAAGACATACAAATTGAGATACCCCGCAGGAGCCACCCATAGGGCCTCATGGTGGGGCCCACCTACATTATGCACCCCTATGGAGCCTTCACTGTCTAAAATGATATTTTTGGTGAATAAATAGTCTCTTTTATGTCCAATATTCAATGAGTGGTCAAAGGACACTTAATTAGGGCTAATCACTTACCCGAATTAAGTGTAGCATAATCCCACTCCTACATAACTATAAATAGCCCCCCTTGGAGAGACTCAAGGACACACACCTATATTTTCAACTTCATGTTGTTTCTTGTTCAATAGTAGAGAAAACCCCAACTCTCCCTCTTTCACATCCTCCCTCCTAACCCTCCTCTTTGGAGGAAGTGCAACTCTATCCTCCACTCTTTCTATTCTACAATCTCTTACTCCATCAACCCAATAAATCATTTGTAGCACCTCAATAACTTGTAAATACATCATGATATCTCTCATGATTATGTTAATGATCATTAAATCATCTTCAAAACTTTCAAGTGTCGCAATTCGTGATGGTTAGCCAGCGTCTGTCCTCCCCTTAAAAGGTGTGCGAAAAATCAAGTAAGTGTTCTATTCTCAATTTACCATTGGTTTGTTTCTCCACATTTATTCAATTGGTCTAAAGAAATTTCTCACTCCAACTCTCTTTTGCTTCATTACATATGCATGTGGCTACCTCTCATGGTGATTTTATTTGTGTCACGGCATTGCATAGATGGAGATGAGCTCTCTATGCAAAGTGCATTAGTTTGATGTAAGTGATTCTCTTGTGTGTTTGAGAGGCAAGTCTTGTGCGCATGAGTTTTTTGATGAGTGCTTGAGAGAGGAGGAGTTTGGATGTATTATGGGTATTCTTATGGGGAGAAGGTGAATGCTATTCCACAAATTGCATATTTCATTTGATGTACGACATTGGGTTGCATAATCGTTGATGGTGTTCAAGTGTCCAAAGTGTATATAGAGTAAGGGGGTTTTCAAAGTGTGTTGCTTGAGTGGGTGAGTGCAAGTGTTATTTTGATTGGTTTCCTTCTCCACTCCCAAAAGAAGGTGGTGCCCCAAGTAGTGTGCGTACCTCTTTACGAACATTTTGTGAGGGTAGGCCCATTGGTTTGGGTTTAGAGGCCCCATTTCAAAAAGCTCGCCCTCATTAAGTGGTGCCCCCACTGAGGAACATATTTCCAAGTTACCTTCAAATTTTTAGTGATGAACAATGGAGTTCCCATCTATCCATTTCATGTTGCACAAGACATTACAGTAAATGTTCACATAGATAGAAAAGTCTTTTTCCAGCAACGCATTGTTTTTATGTTTGGTGCAGAAAGACTTAGAGAAATACTGGCATCACCCAATCCAATTATACTTCCAATCATCAATTATGAAACTTCTTTTGTTGTTCACATTTTCATTTTGTTTTGAAGGCAGGAACAAGGAGTGGTGAAGGGGTGCTCAAGGGCCATATGAAGGAACGAGGTCTTCAAACCAACAACGAGGAGTAGCACATGAATCACGATCAAAACAATGAACCTTTTAGGCCTATTGCTCGGCAATCCATTCATATAATCATTGCAACTAAGTTTAGGTTTCAATCTATCATAAGGAGGATATTTGGATCCACTCGCCTCAATGAAATCAATGCTTCAATTAATCCATTTATTCTACCTATGATAAAGTACGAATTAACAATGGATGTGTACATCTTCATTTTAATGTAATCAGATTTATAGTGTCAACAATCTTGTGCGGCCCGTAAGAGAAAAGTTTCTTTTAAAAAAATAAATTTCAAAAAGTCTAAACAAAATTTCAAGTTCTTTTCCCATGTTCTATGCAAGAAGTGGGGAAGATGCGCAAGAGTTTCTTGACAACTTGGAGATGGCACATCTCATATCCGGGAGAGATGAAGAGGAAGTAAAGCTACGAGCCTTCCCGTTGGTTCTAAAAGCAGAAGCTAAAGCATGGTATGAGACCTTGCAACCCCAAATCAAGTCCAACCGGGAGAGACTGCGAGCAAGCTTCCTCTCCAAGTTCGGGCAAGGTGATACTTCTGAAGGACTATGGAAATGTCTTATTGGACATAAGCAGGTATCACTTGAAGACTATCCCTCTTATGAAGCAACCTTTGTCAATCTATGGGGTAGGTGGGAGGCTATATTAGAAAATCATGGTGGTGCACCTAACTTTCTAAAAAAAGAGAGATTCATGGTTGGCTTGTATCCACTTTTAAAGGCTAAAGTAGAGCTAAAATTCCCATCCACCTTCGAAGAAGCACGTGAGGTAGCCATCATCAAGTTTAGAAAACTACACTTCCAAGCACATAGAGCAAGGGGTTTGAATGAAGTGAGTGAGAGGGAGTCTTCACAAACCATGGAAGCACCAATTAGGGCCCCTCTTGCACAATCTTCACAAATAGGAGATAACTCTCAACAAGAGGTTTTACAAAGGCTAACTCAACAGCTTGAGAACCTCACTCTGAATCTAGTACAGGGCCTACCTCAACAACGACAACCAAGAGAAGGGAATCGCAATCAACGAAGACAAGCTCAAGAGTTGCGATGTTGGAATTGCAATGAAATGGGCCATGGCATGTACAATTGTCCACATCCAAGGCGACTTTCGGGAGACATATATCCCCCCAGACCACCTCCTCTCACTGTGCAGCAAGAACTAGCTCAAGGCCCACAAATCCTTCGTCGACCACCACCACCAACAAATATACCTCCCGTCCCACATGAGGAGGAAGAAAGAGGAGTCAACATCATCAAGCTAGAAGAGGTAATAGATGAGCATACTCTAAACTTTGATGTTATGCCGGCAGAAACGCACAAGAGCACATGATAAGAATGAAGACATGAGAAGTGAAGGAACAAATTCAGCCAGAAGGGACAAGAAGAAGAAGTCAAAGTTGGAAGAAGCTGAAAGTAGCAGGAAGAAAAGATCAAGGCGAAGGGAAATTGGTATCAACGACTTCCCATTGGGAAAGGAGCTAGAGCCCTACAACATCCTGGAGGATTTACAAACCCAAAAGCCAAACATTTCATGGCCTCAACTTCTACACCTATCAGCCAAAGTAAGAAGGCAATGGCCAAAGTTGGTAAGTGCAAGAATTCCAAAAAGGAAAGCAAATCTTTCCATTAAGGTTGTGGCCTCGAAGCTACAAAAAGATGTGGAACCCATTGTGGATGCTTACATAAGGGATAAAAAAGTGTCTAATGTATATGTTGATGGTGGAGCTCAAATGTGTGTGATCACGGAAAAATCAATGAACAGGTTAGGGCTGGAAATTACAAAGTCCTCTAATTGTCAAGCTAGGCTAGCCAACAACTCAAGTGTGAAGTGTTTGGGGATCATTGAAAATGTAAAAGTCTCTGTATGTAACATAGATGCACGAGTGGATATGTATGTCATGCCAGCTAAGGGGGAGAGCTATCCCATCATCCTAGGGAGGCCTTGGCTCATTGTTGTGAATGCAGATCAAAAATGGGGAAGTGGTCGTTTGATTCTTAAGAAGGGTCAACCGGTGGTGTATGATTGGCGAGAAGGAAAGCAACTAGATATCAACTATGAAACCACGACAGATGAAGAGAGCTAGGAGGAGAGTCCTTACTCAAGTGATGAGGAAGCATCAACCAGTGCATCAACCATTGAAGAGGAGTCTTCTTTGGAGGTAATGGGAATTTTATTCAACGCCAACACCCAAGATGTTTCTGTAGAAGAAAAGCCAACAGACAATCACACACGAGGGGATGAAAGATGCCACCACCTTGAAGAAGGATTTGAGAAGATGCTTGCAAAAGATCTTACTTGTGAGGAGAAGAGGTCCTACATCAATATGTTAAGGAGGTATCCCAATTTGTTTATCACTGACTACTCACAAATAAGAGGTGTAGATGTAATAGAGCATCGAATTGAATTGAAACCAGGGACCAAACCCGTGGCTCAAAAGTTAAGGCGACTAGGATCTGTGCAACAAAAGGCTCTCCTACAAGAAGTGAATCGACTCTTGAAGGCTGGCTTCATCTATCCAGTATCCAAATCCGAATGGGTATCACCTATTGTAGTCACTCCCAAGAAGAATGGTAAGTGGAGGGTCTCCGTGGATTACAAACCCCTCAACGCTGCGACAAAGAGGGACCACTTCCCTCTCCCTTTCCAAGATGAAATTTTGAATGAAGTAGCAGGTCACAAATGCTACACTGTGTATGATGGGCATTCAGGATATTTTCAAATTAGAATAGCAGAAGAGGACCAACCAAAAACCACCTTCATCACACCTTGGGGATGTTTTGCATTCAGAGTAATGCCTTTTGGGCTCACCAATGCTCCTAGCACCTTCATGAGATTCACAATATTTGTATTTCAGCCATTCTTTGGAGAATCTATAAGAGTCTTTAAGGATGATTTCTGTATTTATAGTTGTAGATCACTTCACTGCCAAAAGGTTGAAGAGGGGCTTAAGAGGCTCCATCAATTTGGGGGACAACTCATCCCAGAGAAGTGTCATATCGGTGAATCTCAGGTGGTTTTGCTAGGCCATGTGGTTTCTTCACAAGGAATTCAAGTGGATCCCTCTAAAGTAGAGGCCCTTTTTTCATTATCTCCACCAACAACAACTAAGGAGCTAAGGACCTTCAACCACAAAGTGAGGTACATGTCTCGCTTCATCCATCTCCTAGCAAAAGCCATCGCCCCTTTGCATAGGTTGGCAAGCCAATCTACATTTGAATGGGGGAGGGAACATGCAAAATGTTTTGAGGAAGTGAAGGACATTCTTAGCTCTCTCCCAATCCTAATGCCACCAGATCCAAAGGAGACCTACTATGTCACTCCAAGTGTAGGTTTCGAAGCAATTGGTGTTGTTTTGATGCAAAAAGATCCTAAAACATCATACATGAGGCCGATCTATTTTGCAAGCAAGGTGATGACTCCGACCGAGAAGGGATACACTGAAATGGAGAAAGTGGTCTTTGCAATCTTGTTTGCGGTAAGGAAGTTTCGATCGTATCTTCTCCCTGTACCATTTGTTTTTCTCACCTTAGAGCACAATCTACCATATATAGTACAACACATGAGCCTCTCATCTAGAATAGCAAAGTGAGTGCTTGAACTCCAAGAATTTGAATACACTTTCCTTGTAGAAGATAGCACAAGAGCAGGACTTGCAGACATTCTCACCTACAAAGTGAGAGAAAGGGAAGGATCACGACTACAAAGAGAGGAAGGCTCAAAACAGTTCAAAGTGAAGGAGATTGATAATGCCCATACTTTATGCTTTGACGGAGCTTATCAACGCCAACAAGACAAAGCAGCAGGGGGGATCATCATTTTGAACCCACAAAAGGAGGTAATGGTTAGAAAAGGTATCACTCTAACCAACGTTCACTCTAACAATGAGGCTGAGTATGCTACTGTAACCCTTGGGTTAGAAGAATGCAAAGAATTAGGCATACAAAGACTTATTATAAAAGGTGATTCTTTGCTAGTGGTCAAGCAAATCCAAGGGACTTGGAGGTGCAAGAATCGTACATTGTTTGAGTGGCTTAGTAGTGTAAGATCTTTGATGAAGGGTTTTAAAGCAACACAGGTACAACACATTGTGAGAACGCATAACAAGGAAGCACACTTACTCGCAAATGAAAAGCTTCAAATGGCGGTAGGAGGTGTGAAACTATATGAACCCAAATATCAAGGTCAAGAGGAGCTAAAAGACATTATCTTCTTTCTACAAGCAGGTGAGTGTCCCAAACACTTAGACAAGGTGCAAAGATATAGACTAGTTAAGAAGGCCACACCTTACCAGTTGATCGGGGATGATTTATATCACAAAGGGAAAGATTTGGTCTTGAGGAGAGTACCAGGTGTGCAAGAGATGGAGAAAATTCTTCTTTCATGTCATGATGATGTCTGTGGTGGTCAATTTTCTCAAGATATTACAAGTAGGAAGATTTTACAAGCAGGGTTTATTTGGCCGAGCTTACACCGTGATGTCCAATATTGGTGTAAGGCATGTAAGCCATGCCAAATTGCTGGGGATAGACGACTAACATATGAGCCTCGAGTCCCAATAATATCTTATGGCCCTTTTGAAAAGTGGGGTGTGGATGCAATAGGTCCCCTACCTCGTAATTCTACAGGGAAGGTTTTCATCATCATGGGTGTTGACTACATGACACGATGGATGGAAGCAACAAGCACAACCCGAATCACAGCTGAAGAGGTATCAAAGTTTATTTTTGACCATATTTGTAGTAGGTTTGGAACACCCCTAGAAATCTTATCAGATCAAGGCCCGGGTTTTAGGGCTGACCTTCTGAATGATCTCTTGAGGAGGTTAAAAGTGAAACACCTGCATTCCACACCCTACTATCCTCAATGCAATGGATTGGTGGAAAAAGTGAATGGAATGATATGTAAGATCATTTCTAAGCAGGTTGTGGACCGGCCTAATGATTGGGATCGCCATTTGACGGCTGCTCTTTGGGCGTATAGGACATCTTTCAAGGTATCTACCCAATTCACCCCTTTTCATCTAGTTTATGGACAGGAGGTACTTCTCCCCATTGAGGTAGATCTCTCAAGCTTGCGTGTTCTTGCAAGAGTGGCAAAAAAACCAAAAGAGGTTCTACATGAAAGGATCTTAGATCTCCAACGACTTCAGCTAGATAGAGAAGAGTCCATTGATCACTACATCACCAAAGCGACAAGCCAAAGGGACAAAATCAACAAGAAGCTCAAGGGGAAAGGATTGAAGGAAGGTATGTTGGTTCTTCGCTATGATAATTGACTTGATACTCGACTTGACAAAAAGTTTTTGCAAAGATGGGAGGGACCTTTCATGATAAAAACAAAGTTTGGGAATGGTAGTTACAGATTAGCAGATTTATCACGAAAACTCCACAAGACCAAAGTCAATGGATGGAGATTAAAGCTCTACTTTCAACGTATCAATCCGTTGATAGGAAGTCATCTGTCTACATCGTCTAAGCTCCAAATTGGCATGGCTCCCTTCGGCTTGGCAAATGCTCCACCTATTATTAAAGCTTTGATGTGCACAGAAGAACCAGCTTTGGAATCTGAACATACCCAAGGCAACCCTCCCATCTCTGATTTATGGGATTGAGGTAATGAAAAGCAGGTCTAATGGAGTAAAAGAGTGCATGACACTCCTCCTATTGAAAAAAAAAAGTGAAAAAGGAAAAATGACAAAAAAAAGAGAAAAAAAAAGAAGAAGAAGCAACACCGTCCTCCTAAAGATATGAATATCTCTAAGCTTGGGGGAGGGCTAATATGAGTGGCATAAAATGGTAACCATCTTTTTGCAACATTTGTCAGCCTACTCAACGTCCTCTTCCTCATATGTGTATATATTTTTCTACGCTATTAAGTTATCTAAAGTAAATTCCCCCTCTTCGTTTAACCTTTGTGGCAACACATACATTGTACTCTTCCCAAAAATGTCACCTTAGTCATATATTTATATTACCACCCTTTTCTTTTTTGCTTTGTAAATAGAAGTAAGCATACAATAACCAACTATATACCCCCAAACTTTCTTACCTCTTGTGGATTAGTAGTAGAAAAATAATATATCCATCTTACACCCCATATAGATAAATTACCATGGAAATCAACTCTCCAATTTTCTTTACCAAAGATTATGGTCCCTCTCTACAAGTCTTCTATGCCCCCTACATAGGTGGCCCAATATCTCTTAAGAATATACATATTGTTTTTCTCCTTTCAAAAAGACTCCAATTGTATATTCTTTTCACAAGCAAATAATATTGGGCCCTCCTCTATTTGTTTAAGCATCATAGCCTTTTGAAAAGGCATGATTCCCCTTGGATGCATACAAGCAAAGGGCCCATACAAGAAGACTTGGAAGCAAAAGGTTCCCTAGCCTAGTGTGGACCTTACAAACCTAATTCCTTGGTGCATGGGCGTGAAGAATAGTCCAAATTCATATCAAACATGTTGAGAAGGTCAAATTTGGCTTTTGAAGCATGTCATTCCGAGCTACAGGTAAAAAGTTATGGTCAAAATAGTGTAAATCTGTCAGATTCGCAGCAAAAGGGAACTGTAAATCAAGTAAATCAAGAGCGTAAGATCTTATTTTTCCCCTACTCATATTCTAGAAGAGAAATGAGTGTTCAAGGTCACTTGCATGTGATGGGACCAACCTAAAGATGCTTTCTAAATGCCAAGACAGACAAGTTGAGATACCCCGCAGGAGCCACCCGTAGGGCCTCATGGTGGGGCCCACCTACATTATGCACCCCTATGGAGCCTTCACGGTCTAAAATGATATTTTTGGTGAATAAATAGTCCCTTTTATGTCCAATATTCAATGAGTGGTCAAAGGACACTTAATTAGGGCTAATCACTTACCTTAATTAAGTGTAGCATAATCTCACTCCTACACAACTATAAATAGCCCCCCTTGGAGAGACTCAAGGACACACACCTATATTTTCAACTTCATGTTGTTTCTTGTTCAATAGTAGAGAAAACCCCAACTCTCCCTCTTTCACATCCTCCCTCCTAACCCTCCTCTTTGGAGGAAGTGCAACTCTATCCTCCACTCTTTCTATTCTACAATCTCTTACTCCATCAACCCATTTAATCATTTGTAGCACCTCAATAACTTGTAAATACATCATGATCTCTCTCATGGTTATGTTAATGATCATTAAATCATCTTCAAAACTTTCAAGTGTCACAATTCGTGATGGTTAGCCAGCGTCTGTCCTCCCCTTAAAAGGTGTGCAAGAAATCAAGTAAGTGTTCTATTCTCAATTTACCATTGGTTTGTTTCTCCACACTTATGCAATTGGTCTAAAGAAATTTCTCACTCCAACTCTCTTTTGCTTCATTACATATGCATGTGGCTACCTCTCATGGTGATTTTATTTGTGTCACGGCATTGCATAAACGGAGATGAGCTCTCTATGCAAAGTGCATTAGTTTGATGTAAGTGATTCTCTTGTGTGTTTGAGAGGCAAGTCTTGTGCGCATGATTTTTTTGATGAGTGCTTGAGAGAGGAGGAGTTTGGATGTATTATGGGTATTCTTATGGGGAGAAGGTGAATGCTATTCCACAAATTGCATATTTCATTTGATGCACGGCATTGGGTTGCATAATCGTTGATGGTGTTCAAGTGTCCAAAGTGTATATAGAGTAAGGGGGTTTTCAAAGTGTGTTGCTTGAGTGGGTGAGTGCAAGTGTTATTTTGATTGGTTTCCTTCTCCACTCCCAAAAGAAGGTGGTGCCCCAAGTAGTGTGCGTACCTCTTTACGAACATTTTGTGAGGGTAGGCCCATTGGTTTGGGTTTAGAGGCCCCATTTCAAAAAGCTCGCCCTCAACGGCTCGTCACGGAGCTACGATGCAAAAGTTCTTGCAATTTGAAGTTTAAGCCAACTACAGATCCGTACCAGATTGGGCAACTACAGCTGAGGGGACAGAAATGAAGTGAATGCATGGGCCTGAAGTCTTACTTTGTGAAGCGCACCGGTCTTTTCAGATCAGTGATCCGAGTTACGGTTACCGAGATATCGCCAGATTAAATTTCACCGAGGACCGGCTCTGTACTAATCTGGTCCTCTCAATCGGTGTGCCTTCTAGTGTTTTTTGGAGCTTGACACGATTCGAGAGGGTAGTACTCATCAGTATGTGGGGTTAGCAAGAAGTGACTCTGCATCAATTGGAACCCGGGTCAAAAAGATGTAACGTGTGTCAGTTGTTGACTGCCTGTTAGCAGATGTTTTGGTGCCAACCTGTTGCTCGTCGTTCCAAGCCATGCTGGTGTCCTTAACCAAATGCGAAGGGAAGGCCATTTTTCAAATGTAATCAATTATACTTGCATCTTGTGGGCTTGTGGCACTATTCAAGACTTTTTATGGGCATCAAAATTCACGATGATATTGTTAGTTGATGGCTATTGGAGAAAGTTGTTGAGCTTGGTGATGCTTTGACCGATATGTATGCCAAATGTGGTGCCCTTAGAAAGCTTAAGGCAAAATGTGGTGCCCTTACAAGGCTTGAGGCTGCCCAATGAAGCCAAAGACCGCCACTAAGGTGGGAAGGCCGCCCAAAATTTAAAAAAAGGCTTTTTAGTGTGGAAGGGAAGAAATAAAAGAAGAGGGCGGCAGACAGCGAGGCGAGCAGCACAACAGAAGTGAGATGAGGTCGCGCAGGGCTCTGTGGAGCTCGGCTTGCTTTGACCATGCAGGGAAAGTTGCAGAGCATCTGAAGGCGCACTTTTTCGGTGTCGATTTTGGCAATTTTTGCGTCATTCCATCCGTCGACTGCCACGTCGTCGAGCTGCTTCCCACCTAGCAACGACGGCGCCGTCGTTGCTTAGGGAAAAGTGGCCTATCTTTAAACAAAAGGGAGGACGTAAGGGTTTTTTTGTTTTTCGAGGGCAGCATGGAGGAAGTGTCGGGAGCTCGGAGGGAGAAGGTGAAGCATAGGGCTCTCTCTCTCTCTCTCTCGTCCTTGGCTAGCAAAGCGACGGGAGTCTCTCTCCCTCTCGACCTTGATGCGACAAAGGGTAAGAAGAAGGAAGTGAAGGCTCTCTCTCGCTCTCATGTTGGAGAAGCAAAGCGAGAGCTCTCTCCCGCTCCCGCTCTCTCTCGTTCCCCAACCAAAGCATCGAGGAGAAGGAAGGCATAGCGAGGCTCTCTCTCTCTCTCTCTTGGTGCATGAGCAAAGGATAGGAGGATATACTCTACGAGAGGGAAAGAGGGCATTTACAAAAGAAGAAAGGCGGGAAGAGCTCGGAGGCATGAAGAAGAAGAAGAGGGTTACTCTCGCTCTCTCTGTCGTCCTCGGCTAGCAAATCCAAGGGAGTCTCTCTCTCCCTCTCGACCTTGATGCAACACAGGGTAAGAAGAAGGAAGCGAAGGCTCTCTCTCGCTCTTGTGTTGGAGAAGCAAAGCGAGGGCTCTCTCTCTCTCTCTCTCTCTCTCTCTCTCTCTCTCTCTCTCTCTCTCTCTCTCTCTCTCTCTCTCTCTCTCTCTCTCTCGTTCCCCAACCAAAGCATCAAGGAGAAGGAAGGCATAGCGAGGCTCTCTCTCTCTCTCTCTTGGTGCATGAGCAAAGGATAGGAGGATATACTCTACGAGAGGGAAAGAGGGCATTAACGAAAAGAAGAAAGGAGGGAAGAGCTCGGAGGCATGAAGAAGAAGAAGAGGGTTACTCTCTCTCTCTCTCTCTCTCTCTCTCTCTCTCTCTCTCTCTCTCTCTCTCTCTCTCTCTCTCTCTCTCTCTCTCTCTCTCTCTCTCTCTCTCTCTCTCTCTCGTCCTCGTTTAGCAAAAGAAGAGCGGCAATTAAGGCAAAGCAAAGCACACAAAGCAGAACAGTTGAAAATAATTGAAGCATGATGACTGACACAGTGAACTTAAATTAAATTTTGCAGAATCCAAGAGGCAGTTGAAGCAGGTAAAGTGACAGTCAACACTTTCCATCACCGTCATCGGTGTGAAGATTAATTAATCGTTTTAATAAGCCCGGATGTCGTTAACGGCCTAGTTAATCTGTAAAGGGAGCTTAAACTCCTATTTACCAATTAATCCAAGTGTTGGTGCTGCTAACAGCCCGCCTTGGCTACCGATTACATTGTACTTAGAGCTTGAACTGATTAATTGAAGATTACGGTGATTCCGAGACATTTTCTTCTGTTGTTCTTGTTCTCTCTCACACCTCCCACAGCCAGAGGCCCGGCACTGCCCGGCTCACGTTTCGAATACATATCCCGCGACAACGACCCCCACAGCGACCTAAGAAGTTCAGACCCCTTGGCTAGGGAGAGAAAAGGGCTAAAAAGACAGGGAGAACCAAGAAATTTTATCCCATCGTTTGGCCTCCTTGATCGGGAAGTTTTTGAGGTTCCTGAAGAGAAGCACTGCCATTCCTGATCAGGAGAGTCAAGGGCTCTTAAAATTAGTTTGACGGCTAGTTTGTTTGCCCATAGGTTGAGATCACTGAGACCCAAGCCCCCTAATTCCTTGGGGTAGACAGCATATTTTCCAATTAACCTTGGCAAGCCCTTTCTTAAGAGGGTCCCCTGACCATAAAAAGTTTCTACAGATCTTAGTGATGTCCAGTAGGTGAGAGTCAGGTGGTCTCCAACAGGAGAGGAAAAAAATACCATAGCCGACAGAAAGTGTTTGACAACTAGGGCTCTCCTTGCTATATATGATGTCCACCTATTGAGCTTGGTGGCAAACCTGGATTTGACCCAATCCACCTCTGATTGAGTGAGACATTTAACCGAAAAGGATGCCCAGAAACCTAAAAACAGTGCCATATTCAATGACCTTGCAGCCCTGGTTGCTGACCCACTCAAGGATAGGGGAACCAAAAGCTCAAATACCCGTTTTCTCATTATTAATCTTGGAGCCAGAGGCTAGACAGAAGATGTTAAGATAGTCCCAGAATTCTCTGAGGGACTAATCATCATTGTTTAGGAGACCATTGGTATCATCTGCAAATTGAGATAAGCATTGTTGGGTTCCATTAGGGAGGGTAGTTCCTTTAAGGGTTCCCTTGAGCGTTCAGTCCTTGACTAGCCAGTTGAGAGAATCTGCAGCTATTGCAAACAAAAGGGTAGCCAGGGGGCATCCTTGCCTAACTGACCTGGCAAGTTTGAAAGCTTTGGAAAGGCCATTGTTTATAGCTACCCGGGCTCTTGCATTGCCCAAAAGGGTTTTTACAAAGACTACCATTCGGGGTCCAAAACCCATCAAGAAAACACATTTTGTGAGAAAAGACCATTCAAGACGATCATAAGCCTTATCAAAGTCAACTTGACAAAGATATAGTCTTGTCATGATTCCTCGGCATGTTCTATGCCTTCCCATAAAGAAAATATAGCTTCTAATATTCTTCTGCCCTTGATGAAACCCTTTTGCTCACCCTTTTGCTAGTAGAGAGCTATTTCATTAGGGGAAGAGTGATTCTTAATGCAAGAGCCTTGCAAATACTTTATATGTTGTTGTTAACATAGTTAAGGGCCGCCAATTGGAGAAAATTTCCTTGGGTCCCCTTTTGTGTAGTAGTTTGATAATCCTTGTAATCATTTGAACTGGGAGAGCTAGGTGAGAGACAGATTCCTCCCAAATGAGAAGAAGGATGGGTGCTAAGGTGTCTTTGAACTGGTAGAATTCGGCTGGGAGAGCATCTATTCCATGGGTTTTATTTGGCTTGAGGGCTTCAATCTCTTCCACTGAGAGGTTGGCTTCAATCTCTTCCACTGAGAGGTTGATTGCCTTTCTGCACTCCCAATTTTTGTTGCGAGCTGTTACTTTCTCAAGTGTCAGAGTTTCGGGGGGGCTGAACAGACCTTCGTAATACTTTTCTGCCAATTCTAGATTTTCCTCTAGGGATTGAGCCACTCCATCCTGAGTAGTGTGCATAATTTTCCTCTGATTTTTCTTTCTGAGGCTTTTAAACATCTTCTTTGAGGGCTTGTCTGCCTTACCAACCCACCACTCCCTGAAGAAAACTCATGTATGTTTGAGGGTTAGCTCCTCTTTAAATCTCAACCACTTTCTAAGTATGGAAACCTTGGATTGATCACTTCAAGAGTTGGCCTCTAGTTCCACAAGCTCAGAGTAGATACTATCTCTCCTTGCCCTCCTTATCTCAGTCACTTTCTTTCTGAACCAGATAAGGGCTTTCTCATATTCCTTGACTACCACAGACCATGCTTTGGCCGGGTATGGGGTGTCTAGAGAAGACCTGTGCCCAAATAGCTTTGATTTGAGTCTGGACTCCGTCTCTCACTTTGAGCTTTGGGTCATAGGAACAGGTTGGAGACTTCACCTAACAATTCTAGGAAAGCAAGACTGGACAGATGTTACATCAGCTAAGGATGTTGTGTTGTTCTTCCAATCAAAGGAAGTTATGAGATGGAATCTCAGGTAGTGTCTCCTGAGATTCCACCTAATCGAATGAAGATGGAACCAGTAGGACATTGATAGTCAGTGTGTTTGCAAGTGGATGTCGCAGGCTCGACCACCACGGCCAGCTGAGGATACTGTGTTGTTCTTCCAATCAAATGAAGCTGTGATGTGGAATTTCATGAGATTCCACCTATTTGAATGAAGATGGAACCAGTAGTAGGACACTGTTATCTGCCAAAGTGCAGAGAACAAGAGGTAAAGACCTACTCGAATCACCATCGACAGATCGCATAAGCGCTACAGCAAGAGAGAGAGAGCCGAGTGCTGCAAGATAGAGATAGAGATAGAGATAGAGAGAGGCAAACGTTGCGGGTTGTGCCACCCTCAAAAAGAGAGAGACACAGAGAGAGAGCCAGTTTCGGCTTCAGCGCATGCCTCACGAGCAGGAAGTTGTTCTTCACGAGCAGCAAGTTCTTCTTCATCCGCCTCTTCCTCACACTATACTACCTATTGGCTCGTAAGAATTATATTGCCCCTACCCCGGACAGAGACATAACCTCCTCTCCACCCTCTATGTCAGAACCACCCTTCGTCTCCTCCGCCTTCTGCACCCACCTTCTCCATCTCGCCCCTCTTCTGCACATGCAGCCCCAGGGGAATGATGCAAGCATGAGCAGATGACAAGACGTGTGCAGCTTAAGTGATTGGACAAAGGGGCAAGGAGGTCGTGCATCTGCAA
The DNA here is from genome assembly GCF_014529385.1 of Adiantum capillus-veneris. NCBI lineage: Eukaryota > Viridiplantae > Streptophyta > Polypodiopsida > Polypodiales > Pteridaceae > Adiantum > Adiantum capillus-veneris. The sequence continues at coordinate 37,532,425 of NC_140958.1, forward strand.
AGCTGGATGAGAAGCACGAGGACCGAAAGCAGGGCAGCAGGAGATACTTATTGCCTCATGTAGGTTGCATGCGTTCCATTCTCTCCTCATTCATTATTGCCTCGTGTAGATTGCAATTATGCAAACCTTATGATTCTTCCGGTTCTACCTTCTTGCAATGAATTTCCCTTTTAAAATTGCCTCCCTCTCGCATCTTCAAAAGATTCCTCTTATATGGAATTTCCCGAAATGGGTAACCCATTGGACTTGGATTGTAACCAATCATAGAACTTTCATTATCAATAAGAAAAGCACCACTTCCATAAGCACCACACTTATACCTAATCGTGCCTAATCCCTGCTGGTCTTGTGGTTTTTGTTTTTTTTTTTGGGTAGCCTCGTATGCTTAAGAATCTAAAATCTCTATCTCAAACTGTAGATGACGTAAGAGAGACTTGTAGCTTTCGTTTGGCTCCTCAAGGCACAGATTGTGCTTGAGACTTATTGTACAATAGGTAGTGGGTCTCTAACTTGCACCCATTAATCAATTAGAGGCAAAGATTCCCTCTCTCAGTTTCATCAAAGCACATCATTTGCACCCTATCCTCCTCCCCATCTGTCATGCCCCTCCCCCCTTTCCTTGTGAAGCGTCCGGTTGTGGCCCCACCTGTCATGTGACACATCCCAACCCTATGTGTCCATGGACAAGCTACACCACAGCAAAGTTCAGTCAGTTTAGATTAGCAATGATTTGGCACTTTTGCGAGTCTATTCGTAGACCGTGCATGTCTAGTCACTTAGCAATAGATGCATATCCTCTGGTTGCACACAGCATGATCATCAGTATTCCCTTCATTATCCATCAGATTCAATCAGGGGAATTTTTCAGTGCATTTAGCTTATTTTCCCTATTTTTGGTTATTTTCACTTATTATTTTTAAGTGACTTTCCAACAAAAGTAGGTAGGGGAATTTTGCTAAGTTAATATATAAGCAAACCCAAGTTAGCACTTTCTGGCAGAAGAGGCGGCAGGAGCTTCCCGCTCAACAGGCAACTTCTCAGCAGTGCCCCTCAAGGACCCCTAGCGTTTCCTATTCCTAGCAGTAAACCTCATCCCTGGCGTTTTCTAGCTTGGCTACATCGCCATAGATCCAGAACCCCCAACCCTTGCAGGATCGCCCCTCAGCACCATTCAGCCCTGGCGTTTTCCAATTAGCCCCATTAGCGTTTTTGAATTCTTGCCCATATCAGCACTAGCGTTTTGCTGGCGTTTTTGCTCTGCTGCAGTGTTTTGACTTTCAGCCCCAACCCGCCGCAGATACACAGCGATTAGAAGATCTCACATTTCAGTCACCAAGTCATCGTCGTCATCGGCATAGTCCAAGTTGCATCAGTCCATTGCATACGCATTGTACACCTTTGTGCAATCAAAGTAGACCACTGTTGCTGACGAGAGTGGGGCCTTCGGAGGAGGGTTTTACAACCTCTCGGGTGTCGTATGTCTTCTCTTTCCTTCTCTCAGTCTCATTCACTTGCACGCACAATATGCACTCACTTTGTTCGTGATCATAACACTCTCCATAAAGACGCAAGGCTCTCTCCTTCCCTAAGAACTAAAAGGAACCTTGAGCAAATATAGATCACTAATCTTGAGAAAATACAACATTCATTCCGCTGCACCTTACATTGGTATCAGAGCTTTGGAAGTGTTCTGTACTACTCAAGGGAAGAACCACAAGAAGTTTTTTTTGCTTGTTGCGGTCGCACGAACCCAAGTTCGCTTGGGCGTGTCGATTCCTAATCGTGTTTTGTTGAAGAGTGACAGGAATCCCAAGAAAGAAGGGCTTGTCCAGCCTCCCCTTGTGTCTCTTTTCACTCATTGAGAGCGGACCGTGCACTTAGCGGCCGGCAAATCGACGTGAGGTGGGAAAAAGCAACCTTGGTGTGAGCGCAAGGCCGCCAAGGGATGCGCCCGCAGGAAGGAGTAGAACTCGGGTGAAGAGAAGATCCTTCTCCAACGCGATTTGCAAGCGAAAGAACACCTCAAGAACCCAAGATTCTCACAAATCAAGGACCTCGAGAACCTCAAGACCCTCAATAACCCAAGTTCCTTGCGAGCTTAAGACCCTAAGATCATAGTGCATGGTCGTCACCCGAAGCGGAATGGATACTTCGCATACATGTGATGAGCATGAGAGAGGCGACGAAGACTCGTCCCCACCCCGAGATGATTTCTTCAACCCTCCCCCTTCGCCATCTACGCCACCAAGTGCACCAAACCCTATGGAGGCAATGGTCAAGCAGATGATGGCCATGATGGATAGACAAGAAGCAAATTGCCTTGCTAAGGACAGTGAGCATGACAAAAAGAGCCCGTAAGCGCGACGACAGAATTGCAAGAATGGCCGCAGACCAAGAAGCCAAGGACCACGAGCGCGACGACAGAAATGCAAGACATGTCGCACAACAGGAAGACAAGCGCCTTGCTTTAGAACGCGAGCGCGACGCAAGAAAAGAAAGAAAAGAACTAAGGAAGGAGGAAGCGACAGCACGTGCCGCGGCCTTGGAGGCCGAGCGTGAAACTCGACGAGAGCTACGCACTCAAGAATTGCTTGCCCAAGTCCTAGCCTCGAAGACCAAACCACCCAAAGATCGTGGGAGTTCGTCAAGTGGCGCAAGCCATGATGCGGATTCCAACCATCCAGTCACAGAGAAGTTGACTTTCAGTAAGTATGACGATAAGATGGATGCTACTGTTATCCTTTCTTGGTTGCATCAATTTAATGCTTATTTTGCGACAACTAAGAAAACAGGCAATAGCAAAGTTTTGACGGCAGCTATGTACCTTGCCGATGATGCCATTAATTGGTACCAGGCATGGCAAGAGGCACAGCTAGCCGCGCACCTAGAGGCAGCCGACGATTTCACGCCCCTCTCTTTTAGTTGGGTTGATTTCCAAGACAAGCTCAAGGCGCGGTTTATGCAACCTCAGTACCTTGCACGATTGAAGGACGATTGGCGAGCTCTCAAGAAAAATGGTATGCCGATTATGTTCTTTTCGAATCGTGTTTTGCAGCTAGGTACCCAATTACGCATGTCGGATGATGAACGCAAAGAGGCATTCCTTTTTGGACTAGACGACTATATCAAGTTCAATGTAGAAGTCTTCAATCCGATCGATCTCAACAAGGCGGTAGCGATTGCTCTCGCACAAGAGATGAAGCACAACAAAGGAAAGCCTAAGGAGAACAAGACTTCCACAAGTACCTCGCAGACTTCTTAGAACCCTCAGAACGGTAAGAATGATAACTCTTCTAACCAATCTTCCAACAGTCTCTCATCAAAGAATTCTTCCAATGAATCTAAGGGTAAGGCTAACACAACTGCTAAACCTAAGCTTACTCCAGATAAAAAGGTAGCACAAGGAATTGTAGGAGGATACATCACTTCGGAAGAACAAAGCACTTATTCTAAGGAAGGTCGTTGTTTTCATTGTCACATTAAGGGTCACATAAAAAGAACATGTCCTAAGCTTGAATCGAATGAATCTAAAGAACCCACAGCACCCACTACATCTATCAATGCAATGAATGATAACACGAGTGTGCCCCAAGTTTCTCAGGACCCTCCGATTGATGAATCTCTCATTAAAGGTTATGGTCGTACGTCGATGCACTGTTTTTTTATATTGTGTGACCCAGGTAGTATGCATGATGTGATCAGTTCCTCTCTTGTTGACAGAGCCCGCCTCGAAGTTAGTCCGAGATCTCCTATCGAGGTCTCTGGCTTTCGTCCTGGTATGGACACTTTCATCACGGAGGAGTGCCTTGATGTGTTGTTTGCAATCCAACGAAACTACCTTCACTAGAAGATTTGTTGTTTCTCCTCTCTCAGGATGTGATATGATTTTGGGCATTCGATGGTTTCGTGAGACTAACGCTCTCATTGATTTTGAGGCTAACACTTTAACTCTCAATGCCAAAAGTGATTCTCCTACTGTCTTTCATGGAGAGGACATTCCTCATTCTCCATCTCTTATTGCTAATATGCAGGACAAGGTTGAAAGGATTCGGGATAAGGAGATTCTCTCAGTCTCTCTTTCTGCACAACATGACACACAGGATTTGCATGATTATGAGAAGCATGATGATTTGAAGAATAATGATTTGCATGATGATTTGGATGACAATGACAAGCATGATGATTTGCATGATCAAGATGTGATTTCTCACAAGCATGATGAGATGCATGAAGAAGATGTGATTGTTCGCCAGGATGAGGTGTTAGTGGATGCTTTTTCTAGAGAAGCTAACCTCGTTGCAGATTCGATCAATCACGAAGGATCGATCTTGGCTCTCGAGCCTAGATCCCGAGAACCATTACAGGAAGTATTATGTGTTCGCATGATTGATACGCATGCATTGTTCGAGTGTTTCATTCGTAACGGTTTCCTGTATTTTAGTCAGCATCGTTATGTGATCCCTTTTGCTAGGCATGACATATTGTATGTTGAGCACGTTTCTCTCATGGATGAGCACGAATGTATGTGGATTGTTCAGCAAAAGCCAAAAATTTTGTATGTTAGGAAGTTACATTCCATGTCTCTTCCTTGGCATGACACAGTTTCCGAAAGAGCACATGATAGTATGAGCACCCAGGCATTTCCATTGTGATTTGCCACAGTTGATTGATTTCGATCAAAGAGAAAAGATTCGATTTCATTGTTTGCATGTGTTTGATGAACGGTTTATCATTCCGTCTCTATGTTCATCTACATTGCATACACAGTCTTTAGCATTAGGAGAAAGCTGGACTCACTTTTGGGACTTTCAGTTTTAGAGAGAGAGTGGTGCTCGACCAATGAGGAAGAGGCTAACGTTACGTTGAAAATCGACATTTTGGAGTCAAGCTCTTTTAAGAAAAGGGAGGAAATATTTTTTTGGTTTATCAAATTGCACAATTTCACGCTTTCAAGGCATAAATGTCGTAAGTCGTACTAACTCTGTACCGAGGAATTTCAAAACTTTCATTGAAGACTCTATCTAGTATCTTTGTTCCCGCCCAAATATGACTTTGAGTAGCTCTACTTCCCTCTCAAAACTTCTTCCCTTTTTCATATTTGCGCTAACCTTTCTGTGTATTCATTCTACTGCACATCATGTCTACTTCTCGAAGGCCTAGCACTACCATTGACTCTGTTAGCATTTTTAACAGTTATACTACAGACGATCAAGCATGGATACCATCTCGAATAACTATCGGAAGTTGGGTTCTACTGCAAACTAGGAGGAGGAAGAGGAGGCAACGAAATGATTTCGTGGAGGCTTTCAAGGGTCAAGTTAAAGAGTTTAAAGTGTGTGCACAAATCAAGCGGGTGAAAGAGATCCTCATACAACATGCTTCCCAGCATGCAGACTTAAGGTTGCAAACATCTCTTCCAAGTTTTCCAAGGCATTGACCCAACTGAAAGTTATTTCAGCATCTCGCTTAGTGCATGATTATATTCGAATATTAAGTGGTGGATATCATCTTTGGTATGTTTCAGATATTTATCCATCGAATAGGACAGATTGGCAACCAGTTGAGAGCATAGTTGGGATTTTTGATGCTTTCCATGCGTTTATTGGTGAGCAAATGTACCGAGAAAGACAACACAAGAAACTTGCAGATAATGGAATTTTCTTTTATGATATGTCATATGTGGAACCGAGAACTTCCATTGGTTGGGGTCATGTAGCTCCTTTGTCACTTCCATCCTTTGACAGCAAGGATTGGTCCTTGCCTGCTTCGCAAACTAGTGAAAGCTTTAGGAATAAGTTGTTTCAAGATATACAAAAGTCCCTCAAGTATTCAATTGCCACAAAAATAGTTCGGCTTGCACTATTTATGCCTCTTGACTTTTTATATGATAATTGGGATAGGAAACAATCACAGAACAAAATCTGTATTTTGCAAAAGAAGTCCATAATTTGCAAGTTCATTATAAGCTCTCAAAATTTCTTAGTATCGTTTTACTATATTAGATATCATCTTCTTAGTGGGCAACTTATTCCACTCGACCAAGATACGAAGAACAGCCTCGAGAACAAACCTTTATCAATGGAGCTCTACTTTCGAGACAGCCTACTTACTGTGATGGAGACAATGTCAAGCACAACTCTTGTACAGCTCAGGATAGATCTTACATGTGAAGACCTTCCACTTTTGCCGGAATTGTATGCATTCAGTCTCAACAATAGAAAGGTGCTTACTAAATCGATAAATTTTGATTGTCTTTAATACACTAAGACACAATCTAACTTTTTCTTCTTTTCGGATTCCAAGGCGCAAGGAGAAAACAACATTGTGCAAGGAGTCACTAACAAATACACTTCACTTAATTGCTTCCACCGGAAGCTAGGTCACATACCTTGTGCACGCAAAGAGCTTTGATGCCATGCAAACCATGATGTACTCTTCAAAATGACTAATGCAGAGACATTTTTTGGCGATCAAACAATGTTTCAAAAATGTACATTTTCAATGTTTCAAAACTTTATATATTGTGTTGTTTCTGTCAAGATTTATACAAGTAAATTGCTCCCTTTCCCTGCTATTGTCCTCTCCCCCGGTTTGTGCCACTCGTCCCCTGTCCTCTCCCCCGATTGCTCCCCTGCCCTCTGCTCCGGTTGCTACTACCTTTACCTGTGGGGACGCTGGTCTCGGGCATCCTTTCGCGTCGCTCGAAATCATGGGCCTCTTCCATGGCTTCCCATGCTTCTTGCACCTGTGAAGCTTCCCGTTGTTCTTGCTCTTGCCGTCGACGTGTAGCCCATTCCTCTACTTCTGCGGCGTCTGCATAATATTGGTTTATTGCTTCTTGCATATTTTGAACTTCTTCTTGAGTCTGATTGTGGCGTTGAGTCATTTCGTTAATATGAGCCTCTTCGAACTCCTTAGCTCTCGCCGCTTCCTCTCTTTTGCGTCTGTTTATCGAGATTATAATATGTTGGATGGCCATTACAGAAAAATGTCGCACATTGTTGGGGGTGTAGTTATGTAATCGAAGTTCCTGTAGATGTGTGATATAGACATTTGTTGCTTCATACATAAGTTGCAGCAAACAATAAAACAGCAGATTATTACGTTTGGTATATCCATAATTTGACTGATGAGCAACAGGGCATTCAAACAGGTTCACCAGCCACAGCTATAGTCATCAGTCTACGCGGGCACGATTACCCGTTCGTGCCGGACTACATTTCCTAGATCATGTTCTAACAAAAGATGCTCTACACAACATACAAGTTTTTTCGTGGCACTACATACATAACCACTTGAGTCAGCAACACATTACAAAGAGACACTACTTTCCAAATGTACCCAAATGGACCTTACGTTTTTACACGACCATGAAACGCCCTGCTTTGCCCGGAGTTTGCGTAGTAAACAATCTTAGCTTCCATGTCAAATAACATTAGACTCCAATGATCACTACATAGGCACCATCAAAGATGAGGATAGATTCTCAATGCAACATGTTTTTTACAAGGTAAGAAAATACTCACGATTGATTGTACGCAGTGACCAGAAAGCGCGCTAGATCAAAGTTGACTATGCTAAACCAGTTCATCAGACTCAAAAAGGAAACTGATTTGTTCTGCAAATAAGGCGATATCAATGGATCTATTACGTATACTTTGTCTTGAACCTCAGGGGGCAGAAGCGAGACAGCGTGGCTAACATGAACAAATGGCAGAGATTAGACTTGAGGTATTTCAGCGGGCTGTCACTGCCATAAACCCGTGGGTCAATACCGAGCGAGTGGGGCAGCTATCGAATTCCATCCACCACTGACTCGCTTGGTATTGACCCATGTCTTAACGGTAGTGAGCCATTATAAAGAAAAACTTGACGACTGTCGCAAAGACATACGTCAATACCGAGCGAGTCAGTGGCAGATTCCAATTCCATAAGCCACTGACTCGCTTGGTATTGACCCATGTCTTTAAGGTAGTGAGCCATTATAAAGAAAAACTTGGCGACTCTCGCAAAGACATGGGTCAATACGGAGCGAGTAGTACCACTATCCGATTTCATAAGCCACTGTCTCGCTTGGTATTGACCCATGTCTCGGTAGAGACCCATTTAATGAACATGAGAATTGAAGATCATGAGAATTACCACAAAGCAACGTTGACAACCTCATTCGTTGCGAGCGAGTCGGTGAAACTGCACATGCACCGGAAGTCTAGATGATCGAGGTTGAAAATGCCGGCCTCCTCTGACCTTGCAGGCAGCTGTATCTACACATGCAGAGGCACTGAGCTCAACAGAACTCTCAACTCCTCTTCATTCTCTCCGTTGATTTGCTCTAAAATGATTGACTCATTCGATACGTTGGATGGCCCTTGTGATGCAGAGCCTTGCCCTTGCCTTTCTTGAGCTGGCTCCCTGGCTGCCTCATGCTCCTCCCTAACAGCTTCAGGCTCCGGATCATTTTCCTTCAATATTGGTTGCTCCATAGATGCCTCAAGCTCCACCCTGGCCTGCTCTTGCCCCTCATCATCCCTTACTGGCTACGGATCCTCCATGACTTGCTCATTTTGGTGTCTAGCTGGCTCCTCCATAACTGTATCTGTTTCTTCCATGACTGCCTCGGGGTCCACTCTGGCTTGCTCATGCCACTCTATTTGCCTTGCCTTATTCGCTTGGTAGTGACCTCAGAAAATAATAATAGCAGACATGACTTATATTTTATGAGGTCACTACCGAGCGAACAGGTGCATAGGAAAGAGTTTGCCTTGCCTTATTCGTTCGACCTCAGAAAATAGTAATAGCAGACATGACTTATATTTTTTGAGGTCACTACCGAGCGAATAGGTGCATAGGAAAGAGTATGCCTTGCCTTATTCGCTCGGTAGTGACCTAAGAAAATAGTAATAGCAGACATGACTTATATTTTCTGAGGTCACTACCGAGCGAATAGGTGCATAGAAAAGAGTATGCCTTGCCTTATTCGCTCGGTAGTGACCTCAGAAAATAGTAATAACACACATGACTTATATTTTTTGAGGTCACTATCGAGCGAATAGGTGCATAGGAAAGAGTTTTTCTTGCCTTATTCGCTTGGTAGTGACCTCAGAAAAATGTACAAGCAAGCGAACAGGTTTACATCCCCTGCAACAAAATACCAATGTGAAGGAGATGTTTAAATCCATGCGGTCCTAACTGTCATGTCGTTCCCTCCCATCACCTCTCCTAATCTCGAGGAAATGGTACCATTGATTCTCTCTCCCACGTCCACCTCTCATAAAACCGCATGGCGGTACCACCCCTCACAGACCACTCACTCATAAGCCAGAACCCAGGCTCTACTTTTTAGGCATGTTCATCTAGTCTATTTAACCAGCAGTTGTTTCAAAACCTCCCTCAAGGTTTCACAGAACAACTACAAGAAGCTTAGGATAGTGGTAATGCCTTTCCAAGGTATACTCCCGCAGCGCCAGCAGCACCGCATCCGGGCCCTCCTCATGAGGTCCCCCCTTGGCCCTCCCCTAATGTTACCCTTATTGTTCTCAACCGACACAGCCCGAGAGTGGCTGCTGTCAACACGGGAGTCAATTCTCGAGGTAAGCCGCTAGTAATTCTTTGCTTTCTACTCCCAATTTCCAAGCTCCTAGTTTGAAGAGATTATTTGTTAAATGCTATGTGTAGGATGCTAGCCTGAAGCTGCAGCAAATGCTGATCGTCAGGCAGAGGGTCTCAATCCTTAAAGACTCTCTGGAAGCAAGAAGGCCTGAAGACCTGCAGCGATTGCTCGCCGAGAATGACTCTGTAGAGGCTATCTATAATTGACTTCAGAAAATGAAGGATGAAGTGCTTGAGCTAGCCAGTAAATATGAGGAAGCAATTAACTTTGCCAACAGGCTTCAGGAAGAGATAGTCTCGCTGTGAAGGAAAAGGACTACCTGGTTATTGCAAACCCTAAACCCCCGGAAATTAGTAGGCCACTCTTTGTAAAGTCTGAAGTGTTTTCTAACTCAAAACCCGGTGTTAAGTTGTAATTTTGTTTCTTTCTTATAAAATCAAAACGCGTATTTGGCAAAAAAAAACCCTAAATCCGCAACAAATAGGGTTTACCTTCCCCTTATTTGCTTAGTATTGACCTCTGTACTAGCAGATATCACTAACTTTTCTTTTGGTCAGTACCAAGCGAATAGGGCTCTTCGGATTAAGTGACCTTCCCTTATTCGCTTGGTACTGACCAAGGACGATGGTTAGTACCAAGCGAACAAATGTAGCAAACAAGGTTTACCTTCCCTTATTCACCTGGTACTGACTACACAAAATACAAGTGCACAGAAGTGTAGTAAGTAGCATACCTCTTCACTGTGTGTAGAGTTCCGCGTCATTGAAGCACTGCAGAACAAGAGTAAGAGAAGGAGGATGCACGAGAGTAAGAGGTGATGGAGTTTGCTTACCGCATAGCGTCGATGGGGGTAGAGTTAATTAGAATGATGCGCAGTAGAGGACGCGAAAAGAGGCAGAATAGTTGAAACTTGAGATGTTTGGCGGGGGTAATGCCTCAACTTAGAATGCTTACCTCGGAGGGTGACAACTTCACTTATGCGCGAGATTGTGGTTGGTAAATCATACTGCATGGGAATCTGAGACCATTTATTACTGGTTGTCCTTGTGAGCGCAGCCCACGTGCCTTTTTGAGTGACCGTTTAGGGTCAGACAGACGCCAATCGCCCTTGCAGTTGCCATCTCCATCTCCAAGTGGAACAAACAGATCGTTGCCGCCTTTGCCTTTTCTGCGCTCTTCCCCTTGGCCAGCTCTCGTGATCCTACGTTTAGAGTCAGACGTTGATCGCCCTTGCATTCGCCATCTCCATCTCCAAGTAGAACAAACAAATCGCCATCGCCTTTGCATTTTCTGCGCTCTTCCCCTTGGCCACTTCTCGTGATCCTGCGTTGAGAGTCAGACGCCGATCGCCCTTGAAGTCGCCATCTCCATGTCCAAGTAGAACAAACAGATCGTCATTGCCTTTGCATTTTCTGTGCTCTTCCGCTTGGCCACCTCTCGTGATCCTGCGTTGAGCGACCTCCACTGGGTCGAGTCCTTTGCTGCTGCGTCGCCATCGCCATCGCCCCCCTCTGGTTCTTGCTGTCGATGGCCTGCGACATCACCATCCAACTCGGAGCCATTGGATATTGCAGAGATAGGTTCTTTCTCCCTACCTCTCCCCTTCCTCTATGCTGTTAACTGTGTGCGCACCGAAGCCACTGCATTAGGGTAAAATTAAAAGTCTCAAACCACATGCATGGTTTGAATAATTACTCCTTATGTGACCGTGCCTGAGTTTGGGCATAGTGAGTGAGTAGGCCTATAAATCTATCACTGATAACATTAAATGCTCTATTCTTATCCACCTGTTCCAAATGCTTGGGTCACAGGACAGAACCAAGCGAATAGGGCCCTTTGGAGATTCTTGGGACCCCTATTCTCTTGGTTCTGACTCAACTAATGTCACCTCTTATGACATTAGCGCACGAGACAGAACCAAGAGAATAGGGCTCTTCGGAGATTCTTGGGGCCCCTACTCGCTTGGTTCCGACTCAACTAACGTCACCTCTTATGACATTAGTGCACGGGACAGAACCAAGCAAATAGGGCCCTTCGGAGATTCTTGGGGCCCCTACTCGCTTGGTTCTGATTCAACTAACGTCACCTCTTATGACATTAGCGCACGTGAGAGAACCAAGCGAAAAGAGACATTGAGGGGTGCTCGAGGCTCAATATTCGCTTGGTTATGACACCAAATAGTTTTGGCTTGCTTTTTCTTTCAGTCATGGGGATCATAGTCCTGGAGACAGACGTGAGCGAGGATACATGTAAAGAAAAACTATTCACGTTCTTATATAATGCCCGTGCTCATCACCGTGCACCAGAACTATCAGGAATGTTCAATGCAGATTTTTCTATACAGAGGATTATAGATTTCTCATTTGAGTACCTACAAACCCATTTGCAATAGTATGAGGCAGTCACTTGTGACAATTCCATGACAGTTGATGGCATGAGATATGTGCACCCAGCCGACCTTGATTCTGACAAGAGTGCTTCAAGGAGACTGAATCGCTGTCTAGAAAAGTGTCCCTCCAATGCACTGCTTGTACAAGACAGGTGTATGAAGCACTTCAAAAAGTGTCACTTAGTGGAATTCTACCATGGATTTGTCTGTTACTTATACTTGCAGACGGATGGTGAGTCAGAGACTTTCCAATCAACAACTTTCGATAGTTGTCCATTGGCGCCGGAGGAAGAGGTAGAGGATGTGAGGTGCAGTTCGACCCAAAAGAAGAGCGGGTAGAGGTACTAAAGGAAACATTTGATGTAGGCTTAACTCTTGTTTCTCTTACGGATGCAGAAATAGGGTGCAAGCAAGAAAGTCCAAGTAAGGAAGTGACTTTGCCTCTGAATTGTGCTCCCAGCTTTGCTATGGCGGGCGACACCCACTATGTTCTGCTCACAGATATCATGCATGAGCTCAATATACGGGAGGACTACTGCCTAGCAGCAATTGCGAATTTTTGTGAGGCAGGCATGGGGTTTGTGGACGATGATGGAGTGGACCAATATCTTATTGCTGAGACAGTTGTCCGCGACTCACAGTTCACTTCAGGGTGGCAACTGATCAAAGATACGTTCAATGAAGCGAAGTCCAGAGAGGCCAATTTGCCAATAGATGAGCATTTTGAATCGACAACAAAACAACTCGTCTTGGAAAACATGGGTAGGCACATGGCACCCAAAGAATAGTCAGTCTATTCACTTGTTGGGGAGGTCGATGCTGGAAATGGACGAGAATCAGATGGTAACTTTTGTCGTGCATTCAGATGGTATTAGAGATGGCCCAATGATAAAATATCATGATGATTTTTTTTTGCTGCCAGGTGCTAGTGTATGATGATAGTTTCCTTAGAAGAGCGAGAGGCTCACGACAAGGGCTTATCACTGGAGTCCAAGGCAAGGATGCGGCATTGTCCCACTACATCAGGCGTTTCAACCACAAAAAGGTTTGTGAAAACAATTTAAGTACTTGGCAATTGGACTCATCTCACTTACGACCCATAAATTCATTGCAATTTTTATGTAGATCATAATATACCACAAGGAATACTCCGATGACAATGCAAAGTTCCCACTGTTTGCAATGAAGTTATTACAAGATTGTGTGGTGGGAACCCCCTCCCACTAAACGCAGAAAGACTAATTCTGATTGAGAAACGGTTTGCTCTACGTGTATTTGGCATTGGGTATGGGTGCCAAGCACTCAAAGCCCCTTATTTCATGTCCTACACAGCTCAGGCTCTGGCTGTAGGGGTTGAAGACCCATAAAGCTTAGATCCATACAATAAGCGGCTGTTTCTGAGGGAAAGAAGACGCCTGATGCCCGTGGGGATGCTGCCATCAACAGAGGAACGAGCTCATCTACAGAGCTTGCACATCGAAAAGGTACAAAGTGGGGAAGAAGGGGGTGCATCGAAGAGGATAAAAACGACGGGCTCGGGTCCATCTTCTCCCGCTCCTGACTCGTGACCGCCGCCACCTCGCATGGCGCTCCACCGCATTTGAAGCTCCCCAAGCCATCTGTTTCTTCTCTTTGCGGATGTGTTGTAAAGACCTTGTAATTTCTGAACTCTTAAGAAGTTCCTTCTGCCTTGCTCTATAAATTAGTCGTGTATAAGTCCATTGGTGTAACTCTAATAGGCTATTGGCCTTTTCTTTTCCTCCCCCATGTCTAGACTGCTTAAAATAACCTGTTCTTGCCATGTAGTGGGTTTTTTCCATACCTTGTGTGGACCACATTGATAGTGAGCCGTATGTTTTGACAAAATATGGACCATGATTGAACAGTATGTGCTCCATTGAAATAAAACAAAATAGTCAGTAGAGTACAATTTAAAATTTTGTTTTGTATACGTAGAATGCCAACCCACCATGTAATGTGTGATATGTTGCCCACCCCACCCTATAAGGTAAGCCTTTTTCCAATCCAACAAGGCTGCTTGAAATGATGTGAGCTTACTTTGGTCCCAAGAATGCTTCTCAACGTAATGGAAATTTTTATCTAGTGATTTTCACACGTTCGCCTTGTGATTCTGGATTGCCCCACCACCAGCATTGTCTTTAACCACTTTATGTAACTGTTTCCATTTGTTGAACAGGTTTCTCCTTTCTTCTCTATGTGAATCTTTGAAGCTAAACCCAAGAAACCTTCTTGCCTTCACTCCGCCTATCGATGCTTTCCTCGGTACCTTGTACCGACTTTGAGACATCTTAAGGTCCTCTTCGATTTTTACATTGCCTCCATGCAAACCAATGTCTGAGAGCACTCCCTCTAATGCTTTGATCACTCTTTTCGACTCACTCTCTGGCTTTAATGTCCATGCAAAACATATGTACAAATGAACCACCTTTTCAATTATTTGACAGAGTGCATGAAGTGTACAGACGTGAACTCTACTCAGAGGAATATCAAGCACTGGTTTAAAAGTTTTATGTTGAAGATGTCTGTTGGGAGCTCTAATCCATTGCACACTCTCAAGTGATTGTGCATCAGCCATGCAATATAAGCATGGATTTGCCACAGCTGCTCCGTGTGTTATGTTGTACATGCACTTAAGAGTCTTTAAGTCACTTGCCATGTGCCATTCCACTGTGTAGTCACCAAATCCTTCAACTGAAAGAACGGCTCCGTTTCTTTGTTCACTGATGATAGAAGGAATTTGGGTTTGACTAAAAATCCAATCGAGGATTTCAAAAATTTCCTTATCAACCTGCAGTGAAAAACAAAAACACAAAATCAACAACCAAATAATCAATATTTTTGTTATCATAGAGTGAACGGAGTATACCTGAACTGATTCTAGAGTTAGAATGTTGTTTTCTGATTGCACGCTGAAGTATCATGGATCCTCTTTCGTTATTGATGGATCTAGAGCTCTGTTCATGAGGGTAATGGTGACTCTCTCCAGCTTCTTGTTCTTCAGGACCTCGCACTCGTCGAGCTTCAAAAAAAACTTGAGAACCCCACCGCACTCATCTCGACTGATGTCAAAGAAGTGAACTGCATACCTTTGCAATGCTTCAAGATCAACGAAGAGGTTGTTGTGCTCGTTAAACTGTATCTCTCTGTCACCCTTGCCTAAGAACGTTGCTTCAATATGGAATGGTGACCCAAGTTTCTCAAACACCTCATCGTTTACGTACCAACGAGCAGCCTTTACATGTGATGGCTTTGGTAGCAATGATCCTCTTTGTAGTTTATTTTGAGACTTTTTAGCTAATGCTTTGAAGAGTGCCATGTATCCCATCTGCGAGATGCCACTCTCATCAAGTATTGCTTGCACTTCCATTGGTTCCAGCTGATTCTCGTTCATGAAGGAGATAAGTAGCCTCCCTTTCAACTTACAAAATTTTTCTGAGTTATCAACTCTTCAACTACTTCTTTTGGAACTAGACAGGTGTAATGCACTCCGGCATTGAACCTTGCATCGTTCGAGTTTGGATGCAGTAAAGACCTGCCAAAAAAGCACCATGCGTTATGATCATGTATAGGAAAGTAAGTGTATCCATTTCTTAATGAAGCACATTGAAGAAACAAACTTCGAGTTACCTTAAAGCTCGTATTCGTTTTTTCAGGCCACCACTACCAACCTTCATGTTCTCAATGTTTCACAGATCTCGTTTTCTTTTTCGACTACCAAGCACGGTGTCTTTCTCTCGCAAACTTGTGATCTTCTTCTCAAGGCCTTGGATTGTCTCTTTGTTTGATGAAATCTTTTGAGAGCATGCTTCATTAAGTTTCTTCAGTTGCATGTTCTCCATCGCCAGGAAGTCTCTTTGCCTTTCCGCATTCAATCTTCTCATTTCCAAATGTTCGGTGTATCCCAATAGCCCATCCTTGCCATCGCCTGTGAGATGTAAGAGGTTAGTGATATTAGCAAAGGGAGGTGGCGCATTTGTTGTAGGATCCTTTAGATAAATAGACCCATCGGTCCACAAATCCAAATGATGTACCTTGTTTGTCCTTCTAAGTTCTTTCTCCCATTGAGATAAGAAAGACTCCCTCCTACGTTTCTGCAACGGTGCGTACTCTTGCAATACATCAACATGAAGATGATGTGTGTTCTTTCTTTTGGGTAAGTGTTAAAGATGAAGGGGCTGAGGATTGTAAGTTCAAATTAGTGTTTTCATCAGGAAAAGATGCGTTCTCCATTCCTAGAGTTGATAGAGAAGAAGACGGAGAAATATCTCAGGTTTTGGGAGGGAAGGCCATATTCTCAAGTTTAGAGTTGATAGAGTTCGTGTGGCTTATGTTTCTGGAGGGAACTCTTGTAAGTTGGCATTTCAAATCATTAGTCATACGGTTAGTTGGATTCCTGACAAGAGAACAAAGAATAAGAATGATAAAGACGGCGGCTACCTACCAAAGAATGTCATGGGGGTTTTTTGTTGCGTAGAAAAGTATCACATAAAATGCACAATTTAACATTTTCATTTTCTCTCTCTAAGCCGACGTGGCACTTCTTACAGGGCCCAAAAGTGAGTCCAACTTTCTCCTAATGAGAAGACAAGAGTTTTTTCCGTCACTTTACATTGAATAGATATGTTCGTGGTTTTGTATTGGAAGTGGTTTCAGGAATTTTCAGCCATGGAGATTCTTGACGACGAAAGAAGCAGGTCTCTAGACGAAGTTGAAGCAAGGAAGGAGCCACAGAAGACTTTGTGTCGCTTTCGGCATGGCCCAAAGAAGAAAGCGTTGCAGACCTTTATGAAGTTCAAGTACTGCACGACCCACACAGCAGAGTGGGCAGGCGCAGAGTCCCTTCCAGGATTCCGGATGCTGTTGGCGATCTCCCTCAACGCCATACAGTTCGGTACCGGTACCTCACTTTGAAAAGGAGGGGATGTCAGGTGACACATCCCAACCCTATGTGTCCGTGGACAAGCTACACCACAGCAGGGTTCAGTCGATTTAGATCAGCAGTGATCTGACACTTTTGTGAGTCTATTCGTAGGTCGTGCATGCCGTGTCACTTAGCAATAGATGCATATCCTCCGGTTGCACACAACATGATCATCAGTATTCCCTTCAGAATCCATCAGATTCAGTCAGGGGAATTTTCCAATACATTTAGCCTATTTTCCCTATTTTTGGTTATTTTCACTTATTATTTTTAAGTGACTTTCCAACAAAAGTAGGTAGGGCAATTTTGCTAAGTTAATATATAAGAAAACCCAAGTTAGCACTTTCTGGCAGAAGAGGCGGCAGGAGCTTCCCGCTCAACAGGCAACTTCTCAGCAGTACCCCTCAAGGACCCCTAGCGTTTCTTGTTCCCAGCAGTAAACCTCATCCCTAGCGTTTTCTAGCTTGGCTACATCGCCATAGATCCAGAACCCCCAACCCTTGCAGGATCGCATCCCAGCACCATTCAGCCTTGGCGTTTTCCAATCAGCCCCATAAGCGTGTTTGAATTCTACCCCAGATCAGCACTAGCGTTTTGTTGGCGATTTTTGCTCTGCTGCAACGTTTTGACTTTCAGCCCCAACCCGCCACAGATACACAGCATTTTCAGCCTTTAGCAAGGTAGCAGATACATCCCAGATTGGTAGCAGAAGTTCCCCCATCTTTAACCCAAGAAAACGCAGCCAAAACAATCATTTTAAGCCACCGAAACAGTCCGAAAATTCAGCGATTAGAAGATCTCAGATTTCAGCCACCAAGTCGTCATGGTCATCACCGTTGTCGTCATCGGCATAGTCCAAGTTGCATCAGTCCATTGCATACGCATTGTACACCTTTGTGCAATCAAAGTAGACCACTCTCGTCGACGAGAGTGGGGCCTTCGGAGGAGGGTTTTACAACCTCTCGGGTGTCGTATCTCTTCTCTCTCCTTCTCTCAGTCTCATTCACTTGCACGCACAATATCCACTCACTTTGTTCGTGATCATAGCACTCTCCATAAAGACAGAAGGGTCTCTCCTTCCCTAAGAACTAAAAGGAACCTTGAGCAAATATAAATCACTAATCTTGAGAAAATACAACATTCATTCCGATGCACCTTACACCACCCTCCCTCTCTTCCACTGTCTGCACGTCCTCTCTCGCCCCAAAATCTCCTTATTGCCGCATAACAATCGACGTGCTGTCAAGGTCGGCGGTCGGGGGGCAACAGATTTGCGCCCTCTATTAAGGTTGGCCGTGCGATTGCTGCGAACTCAGCAGCCCTCATAAAATTGAGACCCACAGAAACGACAACAGCAGTGTGCTCAGTCAATCGTTGCCGCCTCAACATACGGAATGTGCTCAAAGCCTTACAACTCAACATGCGGAATTCGTTGCACCTTGAGACAGTCTCGTTGAGCTTCGGACAACTCATCACGCAGAATCAACACCTAGCAGGTGATAGTGCAGTACAAGCACCAGCATGTGATAGTGGAGTACGTCAAAATTTGGTCTTCAACAGTGCATTGAACACCCCCCTCCCACCAACACTTGACTGCCTTCACGCTACCAGCGCAGCAATTGAATGACAGCAATGCACGTTGAGAGAGAGAGAGAGAGAGAGAGAGAGAGAGAGAGAAGCTTCTACGCTGCCTCTCAGCTACAATCGAAAGCTTCTACGCTGCCTCTCAGCTACAATCGATGCCCCCCCCTCCCCCTCCCTCCCTCTCTCTCTCCCCCCCCCCCGACCTGTTCATCTTTCATCTCTCCACGTGCTGACAGATGTTCCACCCCAATTAAGCCCATAGTTCCAAGATTGAAAGCCAGCCTTATCCTCTGATTTTTAACCTAATAGAAGTATTGATTCATCCTAACCTCTATATTTACAAAGTTAAATCCTTACAATCTTTTCCATGACCTTAAGAATAAACCCAATCCATAAGCTCAAGCATAACCCTAAACCCTAAGGAGCACTTGTATACCATCCTTTTTATGAGAAAACTTGACCTTCAAAGCATTTTTGTAGTGACACAAATCCAAAATCTTGAAACTTCTATGTTTCAGATACTAGTAGGGCCGCCCGCCTTCGGCGGCCTCTCTCTCTCTCCCCCTCTCTCCCTCTTTATCGCGTGCAAAGGGGCTTGTTTTTGTTTTGGACTTTAGCCTTCAGGTCGCAGATTGCGACACGTGTAAAGGGCTCCCCTTTCCGCCATATTATGTTAGTAGATATTGTCTTTAACATGGAGCATGCCTACCTCTATTTTGTTTGACATCCTATCCAACCGTAAATTGAATCGTGAAGTCATATACTCACTCTCCCTGTTTCAAAGCTGATCAATCTGCGTAGATTTTGGTTAAAGCACCTCAAAATTGTTTGTCACACATATTTAGTCACAAGATAGTCAAGGTCTATAAAGGGGGTTGTAGATGCGTCAAGGTTTGCAACCCCCTTTGGAAACCTTGATTATCTTGTGACCAAGTAAGTGTGACAAACGATTTTGAGATGCTTCTTTAACTAGAATTTACGATGAGATAAGGATAGAGAGATTTTTGTTTCTTTATTGAAGGCAATTACATTCGATTATGTGTGCAAACTCATTGCATAGGGATGGACAGGCCAATCTTAGTCTCTTGCTCGGCATTGTAGCAAGGAAGCAAGCTTGGCTACATGGTCAGGGAAGGTCCGATGGATGTAGGGTGACTAGGTATGGGTCCGAGCGAAAATATTGGAGCCAGAGCAAAGCTATGAGGGGCATGCGTGTGTGTCCAGCATGCGACGGGGCTCAAGTCTCTGTGTTTGAGCATGCTGCGGAACGAAAGAGAAGGGGAACATGGTGGCCCTCCAAGGCTCTCTGTGTTTGAGGGTGGTGGAGAGGGGCTGTGGACAGGTGCACAAGAATGCTCAGTAGGCGGCGTCCGAAAGCAAAAGGGAGGATATTGGGGGGGGGGGGGGGGGGGGGGGAGCAATGCAAAAGGTAATTACTTCCCTCACTATATTTGGAGATGATTGCACTCTCTCTCTCTCTCTCTCTCTCTCTCTCTCTCTCTCTCTCTCTCTCTCTCTCTCTCAGAGCATCTTTGCCCTGCAAAGTTTAGAGATTTCATAGATTTCAAGGTATATGTTAAGGTTTTTTTTAAAAAGGGTAGCTCACATTTTCAAAAAAAAAAAACACTTCTATAAAGGATAAAATGCCAGTCAAAAAGCAATCATGGACCACGACCTAAAATTGACGGTTGTTTTCCTTGTCAAGGGTCATTTTGACTGTCAAAAGAACATCCTTTCATTTGACAAGCTAGAATGTATGAGTTACCGTGTATATGTGTTTATATACGTGGACTATGTAGATATTTTTCTTCCTTATGTAGAACCCCTTTGTATAAAACATGTGAAAGGGGGCCTGACGTCAGACACTGACGTCAGACAATTTTAAGGCAACCCTGCCCCATCCTCTATTCAACCTTGCAATTCGCACCTCTATTAGTTTGTTTTACGAGATGGGAGGTGGCAAACGTCGTGAGAAGGCCGCCTGCTGAAGCCGCGCGTTAACGCTTCACGCGCAATGCGCAGGCCCTAAAACCCCATTTCCAGCATGGCTGCCACTACTCGCTCCATCCTGCACGTGTTAGAGACCTACCAAAAGTCCCGCATTGCCTTTGTGCAGACTGTGGCAGAGCTCGCCACCAAACCCCAGGTTTGTGAGTGCATGCACGCGCATGTGTGTGTGTGTGTGTGTGTGTGTGTGTGAGAGAGAGAGAGAGAGAGAGAGAGAGAGAGAGAGAGAGAGGAGTATAGCGCCCACACACACACACACACACACACACACAGAGAGAGAGAGAGAGAGAGAGAGAGAGAGAGAGAGAGAGAGAGAGAGAGAGAGAGAGAGAGAGAGAGAGAGAGAGAGAGAGAGAGAGAGAGATCATGTCCACATGTCCAAATATAGTCAGGGAAGTAATTACCAGTAGCTCGGTTGGTGAGGATGTTTGATCAATTCATAGGTTCAAATCTCGACTGTAGCTCATTCGATCGCACATACACTTCTGCATGTGAAGCAGTATGGGGGTTGAACTCAGATGGAAGGTGGCTCACCACTCCAAGAAATGGGTGGAAAGAAAGAATGTGCAGAAGATTATCTGCACGTTAATTAATTTGTGTCATGCCAGTAGCTTAATTGAAATGCAGTACAACCTTCATGCATTAATTGAAATTGTTAGCAACTTAATCCTTCAGGTATTAACAATAACTGGAATAGCAAGCCCAAGTTAACTAATGTAAAAGATGCTGCCGAAGTCCCGAGTTCATTCCCTCATAAAATGTGCCTTTCACTTGCGTGCAGAATGTCGAAGTATTGCATAATGCTGGGGTCATGCAGCTTCTAAAGCCTTTGCTACTTGACTGTGTGCCACAAGTTCAGCAAACAGCCGCAATCGGTTTGGGAAGGCTAGCAAATTATAGCGAGGAGCTTGCAGATGCGATTGTGTCGCAAAAGATTCTCCCTCAACTTGTCCTATCACTAACGTAAGAAGATTCATCCAATTTTGCTCTTATTTCCATGTACACACACAGTCATAATTTCTATTTTTTTATGTTCCTTGAAGCATAGCGAGTAGTCCTGTCTATCTTGCAGGGAGCAAAACAGATTCAGTAAAAAGGCGGCAGCTTCTGTTCTAAAAGCTGTTGCCAAGCATACAGAAACTCTTGCACAAGCAGTCATTGATGCTGGCGCTCTAGAGCACTTGGTGCTTTGCCTCGAAGAATTCGATCCAGGAGTGAAAGAAGTGGGCGCTTCCGCTCTTGGCCAGGTTGCTAGACATAGCGCAAAGCTTGCCCAAGCTGTTGCTGATGCTGGAGCAATACAATTTCTGGTTTTATGTGTGCAGGTAACTCTCTCTCTCTCTCTCTCTCTCTCTCTCTCTCTCTCTCTCTCTCAAAATAGGGCCTGAGGGACTGTACCCTTTGATATTACAAAAGAGGCAGACTCTGCCAATTCAAAATACAGCTTAGAGCCACATAACAAGATACAAGCTTAGGCAGTGAATGGATCTTTTAGTGATCCTGTGATGCTCTGGATGATGAGGAGATAACCAGAAATGCTGAGGCTGACTGTAAAGGCGTAAAATGACAACTGTTAATGGGCTCAATATGATGAAACAAGGTGACTTCTCTACATAAGATGATGGGAGAGTGTGTGTTGCCCCTGTTAATGTCTTCTTTTAAACAATATGTACGGTGATAGAGAGAGTGTGTGGCCCCCTAGTCAAGGCCTCTGTTTAAAATTCCATCAAAGCGTAGGAAAAAACATTGACTAACCCAATGGTCCCAATTGCTCAACACCACCTTCCACAATTGCTCACAAGAGGCCTTGCGTAGGTCAAAAAGGAAAAACCCATCATAGGACAGCAACGAATTTGCACAATGCCCTGCCTATAGTGACGAGTGGCCAACCACAAGAAGGGCCTCAGCACCAAGTGAAGAGATCTATATTATTAGACACATCGGCCATCTGGAAATCGAACCTCTTATACCATCCACACTTTCAAAGAAATCTGAGATCAAATACTATACAGTAGCATAAACTTAGGACCATCTCACTCCACTGAATGTGCGCATGTGAACCAGCTAGACTTCGGTCGAACAATTTATTTGTACATTTTTGACAAGATTTATGTGCCTACAAGAGTACTAAAATTCAAAAGTTGCTTCTAGGAACCAGAATTGTCTTTGCGACGAGCCTCAGCACTTGCTCTTTCTGACATAGCAAAACATACTCCAGAGCTTGCTCAAGTTGTGGTGGATGCCCAAACAGTGCCTCTAGTCGCACCTCTTGTCACCCATACCGACACCAAGTTGAAAAGACAGGTATGATAAGAAGAATATTAACCAGCTACTGATTTAAGCTTGAAAGAAACTGATTTTCCTATATGCAATGATTAATTAAATGATGATTTTGATCTGCTCTAGGTCTGCTGCTGTCTCAGCTCTGTCGCAAAGCATTCTACAGAGCTCGCAGAGGTGAAGAATGATCTAAATAATTATCACCACTATTACCCCCATGAATATGGTCAGATTTCAAGTACATTTGCAAGATCTTAAAGCTAGCTTTTATACCTGCAGGTTGTTGTGGCAGCTGATGTGTTTCCAAAGATCTTTTTATCGTTAAAAGATACTGATCCTCAAGTCAGAAGAAACACAGCAATTGTAGTTCGCGAAGTGTGCAAACACAATCCACAGCTCGCTCAGCTTGTCGTGAGTAATGGTGGAGCTGCAGCGCTTGTGGAAAATGTGACAGAAACTTACGGAAGTGAACGTCTACCTGGTATTCTGACTGACAAAAGCAAGTCGATGTTGTTTAACTGCAAACAAGAAATAATTACACACAAAATTGAAAGGCACACTTGCAAGCAGTGTTAAGTTTGGAGTTCATAACTTAAGCATTACATGAGTTCCCAAGAACACATTTTGTTTTAGCTGCATGCAAATGTCCTTCCATTAGCTACAGCCTACAGCTCTTTCACACAAGTTGAAGCAGAAATGTACGAGGGAATACGACAGTCTTGATGAAGCAGAATGTACGAGGAATCAAAAATGCAGGGAGAGAGCTTAATAAGCGATGGCCCCTTGCACATGGTCAAGAACTATCCATTTCACCAAGTTGAAAGCTTTTATTATCTCAGTCGGTGGTGAGCAGCTGCCCATAGTAGCAAAGCTGTCACGCCCATACCCCATACTGCAAAAAAATGTCTTTGCTCTCAAAGCCTAGGCCAGACATGAGGTAACAGTCAATGCTCCTTGCTCTCCATGAGTACTTTTGTCACAGTCTCGTGACATCATATGACAACGCAGCTTTCCAATGATCGGAGGAGTTACACACTCTGAATGTCCAAGACATGCCAAACCTGCCTCAATTGTGTACCCAATCTCTTCAGCTTTAATGCCCAACTTGATAGCCATCTCTAATGAGATAAAGTTTGCCTTTGCACCCTGACTTTACCCCAAGCTCTGTATAGCACTGGCATCAGAGTTTGGCCTATCCCCCACCATTTGTGGCACTAAACCGGCGTGGGTTTGGGCTCCTTTCCTTTCCTGTCCTCTTTGTCATCTGAGTCAGCTGGCCTCTTCTTCTTTTGACAATCAGCAACAAAGTGACCAAGCTACTCGCAAATGAAACATATACCCTCAGCCATTAAAGCCTTCTTTTCATCGACACACTTACGCACAAAGGCTTTTTTTGTTTCTTAGCCTGTCCTCCATAAGTCTCGGCTAAGTCTTTAGCTTTCTTTACTTACCTTGAACCTTGGGAAGCTTCAAGAGCCGCTTTTGCAAAGGGCTTCTTTGCTGAATTTTTCTTTAATTGACCCCTTTCACGTTGCCCTCTGTCACAAACTGGTTACGTGGCAGCAGATCCCGTAAAACGCTCCAACAGGCTGACTGTACGGACAGTTCACGTGGCAGCTGTACGGACACCGCAAATGTGCTGATTGCTGACGTGGGAGTTTTCCGCAAATTGCGCTAACATGGCTGACGTAGCAGTTGTACGGATCAACGTAAATTACGTTGGCTCATTTTTAGGACAGCTTTTGGGATAACTGCTTTTAAGATTAAAAGCTTTTGAGTTTAAATGCTTCTGGGGCTCTGCTTTTGGGCATCCCTTGTACCTTTAAATAAGTGGGCAAGGCCTCACTTCTTAGAGCATCTGGACGCAGAGTCTGAGAGTGAGCGACGGCCTACTCTCTTGTACTTTGAACACAGATTAATATAAAAAGAAATACCGAAAGGGGTGCCAGTCTTTGGGGCCAATACCTCTAGGCACGGTACTACGTCGGTCCGTGTCAATTTTGTGAACTGTTTTGAAGTGAATCTGTGTTGTGTCGTGGTAGGATCTTGACTTGGGGTGTCCCAACTCTGTTACAATGGTATCAGAGCGCGGCCGATTTCTCTTCTACCGGGAAATCCGATCCTTTTCTCACGTTATGGATTCCAACAAACACATCATCTCAACAGCAGAAGTACAGATGGACCCGGCCAAGATTGAGACTATACGTGATTGGCCCGATTTGAAGAATGTTCATGAAGTTAGAAGTTTCTTGGGCTTATGTTCTTACTACCGGTAGTTCATTAGAAAGTTTGCAGAGGTCGCTTCCCCTTTGCATATTCTGACACAGAGCGGAGTCCCTTTCTCGTGGGGATTCCACTGCCTTTCAGACTTTGAAAGAGAATTGACTACGGGACCAGTTTTGACTTTGCTGGATTTGCAAAACTCATTCGAAGTATATTGTGATGCTTGTGGTCGTAGTTTGAGTGCGGTCTTAATGCAAGAAAGCCATGTCATTGCCTATGGGAGCGGATTGTTTTCAAGGCCGGAATTGACAATATAGATTTATGAGAAAGAGCTTTTGGCGGTTATCCATGCTCTTACTCAGTGGCGACATTACCTACTCGGAGCCGATTTTACGGTCTTTACTGATCATAAGAGTTTACGCTATTTCTTGTCACAGAAGCAGCTTTCGAAAAAGCAGATGCGGTGGACTAACATCTTGTCATAGTTTCACTTCCAGATTGTCCATGTACAGGGACAGAAGAACTTGGTGGTAGATGCTTTGTCTCGGAAGCCGTTAGTCTTGGCTATTTCCGCGATTCACTATAGAAGCTTCAAGGACATGGTCAATTAGTACGCCACAGATCCAGATTTTTCGATGTATTCACACGAATACAAAATGGGGAGGTAGTAGCGGGATATTCCATATAGGATGGCTACTTGATGACGAAAACGATGTTGTGCGTTACACAGCCGTTGAGGGAAAAGGTTCTAACCGGTGCCACTGTCCACCATTTATGGGTCATCGCGGCATAGATACGACCTTGAAAGGTGTGGAGCGTTACTTCTTTTGGCCAAGACTCAAGAAGGATGTTGACGATTTTGTACCCAGTTGCTTGGTATGCCAGAAGGTCAAGTTTGACAAGCATAAAGCACAGGGATTGTTACAGCCTTTACCCATTCCCACCTGCACCTGGGAAAGTATTGCTATGGATTTCATTTTTTATCTTCCGAAGACACAGAGTGGGCACAATGGTATCTGGACTGTTATTGACAGATTTAGCAAGCAAGCTCATTTCATTCCAGTAAAGAAAATAGTCAAGCCGGATCATTTAGCGAGACTGTTCATTGCCCAGATATTCAGATTACATGGCATGCCTGAGAGAATAGTCTCTGAGAGAGATTCCGACTTCACGAGTTTTTTTATAAAAAAGGCTATTTGGGAGAACATTGGCACACGGTGTGAGCGGGATGAAAACACACACAGCGCCTCTATAACGACCCGACACACACTCTTGGGAAGATACACACACACACTAGGGGGCACCACTCGGCTTACTCAACACACCTGGCCGAGATAGGAAACACACCTATGGAGTGAGAGGAGCGAGATTATCCACTTGCCCACTCCACACAGAGACACACACACACACACCCAAAAAAACTCAGCTCAAAAGAGGAGAATTTCTGATGTTTAGATACAATTGAGCTTGGTCCAACACCAATGGGGCAAATAGCTCACACAATATAGGTAAAATAAGCCAGATACAATCACAAACTAGAGCAGAAACTTCGCTCATAGGAGAAACTTACACAGAAAAACAGCAGAAAAAGAGTGAGGAATTTGGCAAAATGGACGGCGCCATCGCGTCTGGAACGGCCCAAAACCCCAGTCTACAATGTCAAAGTGCTCAAATCCGACATCGGATGAGCAGTTTACGGCCAAAACAGGCTCCAAAATGAGCAAAAACACAGTTGCGGCTGTTCCTCCTCTCTTCTCCACGTTTTTTCTGGTCTTCTCTCTGTTTTTTCAGTTCCCACACTTAGCTTTTTTAGTTGGGCACCGTTGGCCTTTTAGATGACCTCAAATGGACCCCGAATAGGCCAAAAACTGACCTCGCAGTGCATAGTTGTCACCTTTTTGCATCATTCGCACACCTGGCACTCAGCTTTTTTCCAATAATGCATCTCGCCACCACGTGAAGTGGCCCCAAAAAGTGGTCCTAATGATGACCTTTCTGCATAACTCTCACAAGAAAACACCCACGTTGTGTCCGTCCTCATCCGCGTGCAAATATTGACCTCATTCGCCCTCCTGACGCCACTAGATGCCATCTGACGCACCTGCTGACCTCACGTCGTCGGCCCGCGGATAGCTTCCTCGAGAAGTTTTACGCGCTACCAACTCCTCATTATTGTAGAAAAAACACACTAATACTGATAATAGTGAAAATCGCTGCACTATGTACATGCTGTCCTACCTGTACACATGTGGGCTCCACGTAACCACCTGGCTCTGGAAAATGGGCAATCCTTTATTTGATGCACCATGCATGTATATGTACATATGCGCAATTCCTTGCTCCAAAAAACTCCTGACATAATTTGCCCATCCCCTAGCCTGCTAGATCATTCATGATCAGCAGCAGCAAAGAGAGATATGAGACTCGCCGCATCACAGGTCTCCTCATCCCTCATAAACACAGCTTGATCCACAGACAGCTCATCTTGCTCCACCATCATCAACCTGGCATGATACAACTTAAGACGCAATCCATTTACCCTTGACGTATGTAAAATCCCATCCAGGTTAGCCAATTGATATGTACCATTCGGGAAACACTCCACTACCTTGAAAGGGCCTTCCCACTTAATTTGAAACTTCTTTTGGAAGGTGTTATCCAGTTTGCTGTTGTAGCGCAAAACCAAGTCATGTTTCTTGATACCCTTACTTTTAACCTTTTCATTTATCTTTGCCAAAGCCTTATCCTGCATCTGCCCATAATGCTCCAATGCGCTCATCTTATCCAACTGGACCTCTTGTAACTGCAAGAGCCTCTCTTTGAATGCATCACTAGGCGACCCAAGAAACTTCTCTAACATCTTGACCGCAGGCAACTCTACCTCCGCAGGCAATAGTGCTTCCTTTCCATACACCAAATGAAATGGAGTAAACCCTGTACCTGTCTTCACCGAAGTACGGTAAGCCCATAATGCACTAGGCAATTCCAAATCCCAATTCTTTCCTTGGTGCTCTGTCACTTTAGAAAGAATTTGTACCAACTCACCATTAAATCTTTCATTTAAGCCATTACACTGCGGGTAATAAGGAGTGGTATGCTGGTGCCTAATCTTCATCTTTGTGCATAAGAAGTCTAGCAGTTTAGCCCTAAATCCTGGCCCCTTATCTGAAAGTAGCTCTAATGGCACCCCAAACTTGCAACATATTTCATCATACACAAATTTTGCCACATCCTTTGCAGTGATCTGTTTTACTGCTATAGCCTCTGCCCATCTAGAGAGATAGTCCACTGCCGTCAAGATATAGCTTTTGCCCCTGCCTGTGATAGGTAACGGGCCTATTGCATCAATCCCCCACTTTTCAAACACATCAAACGCCATAATGGTTTTTCGTAGCTCTGGCTTCAACACTCTCTTCCCAAATGCTTGACACCTATTGCAAGACCTACACCAATGGTGAACATCCTTGTGCAAACTAGGCCATACATACCCCTCTTGCAAAATCTTATGCAAGGTGATCTTTAGAGCAAAATGGCCACCACATGCGCCTTCATGATTCTCTTCCAACACTCTGTAA
Organism: Adiantum capillus-veneris; assembly: GCF_014529385.1. Classification (NCBI taxonomy): domain Eukaryota; kingdom Viridiplantae; phylum Streptophyta; class Polypodiopsida; order Polypodiales; family Pteridaceae; genus Adiantum; species Adiantum capillus-veneris. Next base: position 37,561,035 of record NC_140958.1, read on the forward strand.
AGCTCCTCCCGCCAAGGTACACGTCTCAACACGAGATCAGCCCCTTTCATGTATAAGACATCACCAATCAATTTGTACCTGTATGCTCTACGCACAAAGCCATACTTCTTAGACTTCTGAATCTCCTTTGGAATGATTCCTGTTAGCAAAAACTCCTCTTCTTGAGCCAAACTTTCCCGGCCATGATAAAGAGGTAAATTGGTCCTCAACACGAATAGCTCCCCAATCATGCCTTGAGCTGCTTCATGTGCCTCTCCATTTAGAGCACGTTCAATGTGTCTGATGCTCCATGCTTCAAACTTTTTTAACAGGCCTTTAATTCTAAAGCACATTTCCTTCAATGAGGTGTTCTTGCTCTTCCACACACCCAGCACTTGCTTCACCACTAACAAGGCATCACCTTTTATGCTCAACCTTCGAACCCCATGCTTCAAACAAATGTGTAATCCGGCTTCCAATGTAGCATATTCAGCCTCATTGTTACTATGCGCATCCAATTTGAACCCTCTCTTGCATACTAGCTTCCCCTCTGGATCATAAAGTGCTATACCCCCTGAAGCTGCATCATGGCTCTTTCTGTATGAACCATCAAAGAACAACACATGTGCATTGCTGATCTGTGGCACTTCTTCAACTACCTTTCTCACCACCTCTTCCTTAACAATAAGGGGATTCTCCTTGTAGGTCAACAAATCAGCTAGGGTAGCCCTTGTACTATCTTCCACTAGAAAAGAGAACTCAAACTCTTGCAGCTCAATTACCCATTTCTTCACCACATTTGACATGTTAATACCATTAATTAACTGTGGCAAAAAGGCATAACTCGTCAAGAAAACAAAAGGCCGTGGTAGCAAGTAATGACGAAATCGTCGACAAGCAAATATTACACTGGCCATCACTAGCTCTACTTCCGATAACTTTCTCTCCGCTACCAACTTCACTCGGCTTGCACAATACACTGGCCTCATATAATGGCTGCCCTTCCCCTTTTGCAATAGCATAGCTCCAATGGCATCATCCCCTACTGATGGATTTACATAAAAAACTTTCTCCCAATCAGGAGCCTGCATGGCTGACAAACCCCCTAACACCTCTTTCACCTCTTGAAACACTTCTTCACACTTGTCATCCCATTGCAATGGGTCATGCTTTGCCACTTGCTGTAATGGATAAAGAAGCTGCGAAGACAATGGAATAAACCGTGCCATGTACTTCACTTTGTGTATAAAGGTTGCCAATTGCTTCGTACTCGTAGGTGATGGAAGAAGAATAATAGACTTAACCTTGTCTGGATCAGCCTCAATGCCATTTTCTGACACCATGTGGCCCAATAACTTCACCCTTGGCTGTGCTAGATGACATTTCTTTGGATTTAGTTGTCCTCCACATTCATCATATCGAGCCAATACCATCTGCAGCTTCTCATGGTGTTCAGCCCTACTGCTATAAACACAGAAGTCATCCATAAAAGCTTTAACACAACTACCAATGAATGGTTCCAACACCCAATTTGCTCTCTCTTGATAGAAGGAAGGTCCATTTGACAACCCAAATGGCAATACTGTGTAGCAATAGCAGCCCCATGGCGTAATAAAAGTTGTCTTTGTGCGGTCTTTAAGAGCAATCTTCAATTGAAAATAGCCTGAAAAACCATCACACACACTGTACCTCTCAAAACCTGCCACTGAATCCAAGATTTGATCAATGAATGGAAGAGGATATGGGTTCTTCTTAGTGGCTGCATTTAAGGGTTTAAAATCTACACAAATCCTCCACTTCCCATCCTTCTTTGGACTGACTACTACTGGACTCACCCATTCTGTGGTCTCCACAGGGACTATGAACCCTGCCTTCAACAACTTGTCCACCTCTTCTCGCAAGGCTTCCATTTGCTCTTGACCCATCCTTCTTAGCCTTTGCCGCACTGGCTTAGCACCTTCTTTCAGCTCTATATGCATCTCTTCACCCTTGAACCCTCTGATCTCTTCATATGAAGTAATGAACAAATCAGGAAAACTAGCCAGCATATGCAAATATATGTCCTTCTCCATAGTTGAGAGGTCTCCACTGATCATTTGTGTCATTAATTCCTGCTTCTTTGACAACTCAACCTTGGTTTGCATCAGCCCTTCAATCACTTCATAAGGCCCTTCACTTTCATCTGCAACCCCATTCGCAAATGGAACTAAACCAAACTCCTGTATTTCTTTGTCCGTCAAAAGAAATGCAACATCAGCATCCTCATCACTGTTGGTGGTGCTATCACTGTCCTCATCTGTCACCGTGTAAGAGTCTTCATCACTAGTCTCATCCTCATCTTCATAAAGCTCCTCTAATCGTTTCCTTGTGTCCATATTATAAAGCTTCTTGGTACCTGTCTTTCCATAGAGGCTAATCGTACCATGTCGCCAATCTTGAACAGCTCCCACTGCACGTAACCATGGTCTGCCCAGTATAATAGGATATGCTCCCAACCCTGCTGGCATCACATGAAAATCAACCACTGCCTTTGCATCATATGCCTCCACTTCTAAGCTCTTTACAACACCCAAGCATTTTACTTTTTGATGGTTTGCCAATCTGATCCGAAACCCTGACACCCCAGCCACTGTGAGACCCATCTTCTCAACGTATGAGTGTGTTATGACACATATTTGGGCTCCGCCATCCACATAACCTTGTCCCAAATTTTTCCTTTTATGCCACACATCTACTATTGGACAAATGTCTGGTAGCTCATCCATTGCCAACACCTTCACTGAACCTCTCTCTGGCTCTTTCTCCATTGGGTTAACCATCCTCTTCCACTGTCGCTTTAGCTTAGGCACCATCTCTATAAGCTGCCCAAAAGTAACATCTGCCTTCCTACTCGTCAGATCCTCCTTCAAGTCATAGCTTAATTGCCCATCCCCTAGTGGAAAATCTGAAACATGAAACTTTCGACGAGCTCTCCTTTTCCTCTTGGCCTTGACATCCTCGCCTTCATGGCTCTTTCCTTTCTTCTTACTAGGACCTGGGGCACTTCTTCCTTCCTTATCCTCTGTGGTCCTCTTCCCAATAGGCATCACTAATGTATCCTCTAGCTTTGATGCCTTCTCCAAGGTGACTACACTTAGCACTTTTGTCTTTCCCTTTTCCTCCTGGGTCAGTCCACTGGTTCCTTCGTCTCCCTTAATTTCGATGCCATAATCATTTGACCTAGTTAGCACCTGTCTTGGGAATGGATACATGTCTCCCCCCATCCTTGGTGGCTTATCACATTGCGGGCTGATGTGACCCAACTCTCCACAATTATAACATGTGGGCGTCTGCCTCCAAAACCTACTATTACTTTGTCCAACACCATTTCTAGGTCTTTCTTCACCTCCTGGCTGATTTGCAAACCGCCCTCGACCTCGATTATTTCCCACTTGACCTAGCATGTTTAGGCTGAGATTCTTCATCAGATCAACCACTTGCCTCATGTCTTGCCTTAGGCCATCATCTTGCACTGCTGTAGTGACCACTGCTGGCATAACCTGAGTAGTAACAGGAACCACTGGTTCATGATGAACCCCTGACATGCGCCCTTGTAAAGACTCTATAGGCTGAAATTCAGACCTCATTGGCAAAGACTCCACCCCTAACTGGCTCATTTTCCTCAGCTTCCACTCTTTGTTCCTTGCTACCTCTAGTGCATCCTCATATGTCCTAGGCTTCTTTAGCTCCACTCTCCAACGTATATTCTCCCAAAGACCAGCCAAGAACCTGTCCTTCTTCATCATGTCAGGCGGGGGTACCTGTGGTGCTAAAGCCTTGCACATTCGCTCCCATGCCAATGAAAACTTACGTATGTACGCATCTACTGGCTCACCTTCCTTCTGCACCAAAGCCTGTACTTCTTGCCACACCTTGTCAGGATCTTCTATCTTCACAAACTCCACTTCCAACCCTGCTCGTAGATTGTCCCAACTCAACCTTACAGGTGGATCAGCCACACGCAACTCCTCTTCAAATGCTTTAGACCAAACTCGTGCATCACTCTTCAAACAAATTTGGAGAAGGCGTAACATTTGCGTAGGGTCATGAATCTGGTTGCTAATGCAGGCAACCTCCATCTTTTCCAGAAAGTCCTCCACATCTTCATCACTTCTTCCATGAAACTCCGGATAAGAGAAAGCCATGGCTAGAGAACCCCTTCAAACACACGTGCAAGAACCCAAAACTTTTCACTACCCAATCCCCAGAAACTTCAATGGAGCTCAGCTTTAGATGAGAGCAAACACATGCACATCAAATGAGTTTTCATAGTTGATCATCGGAATTACAACAGGCAAAGGACATTCCAGGATCTCTCTCAATCTTCTTGGCCCAAACATAAAGACTATGCGCTGCTGGAAAAAGATCTTCCTGGACACATGAACATTAATCTGGATTCTTTGAGTTAAATGAAATGGAGTGAACTGAGGGCCATTTTGATCATCCATTAAAGCCAACCATGAAGCTCCCAAGAAGGCACACCTGACTTAACCTCTAATTTTGCCAAAATTTCAGCAGCATAACAGCATAAATGACTCAAAAGACCAAAAAACCAGCCATCATAACTTGGGAAAATTTTGGCAGAGTTTTCCCAGAAATAGAGCAGTAGGAACCCAAAATATAGACTGTATATGTATGCATAAACTGTCAACAATAGAGCCCGAGCATCAAGTAGGACTCACTAGTACATAGCCTATGGCGAGGTCACAAAAAGGGTGCTCCAGCTACCTGTATCACCGAAAGGATCTCGACATTTGAGAATCCCCCAGCTCAATAAAAACCTCACGCTATCGACCCTCACACGAAGGCTAATGCAAATCGCGTATAGTCAAGTCTCAGAAATGACTATCTTCCAGACCAAGTCTTAGAAATGGCTGGGACTGCCAAATACAACCAAGTATGGCTCCACAAATGCGTACAATGGCAGTTTCCACAAGTAACGTACAATCCAGCAGACAATGCGCTCAAACAGGCGCCAAGTGATGCATACCCACAACAACTGCAAGTGACATCACTGCTAGTATATCACTGTTCTCCAGCTACCTGTACCTGTGTGAATCACCTGTACCTGTACCTGTACCTGTCCCTGTAACCTGTAACCTGTAACCTGTAATCTGCAACCTGCAACCTGTAATCCCGAATCTCGAAGCTTGAAGCTCGAAGCTCGAAGTAGCAGGTACTCGAAGAAGATCCTCCGTGGGGGCGCCAAAAGAACGTGAGCGGGATGAAAACACACACAGCGCCTCTATAACGACCCGACACACACTCTTGGGAAGATACACACACACACTAGGGGGCACCACTCGGCTTACTCAACACACCTGGCCGAGACAAGAAACACACCTATGGAGTGAGAGGAGAGAGATTATCCACTTGCCCACTCCACACAGAGACACACACACACACACACCCAAAAAAAACTCAGCTCAAAAGAGGAGAATTTCTGATGTTTAGATACAATTGAGCTTGGTCCAACACCAATGGGGCAAATAGCTCACACAATATAGGTAAAATAAGCCAGATACAATCACAAACTAGAGCAGAAACTTCGCTCATAGGAGAAACTTACACAGAAAAACAACAGAAAAAGAGTGAGGAATTTGGCAAAATGGACGGCGCCATCGCGTCTGGAACGGCCCAAAACCCCAGTCTACAATGTCAAAGTGCTCAAATCCGACATCGGATGAGCAGTTTACGGCCAAAACAGGCTCCAAAATGAGCAAAAACACAGTTGCGGCTGTTCCTCCTCTCTTCTCCACGTTTTTTCTGGTCTTCTCTCTGTTTTTTCAGTTCCCACACTTAGCTTTTTTAGTTGGGCACCGTTGGCCTTTTAGATGACCTCAAACGGACCCCGAATAGGCCAAAAACTGACCTCGCAGTGCATAGTTGTCACCTTTTTGCATCATTCGCACACCTGACACTCAGCTTTTTTCCAATAATGCATCTCGCCACCACGTGAAGTGGCCCCAAAAAGTGGTCCTAATGATGACCTTTCTGCATAACTCTCACAAGAAAACACCCACGTTGTGTCCGTCCTCATCCGCGTGCAAATATTGACCTCGTTCGCCCTCCTGACGCCACTAGATGCCATCTGACGCACCTGCTGACCTCACGTCGTCGGCCCGCGGATAGCTTCCTCGAGAAGTTTTACGCGCTACCAACTCCTCATTATTGTAGAAAAAACACACTAATACTGATAATAGTGAAAATCGCTGCACTATGTACATGCTGTCCTACCTGTACACATGTGGGCCCCACGTAACCACCTGGCTCTGGAAAATGGGCAATCCTTTATTTGATGCACCATGCATGTATATGTACATATGCGCAATTCCTTGCTCCAAAAAACTCCTGACAACGGTTGCAGTTCTCGTCATCTTTCCTCCCATAGACAGATGGGCAATCTGAGATTGCAAATTCAGTCATACTGGATGTATTGAAGTCTTACATTTCTGATCAGAAGACTCAATGGGAAAAGTATTTGCCCTTGATGGAATTTGCCTACAATAACACGATCCACTCTTCGACGGGGAAGGCGCCATTTGAGATTATTGAAGGTGCTACGAAGGTTCCACCCTCCTTGGCACGAAAGATAAGATTTTTGAAGCGACCAGTACACGAGGGACTTGGACATTGCTTTTGCCAAGGTCTGGGAGGCTGTAGCGAAATCTCAGGAAAGACACAAGAAGACAGCAGATCGACACCGTCGCGATTTGAAATTAAAGGAGGACGATTGGGTGCTCTTACGTTTTGAGAAGGCACGCTTGAGAAAAAAAAAGGGAAAGGAGCGGCTTTTTCCAAAGCTTGGCATGAGATACTATGGACCTTTCCAGATAAAAGAAAAGATAAATGATGTCTCCTTTAGACTGAAGCTGCCCGATACTTGGAGAATTCACAATGCTTTTCATGTGAGTCTCTTGAAGCCTTTTAAACGCGATGTGCTCGATGATGGGGAGCCAGATGAGCAACCCGAAGTGGAGGAAAGCGAGGAGATACTCGTTCCAGAACAGATACTGGCACATAAAGATAGAAATATTAAAGGGAAGTGATAAGGCGGTTCTTGTAAATTCAAGAACTATTCCTCATTGGATGCGAAGTGGATGGAGGAGGAGGACCTAGCAGATACTCCTCAGATTGTGAACCTTTACCAGATGCTCTAAGAAGTGAGGCCCTACCCACTTATTTATTGGTACAAGGGATGCCCAAAAACAGAGCCCCAAAAGCATTCGATTTTAAAAGCTTTCAAAAATAAAGCAACTTATTCAAAAAGCTGCTAATTCAGCCAACCTGGACTTCAGCCAGCGCAAAAGCAAGGAATTCCGTACTGCTGTCCATACGCGTGCACGTCAAAATGTCAAAGAATTTGCGCCGCAATTTCCGGGATTTCCATACGGATGCCACGTCAGCTTGTCGGTGCATATTGTGGAGAACCGTATTGTCTGCCACGTATCATATCCTACAGTGTGTGTATCTGTGGTAGTGCCCAACAGTATCCTTGAAACCCAAAGGGACATCAATGACTCTATATCAAAATATTGGGGCAATCTGTAGACAAAGGAGCGGAGTGACACCCCTCTTGTGCAAACCCGTTGCACTAGATTCGCCCATGCTGAAATCGGGGTTCTGTCGGAGTAGACTATGCTAAACCGAATGCTTCAATGTAAAGGTTCACAATCTGAGGAGTATCTGCTAGGTCCTCCTCCTCCATCCACTTCGCATCCAATGCGGAATAGTTCTTGAATTTAACCAAGAACCGCCTCATCAGTTTACCTTTAATCTTTCTATCTTTATGTGTCAGTATCTATTCTGGAACGAGTATCTCCTTGCTTTCCTCCACTTCGGGTTGCTCATCTGGCTCCCCATCATCGGGCACATCTCCTTTAAAAAGGCTTCAGGAGACTCACATGAAAAGCATTGTGAAGTCTCCAAGTGTCAGGCAGCTTCAATCTAAAGGAGACATCATTTATCTTTTCTTTTATTTGGAAAGCTCCATAGTATCTCATGCTAAGCTTTGGAAAAAGCCGCTCCTTTCTCTTTTTCTTTCTCAGGCGTGCCTTCTCAAAGCGTAAGAGCACCCAATCGTTCTCCTTTCATTTCAAACGCTGACTTCTCATGTCTTTCTCGACATTTCTCTAAAGCCTTCCAGACCTTGACAAAAGTGGTGTCCACATCCCGCGTGTACTGGTCGGCTTCAAACATCTTATCTTTTGTGCTTAGGAAGGGTGGAACCTTCGTAGCACCTTCAATAATCTCAAATGGCATCTTCCCCGTCGAAGAGTGGATCGTTTTATTGTAGGCAAATTCCATTAAGGGCAAAAACTTTCCCCGTGTAGTCTTCAAATCCAAAGAAGAAGACTTCGACAAATTCAGTACGACCAAATTTGCAATCTCAGATTGCTCATCTGTTTGCGGGTGGAAAGATGACGAGAACTGCAACCGTGGTGTGCCAATGTTCTCCCAAATAGCCTTCCAAAACAAACTCGTAAATCGGGGATCTCTATCAGAGTGTCACGTGACACATCCAACCCTATGTGTCCGTGGACAAGCTACATCATGACCAGGGTTGGGTTCAGTTAAGTCAGTCTAGATTTAGAAGTGATCTGGCACTTTTTGTGAGTCTATTTGTAGACCGCGCATGCCAAGTCACTTAGTATAGATGCATATCCTCTGGTTGCACACAATATGATCATAAGCATATACCTAGATGAATCCAGGATAAACCCAGATTCACCCATAAAGAAAAGTGCAAGGTATAGACCCATGGTAGTCACCCACAAGACAATATAACCATCAGCTTCATCATGCATAGTATTGACTAAATACCACGACATCCCCACTAACGTCGTCAGTGCCCAATAGTGGGTGTAGAACTAGGTACTAACATATGCTCCCAAACACAACACCACACACACATACGCACGAGCATACATCAACACAAAGTTCAACGTACTGAGTTTCTGTCATGACTCCGGAGATCAAGGGCAGACTCAGCCATAATGAAGCCTAGCACTAAAAGAAGCATTAAATCGGAAAAATTACCACAAAAATGAGGTAGTTGATAGGGCGTACGCACCACAAAAGTTAGAAAGAATTAGCACAATATCAACTGGTCGTAACTCGGACGAAAACTTCACAATGTGAAGTCTGCATGTCCGCTATACGACTAAAAAATATACCTAGATGAATCCAGGATAAACCCAGATTCACCCATAAAGGAAAGTGCAAGGTATAGACCCATGGTAGTCACCCATAAGACAATATAACCATCAGCTTCATCATGCATAGTATTGACTAAATACCACGACATCGCCACTAACGTCGTCAGTGCCCTCCCATCAGAATCCTTCAGGGGAATTTTCCAGTGCATTTAGCCTATTTTACCTTATTTTTGACATTTTTCACTTATTATTTTTAAGTGACTTTCCAACAAAAGTAGGTAGGGCAATTTTGCTAAGTTTGTAGATAAGCAAACTAGAGCTAGCACTATTTGGCAGAAGAGGCAGCAGGAGCTCCACGCTCAACAGGCAACTTCTCAGCAGAACCCCCCCCCCCCCCCCCCCCCCCCCCCCCCCCCAGGAGACCTAACGTTTTGCAGGTCCAGCATCACCTAGCGTTTTCATCACAAGATCAGCCAGCGTTTTGCCTTTGCAGATCCTGGCGACAGCAGCACCTCAGATCAGCCCAGCGTTTTTGCATTTGCAGAGCCACAGCGACAGAAGCACAGATTTTCAGCCCATAGCGTTTGTGGACAGCTGTTACAAGGTTGCAGATTTCAACCCTTAGGTCATTGTCGCCATCCCCGTCGTCGACACCGACATAGTCCCAAGTTGCATCAGTTTTCCATGCATCATCATTGTACCACTTTGTGCAATCAATCGTTGACGAGAGTGTGGGGCCTTCGGAGGAGGGTTTTACAACGTCTGTGGTGTCGTATCTCTCTTCTCTCTATCTCTCAGTCTCATACACTTGTACACACAGTGTCCACTCACTTTGTTCGTGATCATAGCACTCTCCATTAAGAACGGAAGGCTCTCCCTTCCATAAGAACTGAAAGGAACCTTGAGCAAATATGGATCATTCATCTTGAGAAAGTACAACATTCATTCTGTTGCACCTTACACAGAGACTATTGTCTCAGGCATGCCATGTAATCTGAATATCTGGGCAATGAACAATCTCGCTAAATGATCCGGCTTGATTGTTTTCTTCACTGAAATGAAATGAGCTTGCTTGCTAAATTTGTCAATAACGGTCCGGATACCATCGTGCCACCTTTGTGTCTTCGGGAGATCAAAAATGAAATCCAGAGCAATACTTTCCCAAGAGCGGGTGGGAATGGGTAAAGGTTGTAACAATCCCTGTGCTTTATGCCTGTCAAACTTAACCTTCTGGCATACCAAGCAACTGCGTACAAAATAGTCCACGTCCTTCTTGAGTCTCGGCCAAAAGAAGTATCGCTCCACACCTTTCAAGGTGGTATCAATGCCGCGATGACTTATAAATGGTGGACAGTGGCATTCGGTTAGAACCTTTTCCCTCAACGGCTATGTAACGCACAACATCGTTTTCTTCATCAAGTAGCCATCCCGAATGAAATATTCCACTACCACCTCCCCATTCTGTATTCGACTGAATACAATACATCTGAAAAATATGGATCTGTGGCGTACTGATCGACCACGTCCTCGAAGCTTCTATGATGAATAGCGGAAATAGCCAAGACCAACGGCTTTCGGGACAAAGTATCTGCCACCAAGTTCTTCTGTCTCTGCCCATGAACAATCTGCTTTTCCAATAGCTGCTTCCGTAAACTCTGATAATCAGTGAAGACCGTAAAATCCGCTTCGAGTAGGTAATGTCGCCACTGAGTAAGAGTATGGATAACCGCCAAAAGCTCTTTCTCATAAATTTGTGTTGTCGACTCCGGCCTTGAAAACAATCGGTTCTTACAGGCAATCACATGGCCTTCATGCATTAAGACCGTTTCCAAACTACGATCACAAGCATCACAATATACTTTAAATGGCTTTTGCAAGTCCAGCAAAGCCAACACTGATCCAGTAGTCAATTTCTCTTTCAGTGTCTGAAAGGCAATCACCTATGTGGGTCCCCACGAGAAAGGGACTCCTTTCTGTGTCAAAATATACAAAGGGGGCAACCTCTGCAAACTTTCTAGTCTCAATCTTGGCTGGGTCCATCTGTTCTCCTGTTGCTAAGACGATGTGTCCCAGAAAGAGTATCTCTGGTAGGAAAAAATTCACTCTTGGCATTGATCACCAACTTGTGATCTCGCAATGCCTGAAAGACCTGTATCAGATGATGTCTATGTTCTGCCTCATTCTTGGAGAAGACAATAATGCCATCAAAGAAAATGCCAACAAGAGATCTGTACTCTCTGAAAATCCTGTCCATCATTTGGTTAAAAGTCGTTGGAGCATTGGTGGGGCCAAAAGGCATCACCAAAAATTCATACAAACCGAAGGTCGTCCGAAAAGTTGTCTTGTAGACATCTCCCGGCACGATTCAGATCTGATGATATCCGCTTTTCAAATTGATCCTGTTGAAACAAGAGGATCCCTGTAGTCTATCAAGAATATCATCGATCCTCGGAATCAGAAATCTGTTCTTGATGATGATTTTATTGAGAGCTCTATAATCAATGCACATTCTCCAAGATCCGTCTTTCTTTAAAACCAACAACACCGGAGAGCAGTAAGGTGATGTACTCCGCTGGATAAGACCCTTTTCCAAGAGGTCTTTCACTTGGTTCATAATCTCTTCGGCTCACACAGTAAGGTGACCAATTCGGTAGTGTGCTTCTAGGTATCAGATCAATAGTATGATCCTCAGGACGAGCTGGTGGCAACTTGCCTGGCAGGCCCTCAGAAAAATGATTGGTGTAATGGCAACATCCCGTCCGGGTGCCGCTAGAACTACCTACGCCTGTGGCCTCAACCTGTCGGGCGTAATTCCAAATTGAGCCGCCAATTCAAGTGAAAAGAAGTTGGCCTTGGATCCTCCATCGGCTTCCTGATCTTTCACTTTGTCCCAAGTACGGCAAAGTTTTGTACTTTCGTTCATCTGATTCGGTTCGGCCCCACGCAATGTGGTACCAGTTCTGCTTTCATCTGCCTTTTCTGTCACATTCCTCTGCTGCTCTAGAACTCTCTAGCCTGTCTTCTATCTGTTCTTGCTGTGCCTTTTTGGAGCACTTTGCGGAGATGTGTCCAAATTCCTCGCAACCAAAACACTTCCCCTCTTTGAGATAGATAGCCCTTTCTCTAAGAGTCTGTCGGGGACGTGTATCTTTCTTTTCTTTGTCTTTGTCACAAGACGGGCACCACGTGCCAATAGACAAGAACAGACTGAATAGACTTTTAGCACTTCAATAACAAATGAACTGAAAGAGAGGGATGACACGCGACACGGAGTGGCGGAATTCCACCCCAGAGAATATTGGCCCCAAAACTTGACGCCTCTTTCGGCATTTCTTTATATTGCATCACAGAACAAGCCAGTACTCTAGACTCTGCACCTTCGCCAGGAAGCATGCCAGGGAATGAGCCCTAGTCTCATATTTAAAGGCCCTTGGCCTGAAAAGCAATTATAGTAAAAAGCCTTTAAAACTCATAAGCTTCTGGTCCAAAAGCAAAGCCAAAAAGTTGTCAGCAAATCACGGAAATCCGTACAGCTTGCCACGTCATCAGCCAACGCAATTTTCGAAAATCTCCCTGCTGCCCTTAGGGTTAGGGTCAGGGTTTCTGCAGTTTTAGGGTTAAGGTTTCCAGAATTAGGGTTTGCAGGTTTTAGGGTTAGGGTTTCCAGAATCAGAGTTTGCAAGTTTTAGGGTTAGGGTTTCCAGGATTAGGGTTTTAGGAGTTAGGGTTTCTGATAGAAATTAGGGTTAGGGTTTCTACTCTCAGGCAACCACGTCATCACTTTGTGACACTTCTTCTGTTACTTGTTCTTCTTAGGGTTTAGGCCCCTCGGCCAACATCTGTAAGTTGGCTCCATTCTTTAGGCTTTGATACGTGAGCAGTTTGTGACATCTCCCCTTCTTGAAAGAGAGTAATCGTCCACGATTACAGCATATCTGCAAAACAACTCAAGTTAGCTCAAAATTTCCGAGGGACAATTAGTTTGCTCTTTTCATTAAGGAGTTAGCTTCTCCTTTCTGCTCTTTTGATCAAGGAGTTAGCTTCTCCTTTCGGCTGTTTTGATCAAGGAGTTAGCTTCTCCTTTCTGCTCTTTTGATCAAGGAGTTAGCTTCTCCTTTTGTCCAGATCGGAACTCTTGATATTCCGGCGTAGTAAAATTAGCCATCACACCCAAACCGTACTGATCTTCCACAGGTGTCTTGATGCACTAAAATTACATACCTAGGCAATCCAATCCAATTAGGAATATTCAGTAATTGGCACATCACAATGCAACACAAATGCTTATATATGCATGTTACAAGACACAACAAACAGCGCCGCTGAGCACTCCCCTGAGACAAACGGTCTGCGGTATGAAGCTACTCAACGACTACCTCGTCACTCCCTCTTCAAATAACTTAAAAAGGTTCGGGCCATGAGCTCAAAGAACTGTACAACGAAATGCTCCCCAGGCATCGGCCTGCGTCGTTCGGAGGTTTTCTAGCATACAACGGAACGCTCCCCAGGCATCGGCCTGCGTCGTTCCAAGGTTTTTAGACATACAACGAAACGCTCCCCAAGCATCAGCTCGCGTCGTTCCGAGGTTCAAACAATACCAAAACAATATTTCTCACTTCTCCACCCGGGAGTAAAATCACCAATCATTGAAACCAATATCAAACCAGAGTCAAACAATTCAAATCGGCACCAAAACAGGTTCAAAACAGATACCATCTATTTCAAACAAATTCCAAACAGGATCACCAAACAAGATCAAACAGAACTCAAACTTAAAAAGCAATCTCGACACAATCGAGCTCGAAAAGTCGACTAACTTTCCATCTTGAAACGTGCACCAAAAATTAGGGTTAGGTTCCTTCCATGATATCGTAGCCGAGGCATCGGCCTGCGTCGTTCCAAGGTTTTTAGACATACAACGAAACGCTCCCCAAGCATCAGCTTGCGTCGTTCCGAGGTTCAAACAATACCAAAACAATATTTCTCACTTCTCCACCCGGGAGTAAAATCACCAATCATTGAAACCAGTATCAAACCAGAGTCAAACAATTCAAATCGGCACCAAAACAGGTTCAAAACAGATACCATCTATTTCAAACAAATTCCAAACAGGATCACCAAACAAGATTAAACAGAACTCAAACTTAAAAAGCAATCTCGACACAATCGAGCTCGAAAAGTTGACTAACTTTCCATCTTGAAACGTGCACCAAAAATTAGGGTTAGGTTCCTTCCATGAGATCGTAGCCGAGCACAACATGGTTCAGCAGCTCTTGGACAGACAGTGTTCGTCTGGCGGCGATGGTAGTCCCAAGACATAACAATCGCACCGGACCTCCAAGGTCATCTGCTCGTGAAGAGACATCTACTAAGAGATGTCGAGAAATTTCAACTTGTAATCTGCTAGGGTTTCCATGGCAAGCATTTCAGAATACCCCACTCTGTCAGAAGTTGCACTCCGAAGAAAGATGTCAGAAACCATATAACTTCGGGCAATTTTTTTTTTTTTTTCTTGAAAGCTTGCCAAGTACTTGGAGTATGCTGCTTGGTAGCTGTAGACATCAACATCTGCGTGGCACTGCTTGTGAGAAAAACAGTGACTTGAAACAAATCTGGATCCTTCTCTTGTAAGTGCTCTTAATTGGCTTATGCCCTGTAAGACATGAGCGGTGAAGACGGGAGCGCGTCCGATGCGCGATGAAGTAAGGGTGGGAGTGGCTAATAAGATAACTCGAATAAAGCTCTGTCTGCTCTTTTGTAGGACCGGTATGCTTTCAGAAAAGCACATGCCTGATGCTCTGATACCACTGTCACAAGACGGGCACCACGTGCCAATAGAAAAGAACAGACTGAATAGACTTTTAGCACTTCAATAACAATTGAACTGAAAGAGAGAGACGACACATGACACGGAGTGGCGGAATTCCACCCCAGAGAATATTGGCCCCAAACCTTGGCGCCCCTTTCGGTATTTCTTTATATTGCATTGACATAGTACAAGCCGGTACTCTAGACTCTGCACCTTCGCCAGGAAGCATGCCAGGGAATGAGCCCTAGCCTCATATTTAAAGGCCCTTGGCCTGAAAAGCCATTATAGTAAAAAGCCTTTAAAACTCAAAAGCTTCTGGTCCAAAAGCAAAGCCAAAAAGATGCCAGCGTAAATCACGAAAATCCGTACAGCTTGCCACGTCATCAACCAGCGCAATTTTCGGAAATCTCCCTGCTGCCCTTAGGGTTAGGGTTAGGGTTTTTGCAGTTTTAGGGTTAGGGTTTCCAAAATTAGGGTTTGCAGGTTTTAGGGTTAGGGTTTCCAGAATTAGGGTTTGCAGGTTTTAGAGCTAGGGTTTTCAAAATTAGGGTTTCAGCAGTTAGGGTTTCTGGCAGAAATTAGGGCTAGGGTTTCTACTCTCGGACAACCACGTCATCACTTTGTGACACTTCTTCTATTACTTGTTCTTCTTAGGGTTTAGGCCCCTCGGCCAGCATCTGTAAGTTGGCTCCATTCTTTAGGCTGACATGTCACCAGTTTGTGACACTCTTTCTCTTTCTACTTTCATTATTAGAAGTCTGTTGGGTTCGCTGAGTCAAGATCTCATCTGTGATGTAAGTCAGATTGCCTGAATGTATCGCAAAACCTCGTTTCTCATGACCCATCAATTCTTGAATAGAATTCGACTTTTGTTCCAAGCAGTATTCTCAGATCTTTGTAGGAAGTCCGTAGCAAAACCGCTCATTCTATTCCTTAAACGAGACCTTGTTCAATGAAAAGGTCGGTAGAAAAGAGTTCCAAAATCTCTTGCAATAAGCGTCCAGAGAATCTCCCTTGGCCATCTGAAGATGATTCCAAGTTGTTCGTATATCTCGTTCGTACTCCCGAGTCAGCCAAAAAAAGCCTTTTGAATTTCAATCATTTAATCGGAGCTTCCTTTCTCAGTAGGAGAGTGGACCACCATGTTCGAGCATTTCTCTTGAAGAAAGAGATAGCCCTCCGAATCTTGGAGTGCTCTTAGTAATGCCCTCCAGAGGAAGCTATGTCAAACTGTTGTATGAAGGCCAAAGCCCTCGGAGCATCTCGGAATCCAAAAAGGATTCAAATTGAATCGATTGTCCACCTTCTTTAAATTCTTTTGTTTTCTTGCTCTTGGCTTCGAGTAAGTCATATTGGTTGGCTCTGTAGAAGTGCTTCTTTTCGAGAGTGTGTGTCCATGTCTTTCTGCGAGTACATGTTCCGCTTTTCTGCACTCATCTATCTTTTCGGCTTTCCTCCCTATCTGAGAGGAGAAGCAATGGCCACATGCCATCTTGAGTAAATCTTATCAATCAGGTGTTTTGCCCATCTCGGGTCCTTGGAGTACTTAATCAATCTGTTCACAAATATGCCAATCTGCAATTGACGTTTGTACTCCTTTCTGGCAAACTTGTCTGAAAAAAGTTTGCCCAAATCTTCATTCTTTTCTTCAGTTCCTGCGTCGGATTTTCAGCTTTTCAGCTTTTCAGCTTTTCTTTGCCTTTCCACTGAGAGGTGTCATCTCTGGCAGATTCTTCACGAGAACCCATGTGTAATCTGGGATTCTTTATGGCTTTATGCCTTGTAAGACAGAGCGATGAAGACGGGAGCACACCCGATGCGCGATGCAGGGCGCTTTAGCGAAATCTCAGGAACGACACAAAAAGGCAGCAGATCGACATCGACGAAATTTGAAATTAAAGGAAGACGATTGGGTTGAGAAGGCACGCCTAAGAAAGAAAAAGGGAAAGGAGCAGCTTTTTCTAAAGCTTAGCATGAGGTATTATGGCCCTTTCCAAATAAAAGAAAAGATAAATGAGATCTCCTTTAGACTCAAGCTGCTCGATACTTGGAAGATTCACAATGCATTTCATGTGAGTCTATTGAAGCCTTTTAAAGGTGATGTGTCCGATGATGGGGAGCCTGATGAGCAACCCGAAGTGGAGGAAAGTGAGGAGATACTCCTTCCAAAACAGATTTTGGCACACAAGGACAAAAAGATAAAAGGTAAAGTGATTAGGCGATTCTTGGTTAAATTCAAGAACTGTCCTGCATTAGACGCGAAGTGGATGGAGGAGGAGGACCACTCCTCAAATTTTGAAACTTTACCTTGAAGCATTCGGTTTAGCATAGTCTACTTCGATAGAACCCCGAATTTAGCAAGGGTGAATCCAGTGCAGTGGGTTTGCACAAGAGGGGAGTCACTCCGCTCCTTTGTCAACGGATTACCCCGATTTTGAATAGTCATTGATGTCCCCTTTGGGTTTCAGGGATATTAATGGGCTGAGTAGTATTTTGTTGTATGACTTTATGTGTAACAAACTTTGGACACTCCAAGTCGAGAGTCTACCACGGCACCACAAATAATCTCTTCAAACAACTCATAGTTCACAATTGATTCAACACTGGCCTGACCGGCGGAGTTCCGTGCCTAAAGACTGGCGCCCCTTTTGGTATTTTCTTTTGTATTAATCTGTGTTCAAAGTACAAGAGTGCGGGCAGGCGCTCACCCTCAGACTCTACGTTCAGATGCTTTGAGTTATGAGGCCCTGCCTGCTTATTTAAAGAGTACAAGGGATGCCAAAAGCAGAGCCCCAAATGCTGAAAATCACAAGCCAAAAGCTATGTGGAAAAAAAAAAGCATATTCCACCTTCTCTCTCTCTCTCTCTCTCTCTCTCTCTCTCTCTCTCTCTCTCTCTCTCTCTCTCTCTCTCTCTCTCTCTCTCTCTCTCTTCATTGCGTAAATAAAGCAAGGCCAAAAAGCTGTAAAAACAACGTCGAAAATTCTGCCGCGATTTGCGGGCTGCCACGTCAACATTTCGCGTAATTTTCGGGAATTCCAGCCACGTCAGCAGTTAGCCTCATTTCTGGTGCTGGCCAACCTGCAATCCATGCTAGGAGAGGGTGTGTGTGTGTACTAGGCAGCCACGTCACCAGATTGTGACATACCCCCCTCTTGAAAGCATTGTAATCGCCCTCGATCACGCCTGCAAAACAGACAGAAGCCATAAACTGTCTTAGCACAGACTGACTGTTAGTACCTATGCACTAGGAACACACATTTAGCACATGTACCAATCACGGTCACATCACACAACATCACAGGACATCACTTGACATCACATGACAAATCACATTCAACATTCATTCGGATCTTAGACCATGATATTTATCGTCGATGAGGTTAGGAATCGCATCTAGATCCAATGAGGAACTCATAGATGCCCGATTGACTAACCCCTATTACAACCATGTTTATTCGAGATCATTTAGACCAAAATGCTACAATCATTTCGTCTATTAGTTCCTGCACTTATAACAAGTCAAGAACAAATCAGTTTCATATTCCGGAATTCCATTTCATAAAGTCATACAGCAGAATACTGTCAGCTCTCAGTATCCCTGAAGCTCAAAGAGACATCAGTGACTCTAGTATTCTAAAAATCAAGGCATCTGTTGACAAAGGAGCGGAGTAACTCCCCTCTTGTGCAACCCACTGCACCAGATGTCCGGCCAAGTTGAATTCTGGGTTCCATTTGGAATAGACTATGCTAAACCAAAAGCTTCAAGGTAAAATTTCACAATCTGAGGAGTATCTGCTAGGTCCTCCTCCTCCATCCACTTCGCATCCAATGCAAGATACTTCTTGAATTGAACCAAGAACCGCCTTCGTACTTTACCCTTATTCTTTCTGTCCTTATGTGCCAAAATTTGTTCAGGAACAAGGATCTGCGTTTTCCTCCACTTCGGGTTGCTCATCACGCTCCCCATCTTCGGGCACATCACCTTTAAAAGGTTTCAAGAGACTCACATGAAATGCATTGTGAATCCTCGAAGTGTTAGGCAGTTTCAGTCAGAAGGAGACATCATTGATCTTTTCGGAGATCTGGAAAGGTCCGTAGTATCTCATACTAAGCTTTGGAAAAAGCCTATCCTTTCCCTTTTTTCTTTCTTAGGCGTGCTTTCTCAAAACGTAAGAGCACCCAATCATCCTCCTTCAATTTTAAATCGTTGCCTTTTTCTGTCTTTCTTAAGATTTCTGCAAAGCCTCGCGGACCTTGGCAAAAGCCATGTCAAAGTCGCGCGTATACTCATCAGCTTCAAAAATATTATCTTTCGTGCTTAGGAAGGGTGGAACCTTCGCAACACCTTCAATAATCTCAAATGGCACCTTCCCCGTCGAAGAGTGTATCGTGTTGTTGTAGGCAAATTCTACCAAAGGTAGATTGTAACAGACTTGGACACTCCAAGTCAAGAATCAATCACCCAAGGTTGCATCCGTACGTATTGTACGTACGGATCCGTACAATACAGTACAGCCATACGGTACGGTACGGTTCCGTACGTACGGATAGATAGTGTACGGATTTTTTATTTTTATTTTTTCCCCCTTTCACAATTTTTTTTTTTTGTTTTTTTGTTTTTTTTTATAGGGGCATCTTGCCATTGGGCAATGGACTAAAGTTTATTGTATTATATAGTGTATTCCCATTTTTCTGTCTTTTTGATGGTAGAGTCTAGACTGGTCACTATAGTATGATGTATCCATCTTTGTATGAGGATTGATAATCCGTCCTCAATCTTGACTCTTGATGTTTTATGTATTTTGATTCCGGTATCATGGTATGTTGAAGTTTTAAGTTTTAACTTTTCGCAATCGTGACTCATGTTTAGTGCTATTGAAATTTGACTAAGTGATGTAGTACGGATAACATTTGAAGCAGTATCTAATGGACATTGAAGCAGTATCTAATGGATATTTGAAGTAGTATCTATGTCTAGACTCTATGTAGTTCCTAGTATGTATAGGCTGAAAAAGGCTAAAGTCACTATTCTTTTTGTTGTTACAAATGTTACGTACTGGTCACGTACCTTAAAGGCCAATCCGTACAGAAGTACGTACCTTACGTACTGATTACGTACCGTACACTCCGTACCTTTCCACCTTGCAATCACCATCGCACCAAATAACCACTTCAAAACAATTCACAGATCACAATAGATTTGCACTGGCCCGGCGGAGTTCCGTGCCTAGAGATATTAGCCCCAAAGACTGGCGTCCCTTTCAATATTTCTTTATGTATTAAATCAATGTCAAAGTACAAGAGAGCGGTTAGGGTTTCACTCTCAGACTCTGCGTCCAGATGCTCTGCAGAGTGAGTCCTAATCCGCTTATTTAAAGATTACAAGGGATGCCCAAAAGCTTCCAAAATTTAAAAGCAAAAATTCTCTCTCTCTCTCTCTCAGGAGAGTAAAAAATAAAGCAATCAATTTTTCTCTCTCTCTCTCTCTCTCTCTCTTGGCCCATGTGTAGAGAAAAGCAAGGCATTTGCGTCGCTAGCTTGGCTTGCTTTTCAGCTCCGTAAAATCTGGAAACTTTCGTACTGTTGCTAGGTGGCATTTCAGCCGCCAGGTTAGGGTTTCAGCCACTTTAGGGTTTCAGTCAGCAATGAGGGTTAGGGTTTGCAAGAATTAGGGTTTGCAAGAATTAGGGTTTTTGCTCTCGGTAGGCACGTCATCACTTTGTGACATACCCCCCTCTTGAAAGCATTGTAATCGCCCGCCGCGATTATGTCTGTACGAGCATGCCACTTCGAAACTATTGACATTTGTACATTCCCAGAGCAAATTAGGCATATATTTATGTGAAAAAGCATTCCATGGTGCCACGTGTACAAATGTACAAATGCCTAATTTGCTCTGGGAATGTACAAATGTCAATAGTTTCGAAGTGGCATGCTCGTATGAGCAAAGTCTGTAACAATTATGAGCATTTGTCTGTACGAGCATGCGATTATGAGCATTGTAATTGCCCGCGATTATGTCACATCACCTGACATCATAGGACATCACTAGACATCACAGGACATCACATGACATTCAACATTCATTCGGATCTCAGACCATGATTTATCGGCAATGTAACTAGCAATCACATCTAGGTCCAATCAGGACCTCATCGATGTCCGATGGACTAACCCCTATTGCAACCATGTCTATTCTAGGTCAATCAGACCAAAATGCTATAGTCATTTCGTCTATCACTTCCTGCACTTAAAAGAAGTCAAGAACAAATCAGTATCATAATAAAAAATTCCATTTCATTAAAGTCATACAGCAGAATACTGTCAGCTTTCAGTATCCCTGAAGCTCAAAGAGACATCAGTGACTCTAGTATCTAAATCAAGGCATCTGTTGACAAAGGAGCGGATTGACTCCCCTCTTGTGCATCCCACTGCACGACATCTCCGACCAAGCTGAATTCTGGATTCCATTTGGAGTAGACTATGCTAAACCAAAAGCATCGAGGTAAAGTTTCATAATCTGAGGAGTATCTGCTAGGTCCTCCTCCTCCATCCACTTCGCATCCAATGCAGGATAGTTCTTGAACTTAACCAAGAACCGCCTTCGGACTTTACCTTTATTCTTCGTATCCTTATGCGCCAAAATCTGTTCAGGAACAAGGATCTCCTCGTTTTCTTCCACTTTAGGTTGCTCATCAGGCTCCCCATCATCAGGCACATCACCTTTAAAAGGTTTCAAGAGACTCACATGAAATTGTGAATCCTCCAAGTGTCTGGCTGTTTCAATCGGAAGGAGACATCATTTATCTTTTCAGTGATCTAGAAAGGTCCGTAGTATCGCATACTAAGCTTTGGAAAAAGCCTCTCCTTTCCCTTTTTCTTTCTTAGGCATGCCTTCTCAAAACGTAAGAGCACCCAATCATCCTGCTTCAATTTCAAGTCGCGACGATGGCGATCTGCTGCCTTTTTCTCTCGTTCTTGAGACTTCTGCAAAGTCTCGCGAACCTTGGCAAAAGCCGTGTCCAAGTCTCGCGTATATTCATCCGCTTCAAAGATCTTATCTTTCGTGCTTAGGAAGGGTGGAAACCTTCGCAGCACCTTCAACAATCTCAAATGGCGCCTTCCCCGTCGAAGAGTGTATCATGTTATTATAGGCAAATTCCACCAAAGGTAAGTACTTTTCCCCTTGAGTCTTCTGATCTGAGATATAAGACTTCAATAAATCTAGAACCACTGAATTTGCAATCTCAGATTGCCCATCAGTCTGCGGGTGGAACGATGATGAGAACTGCAACTGCGTCCAATGTTCTCCCCTTCCAAAACAAACTTGTAAATCTAGGGTCTCTGTCGGAGACAATCGTCTCAGGCATGCCATGTAATCTGAAGATCTGGGCCACAATCAGTCTCGCTAAGTGATCTGGCTTGACTGTTTTCTTCACTTGAATGAAATGAGCATGTTTGCTAAATCTGTCAATAACAGTCCAGATACCATGGTGACCACTCTGTGTTCTCGGGAGATCAAAAATGAAATTCATTGCAATACTTTCCCAGGGACAGGTGGGTATGGGTAAAGGCTATAACAATCCTTGTACCTTATGCCTGTCAAACTTGACCTTCTGGCATACTAAGCAACTGCGCACAAACTCTTCCACATCCTTTTTGGGTCTCGGCCAAAAGAAGTATCTCTCTACCCCTTTCATGGTGGTAGCAATGCCGTGGTGACCCGTAAAAGGTGGGCAGTGGCATTCAGTCATAACCTTTTCCCTCAACGGCTGTGTAACGCACATGGTTTTTCTCACCAAGTAGCCTTCCCCAATGGAGTATCCTGCTATTGTCTCCCCATCCCGTATTTGTGTGAAAAATCTGCAAAATCTGTATCTATGGCATACTGATCGACCATATCCTCGAAGCTCCTATGATGTATCGCGGAAATAGCCAGAACCAATGGCTTCCGAGACAAAGCATCTGCCACTACATTCTTCTGTCCCTGAACATGGACAATCTGGAAGTGAAACTGTGACAAGATGTTCGCCCACCGCATCTGTTTTTCCGAAAGCTACTTCTGTGACAAGAAGTAGCGCAAACTCTCATGGTCTGTAAAGACAGTAAAATCCGCTCCGAGTAGGTAATGCCTCCACTGAGTAAGAGCATGGATAACCGCCAAAAGCTCTTTCTCATAAATCTGTGCTGTCATCTACGGCCTAGAGAACAATCGGCTCTCGTAAGCAATGACATGGCCTTCTTGCACTAAGATCGCACCCAAAACTACGACCACAAGCATCACAATATACTTCAAATGACTTCTGCAAGTCCGGCAAAGTCAAAACTGGTCCGATAGTCAATTTCTCTTTCAATGTCTGAATGGCAGTCACCTCTGTGGATACCCACGAGAAAGGGACTCCTTTCTGTGTTGTGTCAAGATATGCAAAGGGGAAGCAACCTCTGCAAACTTTCGTATGAACCGCTTGTAGTACGAACAAAATCCCAAGAAGCTTCTAACTTCATGGACATTCTTCAAATCGGGCCAATCACGTATAGTCTCTATCTTGGCCGGATCCATTTGCACTCTTGCTGCTGAGACAATGTGTCACAAAAGTGTATCTCTCATAGGAAAAATTTACTTTTCTTTGCATTAATCACCAACTTGTGATCTTGTAATGCCTGAAAGACCTGAAGCAGATGATTTCTGTGTTCTGCCTCATTCTTGGAGAAAATAATGATGTCGTCAAAGAAAGTGCCACCAAATAGCCTGTACTCTCGAAAAATCCTGTCCATCATCTAATTAAATGTCGCAAGAGCATTGGTTAAGCCAAAAGGCATCACCAAAAACTCAAATAACCCAAAAGTAGTCCGAAAGGCTGTCTTGTAGACGTCTCTCGGTGCGATTCGGATCTGATGATATCCACTCTTCAGGTCAATCTTGCTAAAGCACGAGGATCCTTGTAACCTGTCGAGTATATCATCGATCCCATGAATCGGAAATCTGTTGTTGATGGTGATTTTGTTGAGAGCTGTATAATTGATGCACATTCTCCAAGATCCGTAAAACCAACAACACTGGAGAGCAATACGGTGAAGTACTAGGCTGGACAAGACCCTTTTCCAAGAGGTCTTTCACTTGGTTCATAATCTCTTCATTCTATCTCGGCTCACACGGTAAGGTGGCTGGTTCGGTGGTGTGCTTCCAGGTATCAGATCAATGGTATGATCTTCAGGACGAGCAGGTGGTAACTCGCCTGGTAGGCCTTCTGAGAAGCAATCGGCGTGAGTGGAGAAAATCTTGGCGTTCTTTATCAAGTTTAGACATATTTGTCCTATCCTTATCGCTCAATTCTTTCATAAAGATCTAGTAAACAAACAGACCGGATTTCATTAATTTTGAAATGGCCGAAGCCGATACAATAGGGACAGACTCGCCCTTCAATTTAATATCAAGTACAATTGTTCTGCCCTTCTCTGTAGTCAAAGTCGCTTTCCTCGCCCGATAATCGACCAGGGCGTTGTTCTTGTGGTACCAGGGAATCCCTAAGAGAACATCACAACCCTCCAAAGGCATTATGAAGAAGTTCTCATGCCCCAAATACCCCCAACAATGCAACCAAAGTTTGCCAATGACGGGTGTAATGGCTACATCCTTGCCGGGTGCCGCAAGAACTGCCTCCGCAAGTGGTTCCATCCGATCGGGAGTGAACCCGAGCCGCGCCGCCAATTCCGCTGAAATGAAGTCGGCCTTGGCTCCTCCATCAAAGAAGATCAGGGCTTCTTGATCTTTGACTTTGTCCCAAGCTCGGCAAAGTTTTGTACTCTCGTCCATAGTGTTGGGATCGGTACCCACACAATCTGAAACTAGTACTGTTTTCATCTTGCCTTTTCGTCCACGTTCCTCAGCTGCTCTCGAACTCTCAGGCGTGTCGTCGTCCTTATCATTCTGTTCTTTCTGTGCCTTTTGAGGGCACTTCGGCGGAGATATGTCCATGTTCCCCGCATCCAAAGCACTTCCCCTCCTTGATGAATCGAGCTCGCTCCTGAGGAGTAAGCTTGGGTCGTGCATCCTTTTTCTCTGGGTTGCTCTTTTTCTTTTTACTTTCATTCCCAGAAGTCTGTTCGGCTCGTTGTGTCATGGCCTCATCTGTGGGGTAGGTCAGACTGCCAGAGTGAATGGCAAAGCCTCTCTTCGCATGACTCATTAACTCCTAAATAGAAGCTGACTTCTGCTCCAAGCAGTGATCTTGGATCTCATCAACTCCTGAATAGAAGCTGACTTCTATTCCAAGCAGTGATCTCGGATCTCTGTTAAGGTAGACCCAAGGTGAACCGCTCAATCTGTTCTCTGAACGAGATCTTCTTGAATGAAGAGGCGGGTAGAAAAGAGCTCCAGAATCTCTCACAGTAAGCATTTATTGTATCTTTCTTGGTCATCCGAAGATGGTTCCAAGCAGCTCGTATATCTCGTTCATACTCTTGCGTCAACCAAGAAGAAATAAAAAGCTTCTTAAAAATTTCAGCCATTTAATTGGCGCAGTCTTGTTTAAAAGAAGCGTGGACCACCAAGTACGAGCATTCCCCTTAAAGTAAGAGGCAGCTCTCCGAATCTTGGAGTGCTCTGAGTAGCGTCCTCACGCGAAAGCGATGTCAAACAAAGACAGAGCCTTCGAAGCATCTGAGTATCCTGAAAAAGTATCAAATTTGATCGAGTGTCCACCTTCCTTAAACTCTCGGACTTTCTTGCTTTTATCTTCCAGAAAGTCATACTGGTTGGCTTTATAAAAATTCTTCTTGTTCGCATAAAAGTTTCCGTCATTGGAGTCTAAACTGTCTGTAGATGAGTCCTCAGGAGAACTGTAGAACTGTCAGTCTCTGGGCGAGATTTAGCCTTCTTTGCCTTTTTCTTGTCCTTTCCGAAGCATTTTTTCTTGCTTCGCTTTTTACCTTTTCCGTCTTCTTCGCTCGAATCTGAAGAGCTAGAAGAACTGTCAGAAGAAGAAGAAGAACTGGGTAATCCTTCAAAGTGAACACGCTTCTTCTGTTTCTTTGCTTTGTCAAATGTCGACTGACGACCCAAATAACCCGGGAAGTCAATGTCCTGCTTTTTTTGCCTTGCTTTTTGGCTTTCTTTTGCGCGTCAAAAAGCTTAGCAATCCGTGCATCAACCACCTCTTCTAATTCCTTCTCTGAATATTTCTTGTGAGCAGAAGGCTTCTTGAGAGCAGGTTTCGGGGGTGGTGTAGTGGTTTTCTGCCACTGCTCATGCACTTCCTGAAAAGAAGTCTCGCTCATATATTTTGCAAATTTTGGGTCCTTCGCAAAATTGAGCATCATCTTTGTTGCATCGCCGATCAATTGACGACGCTCCATCTCTTGTCGCTCCGCCTGAGTAGGTCGAGGCGGGCCATACTCTCTGCCGGAATCTTCGTTGTGATCCCTACCCGCATCTCCAGATGCAGAGGGAGTCGAATGATCCTTGCGTGAAGCCATAGGTGCCACGGGAAAAAAATTGGGGATCGGATTTCCCGTAGAAGAGAAATCGGCCGTGCTCTGATACAAGTATAACAGACTTGGACACTCCAAGTCAAGAATCAATCACCATAGCACCAAATAACCACTTCAAAACAATTCACAGATCACAATAGATTTGCACTGGCCGGACGGAGTTCCGTGCCTAGAGGTATTGGCCCCAAAGACTGGCGCCCCTTTCAGTATTTCTTTATGTATTAAACAATGTCAAAGTACAAGAGAGCGGTTAGGGTTTCACTCTCAGACTCTGCATCCAGATGCTCTGCAGAGTGAGCCCTAATCCGCTTATTTAAAGATTACAAGGGATGCCCAAAAGCAGAGCCCCAAAAGCTTCCAAAATTTAAAAGCAAAAATTTTCTCTCTCTCTCTCTCTCTCTCTCTCTCTCTCTCTCTCTCTCTCTCAAAGAGTAAAAAATAAAGCAATCAATTTTTCTCTCTCTTGGCCCATGCATAGAGAAAAGCAGGGAATTTGCGTCGCTAGTTGGGCTTGCTTTTCAGCTCCGTAAAATCCGGAAACTTTTGTACTGCTGCCACGTGGCATTTCAGCCGCCATGTTAGGGTTTCAGCCACTTTAGGGTTTCAGCCAGCAGTTAGGGTTAGGGTTTCCAAAAATTAGGGTTTCTGCAAATCAGTTTCTGGCAGAAATTAGGGTTTGCAGGAATCAGGGTTTCTGCTCTCGGTAGCCACGTCATCACTTTGTGACATAGATACTTTTCCCATTGAGTCTTCTGATCCGAGATATAAGACTTCAATAAATCTAAAATCACTGCATTGGCAATCTCAGATTGCCCGTCAGTCTGGGGTGGAAAGATGACGAGAAGTGCAACTGCGTACCAATGTTCTCCCAAATTGCTGTCACAAAGTAATGGCGTGGCTATCGAGAGCAGAAACCCTGATCTCTCCAGAAACCCTAAAACCTGCAAACCCTAATTTATGCCAAAAACCCTAATTTCTGGAAACCCTAACCCTAACTGCTGGCTAAAACCCTGAATTTGGCTGAAACCCTAAAATTGGCGGCAGGAATGCCACGTGGCAGCAATACGGATTTCCGGGAATTGCGGACGTTGATTTGCAGCTTTTGAGCGACGCAATGTTGTTGCTTTTTCTCTACGCATGGGCAAGGAGAGAGAGAGAGAGAGAGAGAGAATTGACTGCTTTATTTTTGTAAAAACTCAAGTGAGTTTGTGAGAGAAACAAAAAGAGAGTTTGCTTTTGGAACTGAAGCTTTTGGGGCTCTGCTTTTGGCATCCCTTGTAAATTTTAAATAAGTGGTTTAGGGCTCACTCTGGAGAGCATCTGGACGCAGAGTCTGAGAGTGAAACCCTAACCGCTCTCTTGTACTTTGACACTGATTAATACATAAAGAAATACCGAAAGGGACGTCAGTCTTTGGGGCCAATATCTCTAGGCACGGATCTCCGCCGGGCCGGTGCAAATCTATTGTGATCTGTGGATTGTTTTGAAGTAGTTATTTGGTGCTATGGTGATTGATTCTTGACTTGAAGTGTCCAAGTCAGTTACAGTGGTATCAGAGCACGGCCGATTTCTCTTCTACGGGAAATCCGATCCCCAAAAAAGAAAAAATTCCCGCGGCACCTATGGCTTCACGCAAGGATCAGTCGACTCCCTTTGCATGCGGAGATGTGGGCAGGGATCACAACGAAGATTTTGGCAGAGAGTATGGTCCGCCTCCACCTACTCAGGCAAAGCAAAGAGAGATGAAGCGTCGGCAATTAATCGGCGACGCAACAAAGATGATGCTCAGTTTTGCGAAGGATCCAAAATTGGCAAAATACATGAGCGAGACTTCTTTTCAGGAAGTGCATGCGCAGTGGCAGAAAACCACTACACCACACCCGAAACCCACTCTCAAGAAACCGTTTGATCACAAGCAATATTCAGAGAAGGAACTAAAAGAGGTGGTTGATGCACGGATTGCTTAGCTTTTTGACGCGTAGAAGAAAGCTAAAAAGCACGGCAAAAAGCAGAAGAAAGGCACTGACTTCCCGGGTTATTCGGGTCGTCAGTCGACATTTGACAAAGCAAAGAAACAGAAGAAGCGTGTTCACTTTGAAGGAGTACCCAGTTCTTCTTCTTCTTCTTCTTCTTCTTCTGACAGTTCTTCTAGCTCTTCAGATTCGAGCGAAGAAGACAGAAAAGGCAAAAAGCGAAGCAAGAAACAACGCTTCGGAAAGGGCAAGAAAAAGGCAAAGAGGTCTAAATCTCGCCCAGTAACTGATAGTTCTACAGAGGACTCGTCTACAGACAGTTCAGACTCTGATGACGGAAACTTGTATGCGAACAAGAAGAATTTTTACAAAGCCAACCAGTATGACTTTCTGGAAGATAAAAGCAAGAAAGTCCGAGAGTTTAAGGAAGGTGGACAGTCGATCAAATTTGACAATTTTTCAAGATACTCAGATGCTTCGAAGGCTTTGTCTTTTATACAGCAGTTTGACATCGCTTTCGTGGGAGGACACTACTCAGAGCACTCCAAGATTCGGAGAGCTGCCTCTTACTTTAAGGGGAATGCTCAAACTTGGTGGTCCACGCTTCTTTTAAACACTACTTAGAGCACTCCAAGATTCGGAGAGCTGCCTCTTACTTTAAGGGGAATGCTCAAACTTGGTGGTCCACGCTTCTTTTAAACAAAACTGCGCTAGTTAAATGGCTGAAATTTAAGAAGCTTTTTATTTCTTCTTGGTTGACGCAAGAGTATGAACGCGACATACGAGCTGCTTGGAACCATCTTCGGATGACCAAGAGAGATACAATAAACGCTTACTGTGAGAGATTTTGGAGCTCTTTTCTACCCGCCTCTTCATTCAAGAAGATCTCCTTCAGAGAACATATTGAGCGGTTCACCTTGGGTCTACCTACAGAGATCCGAGATCACTGCTTGGAACAGAAGTCATCTTCTATTCAGGAGTTGATGAGTCATGCGAAGTGGGGCTTTGCCATTCACTCCGGCAGTCTGACTTACCCCACCGATGAGGCCATGACACAACGAGCCGAACAGACTTCTGGGAATGAAAGTAGAAAGAGAAAGAGCAACCTAGAAAAGAAGGATGCACGACCCAAGCTTACTCCTGAGGAGAGCGCTCGCTTCATCAAGGAGGGGAAGTGCTTTGGATGCGGGGAGCATGGACCTATCTATGCGAAGTGCCCTAACAAGGCACCGAATGAACAAGATGAAGAAAGGCCAGAAAGTTCAAAAGCAGCCGAGAGACGTGGCAGAAAAGACAGATAAAAAGCAGAGCTGGTACCACATGGCGTGGGACCTGCACCAAATCAAATGAATGAAAGTACAAACTTTGCCGCTTTTAGGGCAAAGCGAAGGATCAGGAAGCTCTTTTGAAGGAGCCTAGGCCAACTTCTTTTCACTTGGAATTGGCGGCTCGATTTGAAATTACGCCTAACAGACTGACGCCACAGGCGGAGGTAGTTCGACTGGCACCCGGATACGGGATGTTGCCACTACACCGAGCATTGGCAAACTTCGTATGCAATGACAGGGGTGTTCAGGACACGTGAGTGACGTTCTACTCGGAATCCCTTGGTACCACAAGAACTACGCCGTGGTTGACTATCGGACCGAGAAAGCGACTTTGACAAATGGTGGGCTCAGAGATTGTACTTGATGAACTTCAGTTTCTTTACTCAATCTTTTGGGAGAAAACTGAACATGTTTTGACCTGAACAAAAGAACGCCAAGATTTTTCTCCACACTCATGCCGATTGCTTTTTAGAGGGCCTGAAGATCATACCATTGATCTGATACCTGGAAGCACGCCACTGAACTGGCCACCTTACCGTGTGAGCCAAGCACAGAATGAAGAAATTATGAACCAAGTGAAAGACCTCTTGGAAAAGAGTCTTGTCCATCCTAGTACTTCACCGTATTGCTCTCCATTGTTGTTGGTTTTGAAGAAAGACGGATCTTGGAGAATGTGCATCGATTTTAGAGCTCTCAACAAAATCACCATCAAGAACAGATTTCCGATTCCTAGGATCGACGATATACTTGACAAATTACAGAGATCCTCGTGCTTTAGTAGGATTGATCTGAAGAGTGGATATCATCGTATCAGAATCGCGCGGGACACGTCTACAAGACAACTTTCCGGACGACTTCTGGATTATTTGAGTTTTTGGTGATGCCTTTTGGCTTAACCAATGCTCTTGCGACATTTAACCGGATGATGGACAGGATTTTTCGACAGTACAGGCTATTTGTTGGCACTTTCTTTGATGATATCATTGTTTTCTCAAGAATGAGGCAGAACACAGAGGTCATCTGCTTCAGAGATACACTTTTTGGGACACATTGTCTCAGCAGCAAGAGTACAAATGGATCCGGCCAAGGTAGACACTAGCTGTGATTGGCCCGATTTGAAGAATGTCCATGAAGTTGGAAGCTTCTTGGGATTGTGTTTGTACTACAGGCGGTTTTTCGAAAGTTTGCAGAGGTTGCTTCCCCTTTGCATATCGTGACACAACATAGAAAGGAGTCCCTTTCTCGTGGGTATCCACAGAGGTGACTGCCATTCAGACATTGAAAGAGAAATTGACTATCGGACCAGTTTTGACTTTGCCGGACTTGCAGAAGTCATTTGAAGTATATTGTGATGCTTGTGGTCGTAGTTTTGGGTGCGATCTTAGTGCAAGAAGGCCATGTCATTGCTTATGAAAGCCGATTGTTCTCAAGGCCGGAGATGAGAGCATAGATTTATGAGAAAGAGCTTTTGGCAGTTATCCATGCTCTTACTCAGTGGCGGCATTACCTACTCGGAGCGGATTTTACCGTCTTTACAGACCGTGAGAGTTTGTGCTACTTCTTGTCACAGAAGCAACTTTCGGCAAAGCAAATGCGGTGGGCGAACATCTTGTCATAGTTTCACTTCCAGATTGTCCATGTGCAGGGGCAGAAGAATGTGGTGGCAGATGATTTGTCTCGGAAGCCGTTGGTTCTGGCTATTTCCGCGATACATCATAGGAGCTTCGAGGATATGGTCGACCAGTATGCCACAGATACAGATTTTGAAGATATTTTCACACGGATACGGGATGGAGAGATAGTAGCAGGATACTCCATTCAGGAAGGCTACTTGATGAGAAAAACCATGTTGTGCTTTACACAGTCGTTGGGGGAAAGGTTATGACTAAATGCCACTGTCCACCTTTTACGGGTCACCGCGGCATTGCTACCACCATGAAAGGGGTAGAGAGATACATCTTTTGGCCGAGACTCAAAAAGGATGTGGAAGAGTTTGTGCGCAGTTGCTTAGTATGCCAGAAGGTCAAGTTTGACAGGCATAAAGCACAAGGATTATTACAGCCTTTACCCACCCTCCCCTGGGAAAGTATTGCAATGGATTTCATTTTTGATCTCCTGACAACACATAATGGTCACGATGAATTTCCGATTACATCGCATGCCTGAGACGATTGTCTCCGACAGAGACCCCAGATTTACAAGTTTGTTTTGGAAGGCAATTTGGGAGAACATTGGCACGCGGTTGCAGTTCTTGTCATCGTTCCACTTGCAGACTGACGGGCAATCTGAGATTGCTAATTCAGTGGTTTTAGATTTATTGAAGTCTTGTATCTCGGATCAAAAGACTCAATGGGAAAAGTACTTACCTTTGGTGGAATTTGCCTACAATAACACGATACACTCTTCGACGGGGAAGGCGCCATTTGAGATTGTTGAAAGTGCTGCGAAGGTTCCACCCCTCCTAAGCACGAAAGAAAGATTTTTTTTGAAGCGGATGAATATACGCAAGACTTACATACGGCTTTGGCCAAGGTTCGCGAGACTTTGCAGAAGTCTCAAGAACGACAGAAAAAGGCAGCGGATCGCCATCGTCGCGACTTGAAATTGAAGGAGGATGATTGGGTGCTCTTACGTTTTGAGAAGGCACGCCTGAGAAAGAAAAAGGGGAAAGGAGAGGCTTTTTTCCAAAGCTTAGTATGCGATACTATGGACCTTTCCAGATCACTGAAAAGATAAATGATGTATCCTTCCGACTGAATCTGCCTGATACTTGGAGGATCATCAAGTATCAAGTAGGACTCAAGAAATGGACCAAATGGATGTACATACTGCTTTCTTGCATGGTGATGTGGAAGAAGAGCTTTACATGAAGCAACCCGAGGGTTTTGTTATCCCTGGCAAGGAACATTTGGTATGTATGCTCAATAGAAGCTTGTATGGACTGAAACAATCATGTAGACAGTGGTACAAGAAGTTTGATTGCTTCATGCTTAAACATGGTTACAAAAGAAGCCATGCAGACCATTGTTTGTATACCAAACGTGATGAGGATGGCAGCCCTATCATTCTTGTGTTCTATGTAGACGATATGGTGATAGCTGCAAAGAAAAGCAGCACTGTTGATGCTCTTAAAGGGCAGCTGAAATCTGCGTTTTCAATGAAAGACCTTGGGGCAGCTGAACATATACTTGGAGTGCGTGTTACACGGCAAAGAGACAAGAGTCTATTGTATTTGTCGCAAGAAAAGTACATTGAAAAGGTGCTGGACAGATTTAACATGGCTGAAGCAAAGCCTCTTGGTGTGCCATTACAGCCATATGTCAAAATCTCCAAGGCTGATTGTCCCAAGTCAAAGGAAGAAGCCAATGACATGCAAGTGTGCCTTATGCTTCAGCTTGTGGTTCACTTATGTATGCTATGGTTGCTACTAGGCCTGACATAGCCCATGCAGTGGGAGTTGTGAGCCGGTTTATGGCTAATCCAGGCAGGTTACATTGGGATGCAGTGAAGTCCATTATGAGGTACTTGAAAGGGACTAAAAACAAATGCCTCTACTATGGTAAAGGACCAATGGAGTTGAAGGGATTTTGTGACTCTGACATGGCTGATGATGTGGATACACGAAAATCCACAAGTGGCTATGTATTTACTCTTGCAGGAGGTGCTGTTTCATGGTGTTCTAGATTGCAAAAGATTGTTGCATTGTCTACAACAGAGGCTGAATATATTTCAGCCACTGAGGCTTCCAAAGAAGCTATTTGGTTAGCACGCCTATGCAATGAGTTTTGTTTGCCTGCCAAGGCACCTATGCTTGGTTGTGATAGCCAGAGTGCCGTATGTCTGGCAAAGAACGCCATGTTTCATGCACGCACAAAGCACATTGATGTGCGGTATAACTTCATACAAGAAGTGCTTGAGGATGGCCTTATTACATTGGTTAAGGTCCATACATCACAAAATCCAGCCGATGCTCTCACTAACTGCTTACCCAAAGCACAACATCATCTATGCATAGAGATGGTGGGAGTCACGTAGCTTAAAGGCGCCATTTATGCCTTTAAGTGGGAGGTTGTTGGGTTAAAGGCCCAAATGGCCCCCTTTAATGTACATTTTAAAGGTTACTAACCTTTGGCCAAGTTCACATTGAACTTGGCCACTAACTTATTAAATTGGTCCTTATACAACAAAAGGGATAGTGAGTTTACAAAACTCACTCACTTATTCCCTGCAAGATAGCGTGCCCTCTCTTCTTCTGCTAGCGCTTTCTCTACTGCTGCCCTTCGCCTCCCTTCTTTGCACACACACTGCACTTCCTCGCGTGCTCTTTCACTTGCACACATCGCCGTGCGCTCATCACATGTACCATTGTAGAGCGGGATTGTAGTGGTACAAGAAGAGAAAGGTTCTCGCATGATGTATATGCAAAGGATACATTTTCTACAGGTTTTGTAGGATTATCAGACTATGGATCTATTGCTTTTACAGCGTGTGAGGACTTAAAGCAGGGTGAACGACAACATGTAAATAGTGTACAAAGACGTTGTCAGGAGTTTTTTGGAGCAAGGAATTGCGCATATGTACATATACATGCATGGTGCATCAAATAAAGGATTGCCCATTTTCCAGAGCCAGGTGGTTACGTGGGGCCCACATGTGTACAGGTAGGACAGCATGTACATAGTGCAGTGATTTTCACTATTATCAGTATTAGTGTGTTTTTTCTACAATAATGAGGAGTTGGTAGCGCGTAAAACTTCTCGAGGAAGCTATCCGCGGGCCGACGACGTGAGGTCAGCAGGTGCGTCAGATGGCATCTAGTGGCGTCAGGAGGGCGAACGAGGTCAATATTTGCACGCGGATGAGGACGGACACAACGTGGGTGTTTTCTTGTGAGAGTTATGCAGAAAGGTCATCATTAGGACCACTTTTTGGGGCCACTTCACGTGGTGGCGAGATGCATTATTGGAAAAAAGCTGAGTGCCAGGTGTGCGAATGATGCAAAAAGGTGACAACTATGCACTGCGAGGTCAGTTTTTGGCCTATTCGGGGTCCGTTTGAGGTCATCTAAAAGGCCAACGGTGCCCAACTAAAAAAGCTAAGTGTGGGAACTGAAAAAACAGAGAGAAGACCAGAAAAAACGTGGAGAAGAGAGGAGGAACAGCCGCAACTGTGTTTTTGCTCATTTTGGAGCCTGTTTTGGCCGTAAACTGCTCATCCGATGTCGGATTTGAGCACTTTGACATTGTAGACTGGGGTTTTGGGCCGTTCCAGACGCGATGGCGCCGTCCATTTTGCCAAATTCCTCACTCTTTTTCTGTTGTTTTTCTGTGTAAGTTTCTCCTATGAGCGAAGTTTCTGCTCTAGTTTGTGATTGTATCTGGCTTATTTTACCTATATTGTGTGAGCTATTTGCCCCATTGGTGTTGGACCAAGCTCAATTGTATCTAAACATCAGAAATTCTCCTCTTTTGAGCTGAGTTTTTTTTGGGTGTGTGTGTGTGTGTGTCTCTGTGTGGAGTGGGGAAGTGGATAATCTCTCTCCTCTCACTCCATAGGTGTGTTTCCTGTCTCGGCCAGGTGTGTTGAGTAAGCCGAGTGGTTCCCCCTAGTGTGTGTGTGTATCTTCCCAAGAGTGTGTGTCGGGTCGTTATAGAGGCGTTGTGTGTGTTTTCATCCCGCTCACATTCTTTTGGCGCCCCCACGGAGGATCTTCTTCGAGTACTTGCTACTTCGAGCTTCGAGCTTCAAGCTTCGAGATTCGGGATTACAAGTTGCAGGTTGCAGATTACAGGTTACAGGTTACAGGTTACAGGGACAGGTACAGGTACAGGTGATTCACACAGGTACAGGTAGCTGGAGAACAGTGATATACTAGCAGTGATGTCACTTGCAGTTGTTGTGGGTATGCATCACTTGGCGCCTGTTTGAGCGCATTGTCTGCTGGATTGTACGTTACTTGTGGAAACTGCCATTGTACGCATTTGTGGAGCCATACTTGGTTGTATTTGGCAGTCCCAGCCATTTCTGAGACTTGGTCTGGAAGATAGTCATTTCTGAGACTTGACTATACGCGATTTGCATTAGCCTTCGTGTGAGGGTCGATAGCGTGAGGTTTTTATTGAGCTGGGGGATTCTCAAATGTAGAGATCCTTTCGGTGATACAGGTAGCTGGAGCACCCTTTTTGTGACCTCGCCATAGGCTATGTACTAGTGAGTCCTACTTGATGCTCGGGCTCTATTGTTGACAGTTTATGCATACATATACAGTCTATATTTTGGGTTCCTACTGTTCTATTTCTGGGAAAACTCTGCCAAAATTTTCCCAAGTTATGATGGCTGGTTTTTTGGTCTTTTGAGTCATTTATGCTGTTATGCTGCTGAAATTTTGGCAAAATTAGAGGTTAAGTCAGGTGTGCCTTCTTGGGAGCTTCATGGTTGGCTTTAATGGATGATCAAAATGGCCCTCAGTTCACTCCATTTCATTTAACTCAAAGAATCCAGATTAATGTTCATGTGTCCAGGAAGATCTTTTTCCAGCAGCGCATAGTCTTTATGTTTGGGCCAAGAAGATTGAGAGAGATCCTGGAATGTCCTTTGCCTGTTGTAATTCCGATGATCAACTATGAAAACTCATTTGATGTGCATGTGTTTGTTCTCATCTAAAGCTGAGCTCCATTGAAGTTTCTGGGGATTGGGTAGTGAAAAGTTTTGGGTTCTTGCACGTGTGTTTGAAGGGGTTCTCTAGCCATGGCTTTCTCTTATCCGGAGTTTCATGGAAGAAGTGATGAAGATGTGGAGGACTTTCTGGAAAAGATGGAGGTTGCCTGCATTAGCAACCAGATTCATGACCCTACGCAAATGTTACGCCTTCTCCAAATTTGTTTGAAGAGTGATGCACGAGTTTGGTCTAAAGCATTTGAAGAGGAGTTGCGTGTGGCTGATCCACCTGTAAGGTTGAGTTGGGACAATCTACGAGCAGGGTTGGAAGTGGAGTTTGTGAAGATAGAAGATCCTGACAAGGTGTGGCAAGAAGTACAGGCTTTGGTGCAGAAGGAAGGTGAGCCAGTAGATGCGTACATACGTAAGTTTTCATTGGCATGGGAGCGAATGTGCAAGGCTTTAGCACCACAGGTACCCCCGCCTGACATGATGAAGAAGGACAGGTTCTTGGCTGGTCTTTGGGAGAATATACGTTGGAGAGTGGAGCTAAAGAAGCCTAGGACATATGAGGATGCACTAGAGGTAGCAAGGAACAAAGAGTGGAAGCTGAGGAAAATGAGCCAGTTAGGGGTGGAGTCTTTGCCAATGAGGTCTGAATTTCAGCCTATAGAGTCTTTACAAGGGCGCATGTCAGGGGTTCATCATGAACCAGTGGTTCCTGTTACTACTCAGGTTATGCCAGCAGTGGTCACTACAGCAGTGCAAGATGATGGCCTAAGGCAAGACATGAGGCAAGTGGTTGATCTGATGAAGAATCTCAGCCTAAACATGCTAGGTCAAGTGGGAAATAATCGAGGTCGAGGGCGGTTTGCAAATCAGCCAGGAGGTGAAGAAAGACCTAGAAATGGTGTTGGACAAAGTAATAGTAGGTTTTGGAGGCAGACGCCCACATGTTATAATTGTGGAGAGTTGGGTCACATCAGCCCGCAATGTGATAAGCCACCAAGGATGGGGGGAGACATGTATCCATTCCCAAGACAGGTGCTAACTAGGTCAAATGATTATGGCATCGAAATTAAGGGAGACGAAGGAACCAGTGGACTGACCCAGGAGGAAAAGGGAAAGACAAAAGTGCTAAGTGTAGTCACCTTGGAGAAGGCATCAAAGCTAGAGGATACATTAGTGATGCCTATTGGGAAGAGGACCACAGAGGATAAGGAAGGAAGAAGTGCCCCAGGTCCTAGTAAGAAGAAAGGAAAGAGCCATGAAGGCGAGGATGTCAAGGCCAAGAGGAAAAGGAGAGCTCGTCGAAAGTTTCATGTTTCAGATTTTCCACTAGGGGATGGGCAATTAAGCTATGACTTGAAGGAGGATCTGACGAGTAGGAAGGCAGATGTTACTTTTGGGCAGCTTATAGAGATGGTGCCTAAGCTAAAGCGACAGTGGAAGAGGATGGTTAACCCAATGGAGAAAGAGCCAGAGAGAGGTTCAGTGAAGGTGTTGGCAATGGATGAGCTACCAGACATTTGTCCAATAGTAGATGTGTGGCATAAAAGGAAAAATTTGGGACAAGGTTATGTGGATGGCGGAGCCCAAATATGTGTCATAACACACTCATACGTTGAGAAGATGGGTCTCACAGTGGCTGGGGTGTCAGGGTTTCGGATCAGATTGGCAAACCATCAAAAAGTAAAATGCTTGGGTGTTGTAAAGAGCTTAGAAGTGGAGGCATATGATGCAAAGGCAGTGGTTGATTTTCATGTGATGCCAGCAGGGTTGGGAGCATATCCTATTATACTGGGCAGACCATGGTTACGTGCAGTGGGAGCTGTTCAAGATTGGCGACATGGTACGATTAGCCTCTATGGAAAGACAGGTACCAAGAAGCTTTATAATATGGACACAAGGAAACGATTAGAGGAGCTTTATGAAGATGAGGATGAGTCTAGTGATGAAGACTCTTCCACGGTGACAGATGAGGACAGTGATAGCACTACCAACAGTGATGAGGATGCTGATGTTGCATTTCTTTTGATGGACAAAGAAATACAGGAGTTTGGTTTAGTTGCATTTGCGAATGGGGTTGAAGATGAAAGTGAAGGGCCTTATGAAGTGATTGAAGGGCTGATGCAAACCAAGGTTGAGTTGTCAAAGAAGCAGGAATTAATGACACAAATGATCAGTGGAGACCTCTCAACTATGGAGAAGGACATATATTTGCATATGCTGGCTAGTTTTCCTGATTTGTTCATTACTTCATATGAAGAGATCAGAGGGTTCAAGGGTGAAGAGATGCATATAGAGCTGAAAGAAGGTGCTAAGCCAGTGCGGCAAAGGCTAAGAAGGATGGGTCAAGAGCAAATGGAAGCCTTGCGAGAAGAGGTGGACAAGTTGTTGAAGGCAGGGTTCATAGTCCCTGTGGAGACCACAGAATGGGTGAGTCCAGTAGTAGTCAGTCCAAAGAAGGATGGGAAGTGGAGGATTTGTGTAGATTTTAAACCCTTAAATGCAGCCACTAAGAAGAACCCATATCCTCTTCCATTCATTGATCAAATCTTGGATTCAGTGGCAGGTTTTGAGAGGTACAGTGTGTGTGATGGTTTTTCAGGCTATTTTCAATTGAAGATTGCTCTTAAAGACCGCACAAAGACAACTTTTATTACGCCATGGGGCTGCTATTGCTACACAGTATTGCCATTTGGGTTGTCAAATGGACCTTCCTTCTATCAAGAGAGAGCAAATTGGGTGTTGGAACCATTCATTGGTAGTTGTGTTAAAGCTTTTATGGATGACTTCTGTGTTTATAGCAGTAGGGCTGAACACCATGAGAAGCTGCAGATGGTATTGGCTCGATATGATGAATGTGGAGGACAACTAAATCCAAAGAAATGTCATCTAGCACAGCCAAGGGTGAAGTTATTGGGCCACATGGTGTCAGAAAATGGCATTGAGGCTGATCCAGACAAGGTTAAGTCTATTATTCTTCTTCCATCACCTACGAGTACGAAGCAATTGGCAACCTTTATACACAAAGTGAAGTACATGGCACGGTTTATTCCATTGTCTTCGCAGCTTCTTTATCCATTACAGCAAGTGGCAAAGCATGACCCATTGCAATGGGATGACAAGTGTGAAGAAGTGTTTCAAGAGGTGAAAGAGGTGTTAGGGGGTTTGTCAGCCATGCAGGCTCCTGATTGGGAGAAAGTTTTTTATGTAAATCCATCAGTAGGGGATGATGCCATTGGAGCTATGCTATTGCAAAAGGGGAAGGGCAGCCATTATATGAGGCCAGTGTATTGTGCAAGCCGAGTGAAGTTGGTAGCGGAGAGAAAGTTATCGGAAGTAGAGCTAGTGATGGCCAGTGTAATATTTGCTTGTCGACGATTTCGTCATTACTTGCTACCACGGCCTTTTGTTTTCTTGACGAGTTATGCCTTTTTGCCACAGTTAATTAATGGTATTAACATGTCAAATGTGGTGAAGAAATGGGTAATTGAGCTGCAAGAGTTTGAGTTCTCTTTTCTAGTGGAAGATAGTACAAGGGCTACCCTAGCTGATTTGTTGACCTACAAGGAGAATCCCCTTATTGTTAAGGAAGAGGTGGTGAGAAAGGTAGTTGAAGAAGTGCCACAGATCAGCAATGCACATGTGTTGTTCTTTGATGGTTCATACAGAAAGAGCCATGATGCAGCTTCAGGGGGTATAGCACTTTA
This sequence comes from Adiantum capillus-veneris, assembly GCF_014529385.1. Classification (NCBI taxonomy): domain Eukaryota; kingdom Viridiplantae; phylum Streptophyta; class Polypodiopsida; order Polypodiales; family Pteridaceae; genus Adiantum; species Adiantum capillus-veneris. Next base: position 37,601,187 of record NC_140958.1, read on the forward strand.
TGATCCAGAGGGGAAGCTAGTATGCAAGAGAGGGTTCAAATTGGATGCGCATAGTAACAATGAGGCTGAATATGCTACATTGGAAGCCGGATTACACATTTGTTTGAAGCATGGGGTTCGAAGGTTGAGCATAAAAGGTGATGCCTTGTTAGTGGTGAAGCAAGTGCTGGGTGTGTGGAAGAGCAAGAACACCTCATTGAAGGAAATGTGCTTTAGAATTAAAGGCCTGTTAAAAAAGTTTGAAGCATGGAGCATCAGACACATTGAACGTGCTCTAAATGGAGAGGCACATGAAGCAGCTCAAGGCATGATTGGGGAGCTATTCGTGTTGAGGACCAATTTACCTCTTTATCATGGCCGGGAAAGTTTGGCTCAAGAAGAGGAGTTTTTGCTAACAGGAATCATTCCAAAGGAGATTCAGAAGTCTAAGAAGTATGGCTTTGTGCGTAGAGCATACAGGTACAAATTGATTGGTGATGTCTTATACATGAAAGGGGCTGATCTCGTGTTGAGACGTGTACCTTGGCGGGAGGAGCTTTACAGAGTGTTGGAAGAGAATCATGAAGGCGCATGTGGTGGCCATTTTGCTCTAAAGATCACCTTGCATAAGATTTTGCAAGAGGGGTATGTATGGCCTAGTTTGCACAAGGATGTTCACCATTGGTGTAGGTCTTGCAATAGGTGTCAAGCATTTGGGAAGAGAGTGTTGAAGCCAGAGCTACGAAAAACCATTATGGCGTTTGATGTGTTTGAAAAGTGGGGGATTGATGCAATAGGCCCGTTACCTATCACAAGCAGGGGCAAAAGCTATATCTTGACGGCAGTGGACTATCTCTCTAGATGGGCAGAGGCTATAGCAGTAAAACAAATCACTGCAAAGGATGTGGCAAAATTTGTGTATGATGAAATATGTTGCAAGTTTGGGGTGCCATTAGAGCTACTTTCAGATAAGGGGCCAGGATTTAGGGCTAAACTGCTAGACTTCTTATGCACAAAGATGAAGATTAGGCACCAGCATACCACTCCTTATTACCCGCAGTGTAATGGCTTAAATGAAAGATTTAATGGTGAGTTGGTACAAATTCTTTCTAAAGTGACAGAGCACCAAGGAAAGAATTGGGATTTGGAATTGCCTAGTGCATTATGGGCTTACCGTACTTCGGTGAAGACAGGTACAGGGTTTACTCCATTTCATTTGGTGTATGGAAAGGAAGCACTATTGCCTGCGGAGGTAGAGTTGCCTGCGGTCAAGATGTTAGAGAAGTTTCTTGGGTCGCCTAGTGATGCATTCAAAGAGAGGCTCTTGCAGTTACAAGAGGTCCAGTTGGATAGGATGAGCGCATTGGAGCATTATGGGCAGATGCAGGATAAGGCTTTGGCAAAGATAAATGAAAAGGTTAAAAGTAAGGGTATCAAGAAACATGACTTGGTTTTGCGCTACAACAGCAAACTGGATAACACCTTGCAAAAGAAGTTTCAAATTAAGTGGGAAGGCCCTTTCAAGGTAGTGGAGTGTTTCCCGAATGGTACATATCAGTTGGCTAACCTGGATGGGATTTTACATACGTCAAGGGTAAATGGATTGCGTCTTAAGTTGTATCATGCCAGGTTGATGATGGTGGAGCAAGATGAGCTGTCTGTGGATCAAGCTGTGTTGGTGAGGGATGAGGAGACCTGTGATGCGGCGAGTCTCATATCTCTCTTTGCTGCTGCTGATCATGAATGATCTAGCAGGCTAGGGGATGGGCAAATTATGTCAGGAGTTTTTTGGAGCAAGGAATTGCGCATATGTACATATACATGCATGGTGCATCAAATAAAGGATTGCCCATTTTTCAGAGCCAGGTGGTTACGTGGGGCCCACATGTGTACAGGTAGGACAGCATGTACATAGTGCAGCGATTTTCACTATTATCAGTATTAGTGTGTTTTTTCTACAATAATGAGGAGTTGGTAGCGCGTAAAACTTCTCGAGGAAGCTATCCGCGGGCCGACGACGTGAGGTCAGCAGGTGAGTCAGATGGCATCTAGTGGCGTCAGGAGGGCGAACGAGGTCAATATTTGCACGCGGATGAGGACGGACACAACGTGGGTGTTTTCTTGTGAGAGTTATGCAGAAAGGTCATCATTAGGACCACTTTTTGGGGCCACTTCACGTGGTGGCGAGATGCATTATTGGAAAAAAGCTGAGTGCCAGGTGTGCGAATGATGCAAAAAGGTGACAACTATGCACTGCGAGGTCAGTTTTTGGCCTATTCGGGGTCCGTTTGAGGTCATCTAAAAGGCCAACGGTGCCCAACTAAAAAAGCTAAGTGTGGGAACTGAAAAAACAGAGAGAAGACCAGAAAAAACGTGGAGAAGAGAGGAGGAACAGCCGCAACTGTGTTTTTGCTCATTTTGGAGCCTGTTTTGGCCGTAAACTGCTCATCCGATGTCGGATTTGAGCACTTTGACATTGTAGACTGGGGTTTTGGGCCGTTCCAGACGCGATGGCGCCGTCCATTTTGCCAAATTCCTCACTCTTTTTCTGTTGTTTTTCTGTGTAAGTTTCTCCTATGAGCGAAGTTTCTGCTCTAGTTTGTGATTGTATCTGGCTTATTTTACCTATATTGTGTGAGCTATTTGCCCCATTGGTGTTGGACCAAGCTCAATTGTATCTAAACATCAGAAATTCTCCTCTTTTGAGCTGAGTTTTTTTTGGGTGTGTGTGTGTGTGTGTCTCTGTGTGGAGTGGGGAAGTGGATAATCTCTCTCCTCTCACTCCATAGGTGTGTTTCCTGTCTCGGCCAGGTGTGTTGAGTAAGCCGAGTGGTTCCCCCTAGTGTGTGTGTGTATCTTCCCAAGAGTGTGTGTCGGGTCGTTATAGAGGCGTTGTGTGTGTTTTCATCCCGCTCACAACGTTTGAAGATGAATGGTTTGCTAGAAGATGAAGAATGCATTGCAGGTGTGTTTGATGAGTGTTCTTTTGTGGATACTATGCAAGATTTGGAGTGTTTAATGGATTGCAATTTGCGTATGGGAAGTGAGGTTGTGAAAGTTTGCTCAATAGAACTGTACAAGGTCATTGAGGATTTCAAAAATTCTCAAAGTGTTGATGCACGAGTGGAGACCAAGTATAAGTCTGAAAAGAAAGTGAAACCAGTGGCATTACCTCTACCAAAGAACTGTACGGATAAGATAGAACAAGCTGCTTTGCAACCTAGCCTTCGTGACCAAAGCAAGATTGGACACAAGTTCACACAGGATTCTTTGAAGGAGTTACAGGTTGGTTGCGAGGAAAGTTTGACAAAAAGCTGAAAAGATATGCTTTGAAGACATGCTTGCCAAACACGGAAAAGCTTTTGCATTTGAGCCTTCTGAGATAGGGTGTGTTGATCCATCCATTGTTGCTCCTATAGTGATCTTCACTATCCCTCATGTACCTTGGAACTTGAGGCCTATTCCTGTTCCAAACGCTCATTTGCCAAAACTCATTGAGTTGCTTAATGAAAAGATCAAGATGGGTATCTTGGAGTCTTCTTGTGCTCCATATTCAAATAGGTGGTTCACTGTTCCAAAGAAATATGGTTCTTTATGCTTTATTCAGGATATGCAACCTGTAAACAAGGTGACAATCAGAAATGTGGGTATAGGGCCAATTGTCGATGAGTTTGCAGAGGCATTTGCAGGAAGGGCAACATATTCTATGAAAGATTTGTACTCAAGGTATGATCAATTCCAACTAGCAATGGAAAGCAGGGACAAGGCAAGAAGGGGTGACTGATCAAGAGTTCAAAAGAATACGGAGAAAGGCCTATATAGTATGGATACTTTTTGAAAGATGGGTACTTATGAAAGCGTCCAAAACAAAGAAATGGAATGTCCCTGAGAGTGGTGAATGATAAGGACGCTCAAAATGAGCTTATGAAAAAGTTTCATGAGAGTCTTTATGCTGGACATAGAGGTGTATGGGCCACCTTTACTAAAATGAAAGAGAGGTATTGGTGAAAAGGTATGTATAAAGATGTATCTCACTTTGTGGAATCATGTGAAACCTATAAAATGTATTCAAATGTACGTCATGGTGATGGGTTGCACCCTACTTACCCATTGGCCATGCATTACAAGTGGGTAGTAGATATGGTTACAATGCCATTGGGTTTATGGCAAATGAGATACATAGTGCTTGCAAGAGAAGACTTAACCAACCAAGTTGAAGGTCGTGCTCTAAGAACAAAAAGCACAGAAGGGATACGTAAGTTCCTCTTGGATAATGTAATTAGCCGTTATGGCTGTGTTGGGAAAATAACAACGGACAGGGGTGAGTTGGATGCTGACAAAGCAAGGGAGTTTTTCTCTAGGTTAGGCATTAAACTTGCTCTCACTACTGCATATAATCTTGATGGAAATGGAAAATCAGAGCGTGGGCATCCTCCTATCATTAAAGCTTTAGCTAAGGCCTGCAAAGGTAAAATGGGAGAGTGGCCTAGGTTGTTGCCTTATGCTTTATGGGCTGATCGTACAACTCATAGCTCGAATACTGGTTATATGTCTTTTGAGTTGATGTATGGTCAGAAACCTATAATGCCAATTGAGGATGTAATTCCCACATGGAATGCATTACCTTGGGAAGATGGAATGAGTAGGGAAGACCTTCTTGCTTTGCGCATACAACAATTAGAAAGAAGGCCCCAAGATATTGAGATTACAGTAGCACGATTGAAAGATGCAAGGTTAAAGAATAAGGACAGATTTGATAAGAGGCATAGGCTCAGACCTAAAGCTATTGAGGAAGGTGATTGGGTGTTGGTGTATGACAGCAGTCTTGACAACCAACATTCAACAATAAGAAAGATTTCAAAGAGATGGTTTGGTCCTTATGTGGTTCAGCATGTACATGGGAATGCAACTTATACCTTGCATGAATTAGATGGGACAAAAATGAAGATTCCCATTGCAGGGAAAAGAATCAAGTTATTCAAAAGAAGAGGTGATACAGATCCCTTTGATTCACAGGAAGGTCAGAATCAAGGCTCTGATGCAAATGGTATGGATGTGGATGAAGAACAAGAGGATGATGCGTTAGATTTTGTTGCAAGCGATGATGAAATCAACATGTATATGTTGACTTAAATGAAGACTGAACCTGCAAAAGATATCTGTGGCATATGCCGGAGGATGTGCAGGTTTAGAGGGGGTGGATGTCGTGCCATGGCACGTTCATAATGTGAAATTAAAATATCTACCTCACTCTTAATGTTTATGATGTGTGGGACCAAATGATATAATGTACATAGTGTGATATATGCGAAATGAATTCCACGGTTGCAGTCGTGTACATACCTTGTCGGGCGAATGAGGCTCTACATGTGGGACCATAAAATGCTTTTTCACATAAATATATGCATAATTTGCTTTGGGAATGTACAAATGTCAATTGTTTCGAAGTGGCATGCTCGTTTTGCCTAGAAAGTTCAATGCGGGCAATCTCGGCCAAAAATAGCAGGTTTTGTGCGCTGGCGTGAAAGACGTGTCCAAAGTGCTTACCAGGTGGGAAAATGAGGTTCAACATGAAATTTGAGCCCAATGGGATTTTTCCACAATTTTAGGGTTTTTTCCCAGCTCGTTTCGGCTTTTTACGGACTAAAAGTGACATTTTTGTGCTAGAAATGGCCTAAAAATGGTCAAAAATAGCCTTCAAAATGCTCAAAATAGCTCAAAATGCCACATCAACGACGTTGGCATTATTGCTCAAGCTGTGTGGGAAATTTTAGAGCCAAGAATGAGCTCATTTGGGTACATGAGTAAGGAGATACAGCCATTCCTTTAGAGGGTGCTTGTGCAGTCCCGTGCTGCTTCCACTACATGGTTGAGGCTGTGAGGCCTCCAATTAGGGTTTCCCTTCTTCAAATAACTACTTGGGCTTCTCCAATGAAGTACTGAAGCTTCCATGAAATGGTCACGACGAAGAATCGAAGCATAAATTTAGGGTTTTTAATAGGTCAGATGAGCACTGCATCTGTGCAATTGAGAGCGAGGCTACACCTAATCTTCACACACACAAGAGTTTTGAGTTAGTATTGGTTCTTTTTCAAAGTGGAGCTTTCATGGCTAGAGTTTTGTTCTTTTTTAGTGTGTTTTTGGCTTCAAATCGTCTACGCCTTGCTTGATTTTGCTATGAATCCTCACAGTCAGAGGCCCGACGCTTTCCTAGTCGCACTGCGCACTTCTTGACACCGTGTAAAAACGTCTGCAAAATCCGTATGTGGCATATTGGTTGACCGTTCCTCGAAGCTCCTGTTTTTGGGGTATAAAGCCCAATGTGGTCGCCCAGGTAAGTGGGCGGGCCGCCAGGTATGTACACATATTCTTTTGTAAAAACCTAATAAGAACTCACTATGCTCTACACATTACAGTAGAGCGAGTTCACCATATCGTCGTGCTCTTCTTCTCGCACTCTCTCTCGCGTCACACTTCCGCTCGTACTCCTTCAACTGGTATCAGAGCTCAGATCGAGGCTCGGGGCAGCATTTGCAGGTAGCCAGAGTCACCTGCTCAGATTGGAGTGAGATTCGACAGGCGAAGACATGGCCCCAATTCCTGTGGGATAGCCCGAAGGGCTGGGTGTTCTCAGAATTTCATTCTGAGGTTATCTCGGCCACCGTTTGGCTTCGACAGAGTTCTGCGCAGGCCATTTTCGACTACGTGGTCACGGCGGGTGCAGATCAGACTCTGCAAATTTGGGGTTTCGGCCTACGACTGCAAGTGCTGAGGATATCTACACTTCCAGAGTGCTGATTTGTGGCTGTCTACACAACAAAGGACGGCTCACAGTTCTTGGAGGCATGTCACATACGACAGGGGCGCACCTACACACAGACTGTAGGCGACATCCACTAGTTCATCAGGTAGCTTGTGTTTGCTGCTTGGTATTCCAGATTTCATCCTGACATTGCAGGTACTTCCACATGGGATGTATTGTCAGAGATGATGTATGTCTGTTGAGGGTTTGCTGGCTGTGAGTCACGCAGCAAACAACAGCCGCAGCGGTTACAGCATATAGTGGGAAATTTGTGGATGTATGACTTTGTGGGAAGTCTATGTATTGTCAAATTTACTGCAGCCTTTGTTGAGGGTCGAGTGAGGTTTTATTGAGCTGGGGGATTCTCGAATGTTGAGATCCTTTCGGTGATACAGGTCTTGGAGCGATCCCTCGAGCACCCTTAGATAGGCAGCTAGGATGTATTGACTGTGAGTTAGACAGTTGGGATTGCATCTTTTCTTTACTGCCGTTGAGGCATTGTCGCAGTCTATGCTTACAAGACAGTGAGAGACAGGACAACGCAGGACAGTGAGAGACAGTACAGGTGCAGGACAGGTTTACCCACAGCTTACAATGTTAGAGAGATAGTGGTTTTTTGAGCTGTTTTTGGTCTGTCTTTGAGTACACCAGAGTCATTTTACAAAGGAGACTCTGCTGAAATTTTTGCAAAATCTGAAGCTTTCTTGGTTCATTTGACAGGTTGATATTGGTTCAGAGGTCAGTTTACAGGGGAAACTCTGCCGAATTTTTCCCAGGAAAGTAAACTACTGTGAAGCGTAGCTATGGCTGGATCACAGGACACTGCTCTTTACAATATCAAGAAGCTGGATGGAACCAATTTCCCATTGTGGAAGAAGCAGATTTGGCACGTGTTGGTACAAAAGAAGCAGATAAAACCTATAAAGCTCAAGGGATAAAACCAGAAGATATGGACGAAGATGAATGGAGCGAAATGGATGAATTGGTACTTTCTACCATTATGCTGACTTTGGCAGAAAGCGTTTACTTCAATGTAGCAGACGAGATGTCGACTTATCAAGCATGGTTAAAGCTGAGTGATCTTTATGAGAAGCAGAGTGCAGCTTCACAGGTATACTGGCTTAAGAAGCTTGTTGACTTGAAGATGAAAGAAGGGACACCTATGTCCAATCATCTGAATGAATTCAACACAATCTACAGTCAATTGTCAGCTCAAGGTGTCAAGTTTGATGAACCTGTTAGAGCTATGTTCCTGTTGATCACATTGCCGGAAAGTTGGGATACTTTTCGCACAGCTTTGAGTAATTCTGCACCTCCAGATGGTTTGAACATAGCAGGTGTAGAAGGAAGTCTGCTTACTGAAGAAACCAATAGAAAAACAATGGACAAAGGCAAAGGAACAGCTTTAGTTGTAAGGGGAAGGACCAAAGAAAAGTACAAATGTGGAAAGAGGAATCAGTCTCGTAGCAAGTCTCGCAGTGCTAAAGGCAAGAGTGACATAGAATGCTACCATTGTGGCAAGAAGGGTCACATGAAAAGAGACTGTAGAGAATGGAAAGCAGAAAAAGGCAAAGAGAAAGCTGAAGACCATGGTGAGAAGAACAAGTCCTCAGTGAAGATTCAAGAAATAAATGTGACAAACACTGTTGCAAAGGATGACAGTCTACTGTCAGGAGACATCTACTTTTTGAAGAATACAATGGACTCAGCTCTTCTTACAGCATCTGATGGAAATGCACTGAGTCACTGGATTATAGACTCAGAGGCATCACTTCATGTGTCTCCAAACAAGGAGTGGTTTACCTCTTATGTGACCACTAAAGATCATGTTTGGCTAGGCAATGCGCAGACATGTGAGATCTTAGGTGTTGGAGATGTTCAATTGAAGTTTCAGAATGGCTCTTCTTTCACGCTGAAGAATGTGAGACATGTTCCCGCAATTACAAAGAGCTTGATCAACACAGGTTTACTTCATGATGCTGGCTACGTCACCACTTTTGGACAGAACATGTGGAAGATATCCAAGGGTTCTATGACAGTAGCACATGGAGTAAAGTCTGGAGGACTTTACATGATTTATGTATCAAATGTCTCTAAAAATGTAATCAATGTAACCGAGTAGTCGAACGTTTCTTTGTGGCATAGCCGGTTAGGACATATGTCCAAGAAGGGAATGGAAATCTTGTCTCGTTCTGGTTATTTGCCTGGCTTGTCATTTAATGATTTTGAATTCTGTGAACATTGTCTGTATGGTAAGCAAACACAGCAGCCACATAAGCATAGAACCAGTAGAAGAGATACACAGTTGGCACTTGTTCATAGTGATTTGTGTGGACCTATGCCTAACCTATCTCTAGGGGGAGCTTCTTACTTTATGACATTTATAGATGATTACTCGAGGAAAGTATAGGTTTACTTTCTCAAGCACAAGGATGAAGCATTTAGTGTTTTCAAAACGTTTGTGACACTTGTGGAGAATCAGAGTGGCAAGAAGCTTAAATGCTTACGCACTGACAATGGTGGAGAGTATGTTTCAAAGGCCTTTCAGGACTTTTGTGAGTCAAAAGGTATAAAACGTGAACTTACTGCTCCTTACAATCCTCCTCAAAATGGTGTTGTTGAGAGGATGAATAGGACCATACAAGAGAAGGTCAGAAGTATGTTGTCTAATGTACAACTGCCAAATGGGTTTTGGGCAGAAGCTGTATCAACAGCTGTTCATCTTATAAATAGCATAGTTACCCGGAACGCGGAACGGGAACGACGACGGGATCCCCGCGGAACGGGAGGTATAAAAAACACCCAAATAGTGCATTTTTTAGCTTCTTGTGTTTAAATACAAGGAGTATTAGAGTGCTTTAACTCTAATACTCACAAAAAACTCGTATTGAAGACCATTCAATCTTGCTATGACTAGATGATGTGAGAGAGAGAGAGAGAGAGAGAGAGGGAGAGATTTGAGAGAGTGGGAGGGAGAGGAAGAGAGCTTGAAGGCTTAAAGCCTTGAGCCTTCAGAGAGTGAGTCTTGAGAGGGAGAGATCTTGAGAGTGTGAGAGCTTGAGCCTTGAGGATTAGCTTGTGGAGAGAAAGGGGGAGGGGGGTGCATTTTATGAGTCCTTGAGGCCTTGCACACTTCAAAAAGAAGCCCAAACATTCAATTTTTTCAATTTTTGCCAAATTTGTTTGTAGCCGTTGGCCGTTTCAGGGGCATTCCGGAACGTTTTGGGGGCGTTCGGAACGTTCCGGAATGGCCGTTCCGGTTTGCACTGGCCACCCGGAACGTCAAACGTTTCGGGACGTTTCGGAACGTTCGGGAAGGGAACTGTCCCCCCGGAACGCCGGAACGGGGGCTAGGGGGCGTTCCCCGGTAACTATGATAAATAGATCTCCTAGCAAGGTTTTGCAGAAGGATTCAGTGGCAGAGATGGTATGGTCAGGCAAAATGCCCTCATACAAGCATCTCAGAGTCTTTGGTTGTGAGGCATATACTCATGTTCCAAAGGAATTTAGGAACAAACTTGAGCCAAAGAGTAGAAAGTGCATCTTTCTAGGCTATGGTAATTTTGGTGAGATGGGGTACAGACTTTGGGATCTCGAATCTAGAAAGGTTGTCCGCAGCAATGATGTTCACTTTAATGAATCCAAATATCATTCTAAACCAGAGAGGGTTGAGGAGTTTAGAAGAGTTGTCTTCCAAGAAGATGGACCTGCACGTGCAAGACAAAATGTCAGGGCTCAAGAGGAGCAAGGACATGATAGATTGGAACCACAGGTTGTGGCTGAGCCTGAGCCACCTATTATGCATAGATCTGGACGTATCACGTGACCTCTTGATAGGTTTGTTCCATCTATGAACTATGTCATGTTGACTGATTGCAATGAGCCTTCATGTTACAAGGAAGCAGTGCAAATGAAGGACTCCGGGAATTGGCAATTGGCCATGCAGTCAGAGATGACAGCTCTGCATAAAAACTAGACATGGAAGCTAGTTAAATTACCACAGGGCAAAAAGGCTCTACCTTGTAAATGGGTTTACAGGTATAAGATCACCGCTCATGATAGTCAGCCAAAGTACAAAGCAAGGCTTGTTGCCAAGGGCTTTAAGCAAGAACAAGGCATTGACTTTGATGAAGTCTTCTCTCCGGTGGTCAAGATGACTACATTGAGATGCTTTCTTGCATTGGTTGCCATATTAGATTTGGTGTTGCACCAAATGGATGTCAAGACAACGTTCTTGCATGGTGATTTAGATGTGGAAATTTACATGCAGTAGCCAGAAGGGTTTGTTGAGAAAGGCAAGGAAGATTGGGTATGCCAGTTGTTAAAGAGTCTTTATGGCTTAAAACAATCACCGAGGGCATGGTACCATAAATTCCACAAGTTTATGCTTTCTCAAGGCTACAAACGTAGTGAGTTCGATCATTGTCTATATACAAAGAAGGCTAAGGATGGTAGTTGGCTGATTCTTATTTTGTATGTGGATGACATGTTGATTGCTGGCAAGCACTTGGAAGAAATTTCAGCTTTGAAGTCAAAGATGGAAAAATCGTTTGACATGAAAGACATGGGTGAGGCAAGTCATATACTTGGTATGCGCATTGAAAGAGATAGATCAAAGAAGTTGATTTGGTTGTCTCAAACAGAGTATATTGACAAGGTTTTGCAATGTTTCAATATGGAGAAGGGAAAGGCATTGAGTGTTCCATTGCCACCATATGTGAAACTTAGCAAACAAGATTGTCCTGTGTTTGAGGAAGAACAGGTTGAAATGGATAAGATTCCATATGCTTCTGCAGTGGGTAGTGTAACCGGCTTGTTCAATCCAAAAAGGGTGGTAGACTTTACTTTAAACCTTGATTTAGCTTTCACCCATTATTAGTCGTCTATTTTACTTGTACTTTCAAGACACTACAAAGGGGAGAGGGATACAGGCTGCTAGATTGCACTTGTATGAGTAGACCGACACCAGATTGGCCCCTAACTTAGGCGCCCCTTTCGGTATTTCTTTATTGTTCAAAAGAGGGAATAAACGCTGTGGTTCCCTACAAGCTGCCCCGCACAAACTCGGCTGAATTTCCACTATTCCAGCCTGATTTCGGCAGCATAACTGTACTAGAACCCTTCACAGTCAATATTCCCACGCATTGGCCGACTTTCCCGACGCATACGGGCACCTTGCAAAACCTGGCAAGAATCTGCAGCACGCTGAATTCTCTGTTTTCAGCCCTGAAAATGCACCAGATCACCTGTACAGCGGTCCCCTTGCGTCCCTGAACCTCTTGGGGGTATTAGGGTCCGTTTAGGGCCAAAACCCTAAACCTGCAAAAATACACAGCAGGCTGTAATTCACTGTTTCGGGCTCCCTTTCGCGTGCCGGTCGCATTTGTAGCAAGTCCTCGAGCTCCCGCACCTGTAGGGCTACTTGCCCTTTGAATCGGACGAGATTTCTGGCGTGAAACCTCTCCGAATTCACCTGTACCTGCGGGGGGATTAGCCGCTAGCTAATCCAGTACCTGTGCAAGAGGCTCTTGCCTCAGCAATCGCGCATGAACCCACACAACTGTACATTGGTCAAATGAAGAGCCCACTAGTGGGGCATAACATACTGCCAAAGGGGAGAGAGAGGGCAGTGCGTAGCGTGCAGGGCATCACTCCTGGCACCGCACTGTGCATAAGAGGGAAAGCAAGCACTCCATAGCTCTTAACCTGTGACAAATCTGAAAATGAGGCTCTCCCCCTCCTAAATTCAGCGCCACTTCTTGTTGCATGAGGCAAGTGCACCAGAAGGTGCCACTTGGCACATTTATAAGCATTTTCCCGTTTCGGGGTTGCTGTCTAAAAATATCCCAACTGGTTGCCCAGTTGACTTCACGGCAGAGTAAGAAAATGTTCCCCTTGTCATTCCGGAGATAATGACGTCAACACATTTTCAGGTCCCAAAATAGCAGTTCCCTAAATTTTAGGAGATGCTGCCATTGTATCTTTCTAGGTCATCCGACCCTCTTTGTACACTGCGGCCACATCCAGAACTGAAATGTAGCCTCTGTAGCAAAGGATTCCACTTTGGCTAGTCAATGACCCCACTTGGCTAACCATAGTCCTTGTCCAACCTTAGTGCTCTCTTGCCCTCATGCCTGGACTCCCTCTGGACAGTTCCACACTAGCTATGCAATGCAGGGCAGTTAGATTTCCCGAGGGGTGTTTCCAAAAAGTGAAAGTAAATAGATAATAAGAAAGAAATCAACAAAAAGGATAGATAGTAGTCACACGCTGGTGACAGGTAGTTTGATGTATGCAATGATTGCTACTCGCCCAGACATTGCATTTGCAGTGGGAGTAGTAAGTCGATACATGTGAAACCCATGCAAGAAACATTGGGAGGCAGTGAAAGGAATATTGAGATACCTGAAAGCTACAAAGAGTATGCGTATATGCTATGGGAGTCAGGAGCTAAGTGTAAAGGGTTTTACAGACTCAGATTATGCAGGTGACTTAGACAACCGAAGGTCTACGTAAGGATATGTCTTTACATTGGCTAGTGGAGTAGTATCATCGCGTTCTAGATTACAAGATTGTGTTACTCAGTCTACTACAGAGGCTGAATATGTTGCAGCATCAGAGGCATGCAAAGAATCAATTTGGCTTAATCGACTAGTAACAGATTTGGGAATCAAAGAAGAGATGCCTGTGTTATATTGTGATAGTCAAAGTGCTATACAATTGGCTCGCAATCCAGTTTATCACTCAAAGACAAAGCATGTGGATGTGAAGTATCATTTCATCAGGGAAATGCTCGAGGATAAGCAACTTCAGCTTGTCAAAGTTCACACCACAGAAAATCCTGCTGATCTACTTACAAAAGGACTTCCCTCAGAGAGCTTTGCGCATTTTCGCAAGCAGTTAGGTGTAGGGTAGTACATCACTTCTCTACATCTCTTGTATATTAGCTTGTATAGTAGCTTCTCTCACACTTAAAGTACCACATTGGACTTTAAGTGGGAGGTTGTTGGGGTATAAAGCCCAATGTGGTCGCCCAGGTAAGTGGGCGGGCCGCTAGGTATGTACACATATTCTTTTGTAAAAACCTAATAAGAACTCACTATGCTCTACACATTACAGGAGAGCGAGTTCACCATATCGTCGTGCTCTTCTTCTCGCACTCTCTCTCGCGTCACACTTCCGCTCGTACTCCTTCACCTATGACGTATCGCGGAAATAGCCAGAACCAACGGCTTCCGAGACAAAGCATCTGCCACCAAATTCTTCTGTCCTTGCACATGGACAATCTGAAAGTGAAATTGTGACAAGATGTTCACCCACCGCATCTACTTTTCCGATAGCTGCTTCGGTGGTAAGAGCATGGATAGCCGCCAAAAGCTCTGTCTCATAAATCTGTGTTTCAATTCCGGCTTTGAGAACAATCGGCTCTCGTAAGCAATGACATGGCCTTCTTGCATTAAGACCCCACCCAGACTACGACCACAAGCATCACAAATGACTTCTGCAAGTCCGGCAAAGTCAAAACTGGTCTTGTAGTCAATTTCTCTTTCAATGTCTGAAAGGCAATCACCTCTGTGGGTCTCCACGAGAAAGGGACTCCTTTCTGTGTCAAGATATGCAAAGGGGACAAACTTTCTAATGAACCGCCTATAGTACGAACACAATCCCAAGAAGCTTCTAACTTCATGGACATTCTTCAAATTGGGCCAATCACGGATATCTTGGCCAAATCCATTTGCACTCCTACTGTCGACACAATGTGTCCCAAAAAGTGGATATCTGGTAGGAACAATTCACTTTTCTTTTGCATTAATCACTAACTTGTGATCTCGTAATACCTGTAAGACTTGAAGTAGATGATCACTATGTTCTACCTCATCATTGGAGAAAACAATGATGTCGTCAAAGAAAGTGTCAACAAATAGCATGTACTCTCGAAAAAATCTTGTCCATCATCTGGTTAAATGTCACGGGAGCATTGGTTAGGCCAAAAGGCATCACCAAAAACTCAAATAACCCAAAAGTCGTCCGAAAGGCTGTCTTGTAGACATCAATCGATGCGATTCGGATCTGATGATATCCACTCTTCAAATCGATCTTGGTAAAGCACGAGGATCTATGTAACCTGTCAAGTATATCATGGATCCTAGGAATCGAAAATCTGTTCTTGATGGTGATTTTGTTGAGAGCTCTATAATCAATGCAAATTCTCCAAGATCCGTCTTTCTTCAAAACCAACAACACTGGAGAGCAATACGGTGAAGTACAAGGGTGGACAAGACCCTTTTCCAAGAGGTCTTTCACTTGGTTCATAATCTCTTCCTTCTAAGCTCGGCTCACACGGTAAGGTGGCCGGTTTGGTGGCGTGCTTCTAGGTATCAGATGATCTTCAAAACGAGCGGGTGGTAACTCGCTTGGCAGGCCCTTTGAGAAGCAATCGGCATGAGCGTGGCGAAAATCTTGGCATTCTTTATCAAGTTCAAATATATTTGTCCTATCCTCATCACTCAACTCTTTCAAAAAGATCGATTAAACAAACAGACTGGATTTCATTAACTTTGAAATGGCCAAAGCTGATACAATAGGGACAGACTCGTCCTTATGTTTAATATCAAGTACAATGGTTCTGCCCTTCTCTGTGGTCAATGTCGCTTTCCTCGCCCAATAGTCGACCACGGTGTTGTTCTTGTGATACCAGGGAATTCCCAAGAGAACATCACAACCTTCCAAAGGCATTATGTAAAAGTTCTCATGCCCCAAATACCCTTGACAATGCAACCAAAGTTTGCAAATGACAGGTGTAATGGCTACGTCCCTGCTGGATGCCGCTAGAACTGCCGCAAGTGATCCCATCCGATCAAGAGTGATCTCGAGCCACACCGCCAATTCCGGTAAAATGTAGTTGGCCTTGGCTCCTCCATCAAAGAAGATCGGGGGCTTCTTGGTCTTTCACTTTGCCCCAAGCTTGGCAAAGTTATGTACTCTTGTCCATCGTGCTGGGATCGATACCCACGGAATCTGGAACCAGTCATGTTTTCATCTTGCCTTTCCGTCCATGTTCCTTAGCTGCTCTCGAACTCTTAGGCCTTTTGCCATCCTTGTCGTTCTGTGCCTTTTTAGGGCACTTTGCGGAGATGTGTCCAATTTCCCCGCATCCAAAACACTTCCCTTTCCTGATGTAGCGAGCTCTCTCCTAAGGAGTGAGTTTGGGTCATGCATTTTTCTTTTCTGGGTTGCTCTTCCTCTTTTTACTTTCATTTGTCGAAGTCTGTACAGCCTTTTGCATCATGATCTCATCTGTGGGGTAGGTCAAACTGCCTAAGTGAATGGCAAAACCTTGTTTCGCATGACTTATCAACTCCTGAATGGAAGCTTACTTTTGTTCCAAGCAGTAATCTCGGATCTCTGTAGGTAGACCCAAGGTAAACTGCTTAATCTGTTCCTTGAACAAGATCTTCTTAAATGAAGAGGCAGGTAGAAAAGAGCTCCAGAATCTCTCGCAATAAGCGTCCACTGTATCTTTCTTGGTCATCCGAAGATGGTTCCAAAGTAGTTCGTATATCGCATTTATACTCTCGAGTCAGCCAAGAAGAAATAAAAAGCCTCTTGAATTTCAGTCATTTAACTGGCGCAATCTTGTTTAATAGAAGCGTGGACCACCAAGTTCGAGCATTCCCCTTAAAGTAAGAGGCAACTCTCCGAATCTTAGAGTGCTCTGAGTAACGCCCTCCCGCGAAAGCGATGTCAAACTGCTATACAAAAGACAAAGCCTTCGAAGCATCTCTATAACCAAAAAACATGTCAAATTTAATTGATTGTCCACCTTAAACTCTCGAACTTTCTTGCTTTTGTCTTCCAGAAAGTCATACTTGCAAGCTTTATAAAAATTCTTCTTCTTTGCATAAAAGTTGTTGTCGTTAGAGTCCGAACTGTCTGAAGATGAGTCCTCTGTAGAACTGTAACTCACGGGGCGAAATTTAGACTTCTTTGCCTTTTTCTTGCCCTTTCCGAAGCGTTGCTTTTTGCTTTGCTTTTTGCCTTTCCTGTCTTCTTCGCTCGAATCAGATGAACTAAAAGAACTGTCAGAAGAAGAAGAAAGAAGAAGAATTGGGTACTCCTTCAAATCGAACACGCTTCTTCTGTTTCTTTGCCTTTTCAAAAGTAGACTGGCGACCCAAATAACCCAAGAAGTCAGTGCCTTTCTTCTGCTTTTTGTGGTGCTTGTTAACTTTGTTCTGCGCGTCAAAAAGCTGAGCAAGTCGTGCATCAACCACCTCTTCTAATTCTTTCTTTGTATACTTCCTGGGGGTAGGAGGTTTCTTGAGAGCGGGTTTGGGGGGTGGTTTTGTGGCCTTCTACCACTGCATGTGCACCTCATCAAACGAGGTCTCGCTCATATATTTTGCAAATTTTGGATCCTTCGCAAAATTGAGCATCATCTTTGTTGCGTCGTCGATCAATCGTTGACGCTCCATCTCTCGACGCTCCGCCGAAGTAGGCCGAAGCGGGCTGTACTCCTTGCCTGAATTTTCTTTGTGATCCCTTAAACAAATATAACTTTGAATATTTGTCTTCATGATATTAAAGTGATAGAATAGTATCATGGGAAATAGCTATATAAGCACACAAGAGGTTGGGTACGTGTATGTAATTGTGTATTCTCAGAACAGGATTCATCACTGTATATGCGTGTGTTTAAACATGTGTGTGTGTGTGTGTGTGTGTGTGTGTGTGTGTGTGAGAGAGAGAGAGAGAGAGAGAGAGAGCATTCAACATAATGTCTTGAGTACTTTGAAAGCAGGTATCATGGCACTTGGATTCATTGCAGCATTTGATGAAGCCCTTGCTAATATAGTTATTGCATCAAATGGCATCCCTCCTCTTCTTGACGCCCTATGCAATGAACAGGAAGATCACATAAAGAGCGCCAGCGCATGGTCTCTAGGACAAATAGGGCGGCACAGTTCCGTGCATGCATTGGCCATAGCTGAGGCGGGGGTTCTTCCAAGGTTGGTGTCAACATTCCTTTCACCCACCAGCAGTGAGGACTTGCAAAACAAGTGCAAGAAAGCATTGAAAGCTATAACAGACCATCTGACACATTTATCGGCGCTCGACACACTGTTACAAGTAAGTCAACTGGAGAATGTGCTCTTCCAGCTCTTTCGGCTTGTTTGAAAAGGAAATTGTGTGTGTGTGTGTGTGTGCGCGCGCGCAAGCATCGACACACAAATAAAGCATGTATACATACATACCGAAGTTATGGATGCGTGAGGCAAATATATACATCACTAACACAGCATTGAATAAAATTAGACTCTGTACAACCCTAAAAGAGGTGTGGAGAACAGACCAACTTGCTATGTGATGAGACTGATGTGATCTGATTGTTGGTGACAAGGGACCGAGGTTACCTGAGGGCATATTGAAATTTGTGGTGGCCCAACTATCAAAGGTGCTGCTGAATGACGCAGATGCGCGGACGAGGTTTGTGACATCGGGAGGGTTTGAGAAACTGCAGAAGCTGCAGCCGCTGGAGCCCGGCAGCGAGCTGAAAGAGCACATTGACAAGATCAACACCTATTATCCCGTCGAGCTCGTGCATTACTACTCCCCCGGCTACTCAGAAACCCTGCTTCAGAAACTCATGGGCACCAAGCCTGCCGTTGCCGCGGCTTAGCTGACTTGAAAATGGCGCCCGATTCTTTTATACATGATCAATGGTTAGGAGTCACTTCCTCCATAGCCACCCTTTCAAAGCTAGTTGAATGGAGCTTCTTAGCTGTGCAGGTTCAATCCCCATACCACCCTAGCAAAAAATTATTAAGTGTAATGGCATAGTTAAAATTCCTCGTTCAAAGCGTCTTGTTGCATGTATATTGTATTTTGCACCTTTTGAATATGTATGTGATCACGATCGTGAAAAAATCACATTGTGAGAATCTAGCAAGATCCTAACACAAGCTTTGAGTGAATCTAATGTGATGTGCATGCCAATGCTCATATGTAGAGGTTGCAGAGGAAATAGAAGTGTGAACGGAATCTCTCTCTCTCTCTCTCTCTCTCTCTCTCTCTCCCCCCACATCAGCTGTACGCCTCACGCTCTCTCAAAGGTCCCTTCATGCTTCAATTCTATATCTCATGTTCTTTTACTCTCTCTCTCTCTCTCTCTCTCTCTCTCACACACACACACACACACACACACAAATTTGTTAGACTTGGCTATGTATGGCAGGCTTCAAAGAACCTATCAGTTGTTATCCATGTCCAACTTAAAAATTATTAAACTACTTATTATCAAAAATATTGCTTAAAAGTAAAAATATACAAAAACAATCAAGTATTTCAGCTTCTTTCCAAATTGTAATGTCCAAGCAAAGATTTGCAAATTCAAAGTAGTGTATACATGCTTTTGAAAGTAGCTCTTTATAGTACTTTATAACCCCTTGTAATTTCCTTCATCCTTGTTTAAAATCACATTCTCAAAGTAGTACCATATGCGTAAACTTTTAGAGCAATCTTTTACTGTATCAAAGAGTACCAACTTGTCAATCCTTCCCTAATTAAAACTTGAATATGTAATTATAGCTTCAAATTGATTATCGATGCTTTGTATTGTAACTACAATTATGTTGTATGGATCAAAGTTGAACTTTTCAACTAGATGAAGCAAAAGGTACTCTAAAAGCGTGAATATTCAAGGTTAGTAACCAGTAGTGCTACATCCTAGTAGTAAGGAAAAGAGAGATCAAAATCGGGGTCAGCTTAATGCTATTTTAGTAAGCTCAACAAACAGTTTTCAAGAACCAAATTTTTAGAAAGCCATACTGGAATTCCTTCAAGGCTTACCTTGTTTGATCAGATAAGTAGAATACCTACTGCCAGGTGAGGCAAAAGATTATTGCTAGATCCAAACTTAGAAGGATAGTAAATCCAAAAAACAAGTTTAAAAAAGCATGTAGTGATCAAAAAGCTAGGCCAGTATAAAAGTGATCAAAGCTAGCAATTCATCAACCAAGGTAGCACATTGAAAGTTTTGATAAGCCAGCAAAGCCAAAATCAGCTAGGATTAGCCACTTTCAACTCCAAACTACCAGTAGTAGATCTTGCCAAACCTATCAATAAAAATATCCAGTATTACTAGCACATACATGATTAGGTGGAGGTTTTTTTAAAAATAAACTTCCTCATCAGCAGACTTTAACCAAACAAAACCAGGTCATCAAGATAGAATCCAGTCCCAGAAAAAAAAAGACCAGAGCAACAACAATTAGAGACGAGGATCAAGAGTCCACCAAATAAGCCATAAACCAGATCTCCAAACAAGACATCAACCAGCAGGGGGGATATTTTTAGGCGAACAATTTTTGGTGAGCACTTTTTAGGAATCAAAAAAGATTCTCTCTTCCTCCTCCTCTATCTCTCTCGTGCAATTTTGCTAGTCTCCACTCCTTTTTCATTGAGAGAGAGAGAGAGAGAGAGAGAGAGAGAGAGAGAGAGAGAGAGAGAGGCAATGAGGTAATAGGGAGGTTGAGACATAGACAAAGATATGCCACCTTTCAAATTGTTTAAAAAACAATAGAGACAAGGGTACTTGAAAGAAGAATATCCACTAATCATAGAAAGGTTACATTTTATTGTACTTGCATTACATAAGCAATAAGCATTCATCTTCTAAAAGGCACGAGTCACAGTAGTGCTGCCCTCAAGTGGCAAAAAAAGATTCACCATGTTCCCTAACTGTTTGCATCATTCTTCCAACAAGAGAAAGCGAATCGTCTCTTCTCGTTCAAGCTGAGCAAAGACCGTATATTGAGGTCTGTGTGGCAATGATAGAGGCGATACACATTGATTGTTGCCCTTAGAGCCTCTTTAAACCATTCGGCTCCATACAATGCCTCTTCGTTGGGAATGGCTTCCATGGCATCTCACGCAGACTTGATTCTATTCTCAAGATCGTCAGTCATCACGAAAAGAAAGAGAAGTGCGCTACAGTAGCTAGTGAACAATTTCACAAAAATAATACAAGCAATACCAATTTATAGCAATTGTGGGAATATTAAATTATTTCTTTATTCATGATGTGACACATAAACAACCATCTTCCAAATTTGAAAATTGTTTGAAAAATTTTGCAAAACAATGCACAAAAATGTGGCCATCATAAGATAAAATTAGAACCTGGTAGTATTGTCCATTTTGTGAACTGACATACAAAAAAATTGAAAATGTCAAATGCTATGCATCCATGCCTGGATAGGTCCTGCCTCGGCTCATTGCCCTGAATATATCACATCTTCCAAAATTGGTTGATGGATAAACATGTTCTCATTTTGGCTTAACCCTAGTACACGCAGATAAATAAAATACAAATGTTTACATACAAGATATGGTTTTTGCTTTGTCACCCGTTCCATGAAGTTTGGACATGTGCACGATGGCTGGTTGCAAATACAAACATTGTACAACCCGAGATGAAAACAGACATCGCGTTTCCATGTATTTCTCTTTCATTTCACAAGTTGCAATAGTCAGAAGGTCGTGCATGCTGTAAACAAATTGTTAGAGAGGGAGTCAAAGGCAACCCACATTGCTGTCAAGGTGCGCCATGTACCTTGGATCATAGACATGACATGCCATAGTCACCCAATCGTTCACGCATTTAGTGTGATCAAATTAGATCCACGCACGTTGAAGATCGCCATCCCCGTCTTGTTTCATTCGGTTCACTAGGTCCACACCGAATGCTGGACCAATTGTGGACATTTTGAAGACATAACATTTCTTTCCCTCCTACCTTGACTTGGAAACTTGCTTCCATGGAAAAATTCATATGTGCAATCTCCCTTTAGCTTTAGGATCGCATCAATGCCAAAAGATTCTTTGTCTCCACCTCTCCATAAACTAGATACTGACCTTTAAAACCTAGCAATGCTCATAGTGTTCAAAGCAATTATAATTCAGCATAGATTTTTGCAATGAAATAAGAATCTGAGAAATGCGCATACCAATTATCTTGCACCAATGGTTCCAACTCCTCAGCGATTGCAAATAGCTGTTGCTCACCTAAAATTCCCTCGTTGATGTTGCTGCGAAGAAGTTTTGTACTTATAATTTCTTTTGCCAAACACATTTAAACCTTCCTGGCTCCTACATGTGGATCAATGGTCAAAATCCTTTGCACCATCACCTTGGTGTCGTCCGTTAGTGTTTTGAATGTGCCACTGCGCTCATTGTGTCTATTTATGCCACGATGAATCATGACTCTGGTGGCCATCTCATCTGATGGCATGACATAGTATACTACACAATCACATGTTGCAGTACAGAAAGCAATCGCCTTACAAAAGTGGCATGTAAGGATCTCATCTTTAATCTTACAATATTGTTTGGGTGCAGGTGCCTTTTGTATGTACCTGTTGAAATGACTTGTATTGGGAATATGATAATTAACCAAGCGGGCATATTGTTCATTCATGCACTTAGAGATCCTAAGCAATGACTAAGACGCACTACACACGGGAAAACTATATTGCACGTTTGTGGCTTCTACCACAAATGAGGATTATAATTATGCTCCATTGTAACCATATGGTGCAACCTCCCCATGGTAGGTGGAAATTCTAAAACAAGATCACCATTGTAAGCCCTTGGAATCTCTGTAACTTGTTCCACTTGTTGTATTTGCATCAAACACTTTGTCAATGTACCCGTCTTTTCGGCCTGCATAAGTTATTGTCTTGTACTCCTTTTGAAGCTCTTTGGAAGCAAAACTTGAGGCGGGTGCAAAGATCTACTATCTCCTTCTGAGCAAAGTGCACTTCTGGCGGACTGTCCACAATGGGAATGGGAGTCGTGCTGGGTGAGCTTGCTTAGTGTGCTTGATGGGACACGTTGACTTTGTATTTACGTGAAAGTTGTTCATTCAGTACATAGATGATTTCACCCAAATTGTTGAGCGTCCTCTCAAGAGGCACAATCATCTCAATATCACCAACTTCAATCACTACATCTAAAGTTGTAAATTGCATTGGATAAATTATTTATAAAAGTAATGATTCAAATGTTATAAATTTACCATTGTAAAAAAGATAAGAAAGTTCTTTATTAAGAAACAATAAAGGACATGCCATAATAATAAGCTAAGCAAATAATTAAACATAAAATCTCATTATAACAACTAACAAATTGTTTATATACTCACGGTTAATAATATAAGTGTTATAAATTTAAATATAATAATATTTTAACAAATTTATTTTAAATTATGAGTGTGTGTGGCAAGTGCACGTGCGCACACATACGTGCGTGGGGCACACACACACACACACGTACTCGGTGTGAGTATGTGTGTGACACACAGACACACTCACATCGGGTGTGTGTATGAGGGGAGGCGGCATGCGTGGGCCAAACGCTGCCACGCGATGGCGTGTGGCCCTGCGTGGCCCCTTTTCCTTGTGTCATGGGAAAGTGGTTGACCACGTGACCACAAGGCGGCCTGCGTGGCCGCCCCGTGGCCACGTGGTCAACCACTAGGCTGTAGGGCGACGCATGGCCCTTGGGCCACAAGCCGCTCAACGGCCCTTGGTGCATATGGCAGCGTGTGGCCCTGTGGCAAGTGCGCGCGCGCACACACACACACACGTCGTGTGTGTGTGTGGGAGGGGGGGCAGCATGCGTGGGCCACATGCTGCCAGGCGATGGCGTGTGGGAACATGTGGCCCATGCACTCTTGGCACCTAGTGCCATTGGGGGGCCACGTATCCCCAACGATCAAGTGGCAGACCACGTGGCCACGGGGCAGCCACACAAGCCGCCATGTGGCCCGCCACGTGTACCGTCATCAATCGACGATACACATGGCATGCCACCTGTACTGTCGCTGGGCGGTGGTACATGTGGCACGACACCTGGCCTCTTTTAAGGGGCCATGTGTTGTGCCACGTGTACCACCGCCGACAGTACACATGGCATGCCACATGGCCATCGCGTCGTCGACGTGGCAATGCAGTGTCCACGGTGGCATGCCACGTGTACTGTCGATTGCTGACGATACACATGGCAGCTTGCGTGACCATCCCGTGGCCACGTGGTTTGCCACTTGGCTGTTGGGAGGCGCGTGTGTGTGTTGTGTCAACGACACAACACACACACACGCATGCACAGAGGTGTGTGTGTGCGTGCTTGCCACACACACACACACACATATCCACGCGCGCGTCACACACATCACACACACATATATCCATCACACACACACACACACACTATTATTATTATTATTTTAAAAATTTATAAAATATAATTTTTATTTGAAACTTTATAAATAGCTTGCCACATTTCTTTTTCAAGTTCTCTCAATCTCTACTTTCTTACCTTAAGCACATTTCTCTCTATCCTTCCATCTCTACTTCTCTATCTTAAAATCATTTCTCTCCTTTCACTTGATCTCACTTTCTCATAGAGCTCCCTATGATGACAAACTTCTTCGCTTACCTCTATATCGACTTCTTTCGAATCCGGCCATCCGCATGCATGATGACCATGTGGTGGATTTGCAACTTTCCATTGCAAATAAATGCTACCAACCAACCATGGCAAGATTTATTGTAAGTGAGCGGATTCCCCTGGGGACGATCATAAGCAATTCTCTCGTTGTGGTCCCACTTTGAGAGATCTTGCGATGTCATATAACTTGGATGAAGAGTTTCATCTAATCCTTGAGCTTAGTCACATGGTCAAGAAGTACTTTGTGGTTTGGGATGGAAATCACAGATTGGAGGCATGGATGCAGTGGATGAACGAGAACGACATCCCCATTGAGGAGGCACCACGGGTGAAGTGTGTGCTTGTTGATTTTCAACCTCATGAGACAGTGGAGTTTTTATTGGTTTTGGGAATGATAAACATGTAAATTCAATTGTTTCTTGCGAATCTAAATGCATCTTATTGTTTTTGACAATGTGTATTACATCTGAGTGTTAAACAAGGCCACAAGCGTTTCAATCCCTCACAGATATATTCATGATGAGAAAGCTAGGGCTAGTGGACCCAACTTCACTCCTACAGAAATTTTCGAAAAGAGTGTGACTGGCAGCAAAGAGGGCTTTGAACTTTAGGGGTCCAAACAAATCAAAGTGACTAAAATTGCCAATGGCTGTCCTTGCTCAACTCATTTGGAAGGTATGCTTGAAAGCAATGCTAAATGAGCATGTGATTTGATTATGATTTCTTATTATACATATTTTGATTGTGTCCTTTGCAAATGATAGGAAGAGTTTGATGCTATGTAAAATAGCAAAATTGAAGGGCTGCCACAAAAGGGAGCTTAGACTACGACTTGGCACCTGACGCTTACGAGCAAAGTATCGTTTTTGGGCTATCTCAAATAGAGAAGTATTTCACGCGCAAAGGGCTTGAGATAGCAATAATTGCAAATCCAAAAAAATGGCAACAACTTTTTAAAAAAATGTATATCATTTACAGGCTGGGACAAGAAGACCACCAAAATGACACCATCTAGAGTGACAGAGGTTGTGCGGGTACGCATTAGCCCCAAAGAGTAAGTAAATGTTTGTAAGTCATTTGATATCTTTCTCTTTTGATTATGTCTCAATGAAAAAGAAGACTCCCTTTGCCTACGCTAGGAAGTGTCGCTTAATTGACTTGCTCCAAGGTGGGGATGCAACCTTGAAAGAGAATGGCATAGGGTTGATGGAGAAGGCATAGATCCAATGGCTTCGTTATCACGTGTATTGGTGGCAATTGGAAAGGTGGATCAAGTGATTATGTCCTCGAATCAGTATGTTGGTGATCTAACTTGTGTCCTTTTATTTGATGTAGGAGAGTGCTTGAGATGACCGAGAAAATGGAGGGCGAGAATCAACATGTTGCAGACCTACACGAGAAGGCTGAAGAGAGTCATGGTTGCACACTCGCACACACATTGCAAAAATATAGACGGAACCACTTTGGCAAAGCCTTCAAGAAGTGGAGTGCACGGATCAAGTCCACACAAGATCCTGAAGAGCAACCCCACTTCGCTTGCACGGCACGATGCATGTTCTACAGGTTGGATATCTTTGCTAAACACATTACGTATGTTTTGTAGCACACACTAATCTTGTCATGGTGAAACAAAACATTATTTGCTGTCTTGTAGATGGTGGAGAGATGCTCTAGTCTTCCCCATTCCCGAGCACCCCAGTGATGCATGGTGTATGTCGGAGAGAGAGGAGACGGGCTTATATCCAAACGCATGGATAGATGACTTGCGGCCAAAGGGAGCGTGGAGAAAGTGTCCTTGGTGGCTGGATTACCCGGATAAGGAGTACCCACCCAAAGAGGAAGCACTTTACATAGGTATCGTGCTATGTAGATTTTACCTTTGCCATACAATACGACATGGATAACAGTAACCTTCATTTTTTATTTAATAGAGGAGCATTATGCTTCACGGAAGAAAGCCGTTGTGATAGAGGATGCACTCTCTCCGAACAAAACAAAGAAATCGGCCTCAAAGAAATACCCAAAGATTGGCTCCGCATCGGTCCTGCAAGCCCCCTTGGCTGACCGGCAACGTGGGAAGAGAGCTATGGCCTCCAATGATAGTGAGAGTGAGCATGTAGTTGAGGAGAATTCTATAGAGGTCAACGATAGTGCTCAGAGCCTTGGTGCTATGAGCCACAATGTACCAACACTTTCCTTCACTTTGAGACCAGTAGGGGGCACCCAAGCGTCACCTCCATCTTCACCATCACAGGGCAGGGCTGCAGAGGACCTATCAGACATGGCCAGAGTGGTCGAAGTTAACTCTCCAGGTAAATGGATAATGTTGAATTATTCTCTTTAGCATTGCATGCAAGATATATTTAATCTTATGTTGAGCATACAAATATGCTTGTAGAGCGACGCCACCTTGCTAGTGTCAAGTGTTTGGCAACAACTATTCCTGATGTGTTGTGCAATGACAGGTAAGCCATGCTATTTTGACTTCCTAGTTATGGCCATAATTTTAGTGCTAATGAAGATTTTGTGTAGATCTATGCAATCACTACGTACATTCTTGGGCATACGTTTGATGTACATGGCCTTTCCCATACACACTAGGCCATATGCAACTATCCACAGGTGGAGTTCCTTTATGGAACCACTGGGATAGCGAACTTGTGGATGCTGCATTCCTTCTCGCAACCGAGTTTCTTTGGGTTGATGGCATGGTTGTGGTGACATGTTGTGCACGTCTATCGCACGTGTCAATGCAAGGGACTTGCCGATACATTGTGTGTGAGCCACAAATGGCTCCAAGCACACAACTAAACTAATCTAGCAAGCTCAAGAGAGCAAGGGTGTGTCACTCACCGCCCTACGCTCGCCTTTGTGGAGGATTCCTCGCCGCGAAGAACAAGGAGCCACCATTGCGCCGTGCTCAACCGCTTCGTCGCCGCCATGCCATCGCTGCAATGCTCTCTCTCTCTCTCTCTCTCTCTCTCTCTCTCTCTCTCTCTCTCTCTCTCTCAAGGGTGTGTCACTCACCGCCCTACACTCGCCTTCGTGGAGCATTCCTCGCCGCGAAGAAGAAGGAGCCACCGCTGTGCCGCGCTCAACCGCTTCACCATCGCCGTCGCCGTGCCGTTGTCGCAATGCTCAATCGCACACACACACACACACTCTCTCTCTCTCTCTCTCTCTCTCTCTCTCTCTCTCTCTCTCTTACGCATACACACACACACACACAAGGAGATGAAGAAGAAGAAGATGGAGATGGAGCAAGAGCACTCTTCAATTGCAAAAATGAAATAATGAGTGAATTTTAGGTTTAGTTGACTTTTATATGAGCTCACCCCATTCATAGTTGGGCGCCCCTGCTTAGCCAACTAACCCCTTGAATGTTCCTGTTAGAGTGCGCTTCTCATCGGCCGATCACTCTTACCCTTTTCCTATTGGACCGACAAGCCCGGTACCTGACTCTTCCAAATAAATAATAGGGTGTTCGTTGTAGGTGATAGGGTGTCCGTGAGCCGTGAGGGTTAACATGCCCCCTTTCCTGATGTAGATTTTGTCCTCGGAAGCTATTGAGTTGAAGCTCGTTCCTCGAGGTGGAAGATCATTTGAGATGAATGTCCTTAGCCTTCTTCAGTCACTGCAAAATCAAACAACATTGGCACAGTAATTGCATTCTCATATAAAATTAAAAAGCATATGCAGTTGTAGGCAGACATAATGATTGGTAATAGAATTTTAAACCATTTGTCAGCAATAAACATTAAATTGCAATATAATCAAATGCATAAACAGTTGTGAAGGTAAAAAATTAAACAAGTATGGGGTCGCTAATTTAACGATCGAAAGGCACTAAAGATCGACTATCAATACCATGGGAAAGCTTCTCAATTTTCTCTGGTCAATTAAGTTGTTTAATCGCGAGAGCCAAGTATTTCATGTCCGAGGGCTGACTAGAGGCTATACCTAGAAGACCTTGTAGTTAAGCTACGATAAAAAGAAATTGCTCATGAAATAATCACTTGACTTATTTCCTTTTCTTTGACCCCCCAAAGTCTTTTCACATTGTTTCAATTTTGATGTGTGTGCTTATTTTGTATGCCTTGGGTTTTTTTGCTTTTTAAGGAAAAGCGCCCACACTGGGAACCTCTAGGGCTCTAGTACCATAGGCGATACATGTGAGTGAAGTACCAAATCAAGCTGAGATTTTTCTTCCAGCTTAAGATTTTACATTATGGCACTTTGATTTTTTTAATTTATTTTTTGTTCGTTTGTTTTCAGTATTTTAACTTTGTAACTTTGGGGGTCATATAACTGTTACCCTCCCTAGGCTCATCACATTAATAAACTCCCTTTATAATACTTAAGCTAAAGGTCAATAGGGACTAAGCCCACTAGAAATCCCTAGTACATTTCACACAGTGCTGCCTAAATCGGATTAAGAACCTAAGTAACCATTGATTATTAGGAAGGCATTCCCTATGGTATTAAGAGAAGATCTGTAACACCTAGCTTGGTCAAACTAGCTTAGTCGGACTGCTTGATTTTTAAACCTAGAAAAGTGATTATGACAAAAAGTTACCATGAATTTAATGTTGGATACTAAGAAAATGTGCTGAATATTATGCTATCAATCACAATTAAAGCAGACAAACATGGATGCAAAAAAGATAAGGGGCCATGCTAATGGACAAGAAACACTTGTTTGTGTTGATGATCGCACTTGATTTGAAAAGTGGATGAGAGAAAGATTCCATGAAGGTCCAAATCCTAACCACAGCAACACGTTCCTGTACACACGAGGAAACACAAAGAATACCTCTAGGAGGCACATCGGTGGGAAGAAAGAACTTTGCTAATCACTAAACTCTAAAACAAGCATACTCCTATCGTACTAATCCTACCTACCCTCCATCACTCGAGTGATGGGGATCAAAGGTGTTTTATAGCATAGGTTTCTGTTTGAGTGTACCGGATGCGAATGTGTAGGTTTGGGTCAATGTTTTGACTTTTATTGTGCATACTCGTTTGCTAATTTCTCTTGCTCTTTATCATTTTTGTTTTTTGTGAGTATAGGGCTTTATATATACATTCCCTAAGATAGGAAAGCTCAAGGGTCAGGGAAAGAAGGGTAAGAGGGAAATAAATCAATAGGCTGACGTGAATGAAGACTCCCCTTTTCCTTGGATAGATCATACTTTGAAAGGATGTCATCACCTTTTGGAACCAGTTATTCCAATTGGTAATAGGTGAGGATTTTAGCCAATAGTTCTCTATTACCTTGGGTGCCTCATCGAGTTGCAAGGGTGGTAATGTATTCTCCCAAGATCAAATTTAAAGTGGTTCATTAGGTGATTATTGGACACTGGGAGGTGTGGATTCCTTTATAGCTTTATGGAGGTCCACTATTGTAGGTGGAGGCTGTGGAGAAGCTTTTACCTCTATGGATGCATTACATGAGGAGCTAGAAGCTTCATGGGACTCCCCCCTTCCTGAGCTAGGTGGAACAAATTGTTCTTTCTTCGGTACCCAAACTAGCTCTGGAGCCGGTGTGTAGCATTCAGTGATTTTTTTCTTTCCACAATCATCAATTTGTTTTGGAGCTACAGGATTGGGCACACATGGGCTAGGTGAAAATTAAGAACACAATCTACGTTTTGGCACCCAGATTTGATCATTTCCTTGATAGTAGTTTTGGGCTTCCAATAGTCGTTTAGGAATCCAACGCAACGTTTCTTTATATTTCTTGGGGCGAGTGGGATGTTTCTTACAAGGCTTCTGTTTTTTAACAATAGCTATGGTCGCTAAAGAAGCTTTAGGGACCCACTTGTATGTTTTCTTCGTTATATTAGGATGAGTCTTGTCAAAAACTATACGCAGTGCTTCTAGCATATTTAAGGGTACTAGTGGTTGCATTTCATCCCCCTCAAGTGTTACCCAGGTCGTCCCTTTATTTCCCCAAGTGTCTATGGTTGCTGCTAGGTGGACCCAATCCACATTGTCCGACTCAGTCATCCCAGGTAGTACATCCATATAAGGAGAATCTTCCCCAACATCAGTGTCCGCTTTACACGTGTAACAATACCGCAATGTGGCCAAGTGAACTGTGGTGTCAGATCTATGATCAATTATGAACCTATTTCCTAGAGGATATGCTCGACTAGTTACAAGATCTACTCGAATAACAAAATCTTGGAACTGTAGGTAGACATTGTTTTTAGACTAGTCATGCCATAGTATGCTTGGAGAAATCCATAACAATGAAGGTAACTCTTATTTTATGTCCAAAGACCTTGATCTTGAGATCTTCTAGCATCCCGATAGGTTTAACAATAGACCCATTGGCCATCTTCACTACTATGGTTGTGGTCACAAGGTGAGGGTCTTCCGATAGTTTCCCATCAATTTTTAGTCACAATGCTAACCCCAGAGCCACCATCAAGGATTCCCTTCACAGTTAATCCCTTAGTAGTGATTGGTATGGCCGCATTCGATTCATCACCCTCAAAGTATTGTCCCAACTTTTTAACAGGTATTTCTATAACAAGGTTCTCATCTAGGTTGGGTTGTGGATCTAAGTGTTCCTCCTCTATTGGCATCTCCCCAGCTCCATCCATCTGTGAAAATTGTGATAGTCCAAACTTTAGTTCTCCATTGAGGAGAGCTCGAAGAGCTGAGACTAGCTCAGGGTCTTTATATAGTTTGGACATGATGGTGGTTCTAACTTCTGAAGACATGAAATTCATCAATTTGGCAGTGTTTAACGACACCTTTTGGGCTTCAGTCCCTTGACATGGAGAAGATGGGATCTCCATTTCTTTGATAGGATCAGGTAGTCCCTGTGTAAACATTCTTTCCATCAAGACGTGAGTACGCCCACTTTCCCATGACTTTAAGTCACTTTGTTCTTGGATGACACTAGGTATGGCTAAGGTTCTATGGACTTGGTGAAGTTGTTGTTGCGTAGGAAACACGGTGTCTATAATCTAGATCTGCCTAGGTGCTGGTTCTAGATCCCTTTGGGTATTTTCTACCAAACTCCTTAATTGCTTGACTCGCTCAATCTCCTCTGTAGGGTTTGGATAAGTTCCTATCTTCTTCTTGGATCCTAGCCATTGTGGCTCATGAAGATCTTCCTTGTTGGTTTCTATCTTAGTGGTCGTTTTGGTCTCCATGGTTTGACCTGAATCAGAATCCTCTTTAGCGTCGTTCATATATACGGGGTCGTCACCAGTCCCTATGTTGGTCTTTGAACTGGGGTCTGACTTCGCTGCTTTTTGCGATCTCTTCCTTCGTGTTTTCTTCTTTTTTTGAGATTGGGAAATTGATTCCATGTCTCTTTTTTCAAGAATATAATTTAGCTTTTGAAGCATCGATTGTGTGAGTACGTTTATCGGTACCATAGGTGTACTTTGTGATGGCTCCTTGGTAACCTCAATCAAGTTTAATGGCGTGATCTTCGGTGCATTTGGATTATTTGGACATTGGGCAATCAAATGATCTATGCCACATCGATTACACATGAGTATCGGCATTGTAGATGTGTTCGCTTGATTGGTTTGCATTAGTGTGGCGTTCTTTTGTAGTCTAATAGGACACTCAGCCACACGATGTGGACCTCCACACTCATAGCATTGAAGAGGTGGTCTTTTAGCAGTGTAATTGATATGTTGGCCTCTTGCAGCAAGAGTAGCTACTTGATAGACAGGTTTGACTTGTCTCCAATAGTCCTCCATGTAGTATTGTGGACTTTCTTCAAACACATCCATCCCATAGGCAATATTAGGGTCTATATCTTCCTCACAGCCTTCCAAAAAAGCAATGGATGACTCACAACCCACTTGATTCACAGAAGTGATTCTTGGATGTGGTGGTTGCGGTCCTAGCACTGGAGGTGGTAAGGGTGTTGTTTGAACAACATTTTGGACACTAGGGACCATGTGTTGTGACGTTTGTTCAAGAGGTGGGGCCGACATCAATGCAGGCACTCGAGGTGTGTCTGTCCATGCTAAGGTTGGTCTATTGGCCATCATGCGTTTAAATACTATGCAATCCTTAGCTTGATGACCATACCTCCCACAGGCATTGCAGTTCCCATTGAATTTTACTCTAAAAGTAGGGCATTCACTGGTACTATGCAGTCCATAGCATACTGAGCACCATTGTTGCTCCCTTCTTGGATACATATGATTGTTTTGCGGAGTACAATTGTCTCTAAGAATCTCTTGAATGGCGTTGGTGCGATATGCTAAAGTCATCTCAGATATCTTTGGCTCCTTAGCAGTAGGCTTTAGGGTTGATGCCTCGATGCTTGCGAGCTAATAGATTTAGGCTCAACAGACACTCTTTCTCCTTGAATCATTAAATTATCCTCCAATTGGATCGCATTGGTGGTGACTTCTTCCCAAGTGGTGATACCTCTAATGACTAGGCCATTGTAGATATCCTCATGTTGTAATTCCCTAATGAATCTATCAAGCAATTGATTATTATTGAAGCGCTCATTTTGATTACAACGAGAATTCAAATTCTTCAAGCGACTAATAAAGTCTCTCACCGACTCTCCTTCCTCTCGTTGGGATTTCTGGAGCTGAGAGGCTACACCCCAAAGCACTCCCTCTCGTAAGTATTCTTTCAAGAATAGTCTCCTAAGAGTAGGGTAAATCGTTTTTTCTTCCGCCCTTAGGGTTCTATACCAATCCCCTGCCTTCCCACTTAAGGTTAGGCTTGAAGAATTACTCTTATGCAGGTCATTATGTTCTACTAGAGAATCGCATATTTGTTCAAAAACTTCGATATTCTTTCTCACATCCCCGTCTCCACTAAATTTTTGTGTGAGCTTGGCTATTTGTACTGCTTTACTTCTAGGTTCTCTATCAGGCGTGTTACGCATATTCTCAGCAATAGATCGACCAATAGCTTGAGCAAATGTTGCCAAGTCACCTAAGTGAGCAGGAACCGTGGGTGGAGGTGCTCCAGAGACTACATGTGGAGTAGGTATTGGCATTGGGCTTGGTGCATAGGAAGCCCTTGGGTTCCACGTTTGGTATGGTGTTGTGCCATGTGGCGGCCCAAAGTTCATATGTGTGGCCCTAAGCATAGCAGACGTCGGATGTGACATGGTAATGCTAGCCGGTATGGTTCCATGGAAATAAGAGCTTGGGTGTTGTGGTTGTGGAACATAGGTAGTTGAAACAATGGGGGGGGTAGGGGCTACATGAGTGCAATGACCCATGGGTGTATACGATTGGTACACACTTGTAGGTATTGTTGCCGTGGTGTCATCAAGGGAAAGGTGAGCTAGACTTGGAAAGGTAAAGCTATCACTTGTGGGCTCAGATTGCACTGAGACCCTTGGCGAAACAACATATGGAGGATCCATCGGACTTACCGAGGGAGTCTCCATTTGCGATAAGGTTGGTTGTTTAGCCTTCCCTGTACCCAAGAATCGCATGGGACCCGTTGAAGGCATGTGGATTCCCTTGTTTTGTCTCTCTAGCTCAATGACTCTATGGATGATCTCACAAACTCTTTGTTATTGATCCTCCACACTAGTAGCACCCGTTGTGGATTGTAGGACATCTAACCAACCCACATGATAGGTGTGACTTGTGTATAGGTCAGTTAGAGTTTCTGTTTGTAATTCGTACTCCCAGTTCTCACTTAGGAACGCTCCATCTAAGCTTGAGGTGCTAGGGGTGTCCTTTGAACTAGATGCAATGTGGCTCTCTATGGGTTGACCTTTAGCGGTCGCTAATTCAGGAGCACTCGATTGCTCTCCTAGCAAAGATATTGACATAGGGGCTTTCTCTTTGAACTCTCTTGGTTACTCCGCCTTGCGTAAGCTCTCAATTTTCTTTTCCCTAGCCACGATGATATATCGCTCAACCTCTTGCACTTCGGCAAGGCTTCTACCATCAGGTAATATAACCTCGAAGGAAAATAACTCTGAAGAGTTAGAGGGTGCAGTGAATGGAGTATTCATGTGCACACTCTCTAAGAGAATAGGGTCTACGTTGGTCATGAATGGCGAATTTACTTCCCCACCCCCTTCATTTGCATCGTTAGCTCCATGTTCGGAGCGAGTGGCTCTACTAAAAGTTTCCTTCAAGCGGCTAAGCACGCTCGGCCCGGACCGTGGACCCATGGCATGCATGTCTTGGCTTGAGCTATCGGGATTAGGCATTGGGAAACCCTCCATGATGTCGTAGTCAGAGGAAGAGTCACTAGCCGCTATGTTTGGGTCTTGGTTTGTACTACCTTGGGTCCCCGCTGAGGGCCTGGAACCTAAGGTAGGTGGATAATGAGAACTCATGTAAGTCAAAATTCTCTCTAGTTGCTCCGTCTCTAGCCCACGACCAGAGCACAGATGCATGTGCCTTTGGCACCCTACAAGCGTCGGCGAATACCTCAAAGGTTAACCGCTTACTTTTTTAGGTGTCCGTTTTCACTCGTTTTTTTATGTTTTTTAATGATCGATTTTTGGATTAGATCGTGTGATAGCTCGAAATGAGCGTATCGCTCAGAGGGTCGTGGTGTGCTTTACCGCACAGCGTTCGGTTACCTGAAGCTCCATTGGTCCTCAAAAAGGTCAATTTTTACGTACACATGAGGCTAAAATACGTAATTTTAAAGGGGGACTGAGGCCTGAGCCTGAGGGTGGGCTTGGGCTTGGGTCTGGGGGATATTCCCGATCCTAATCCTACCTTTAAAATTTTATTTTTTTTAATTTTTTAAAAAACTTTTTTTTTTTGGGATAAGCTCGCCGCGGCCGCGCTGTGCGCGCAAGCACACACAACCTAACCTATCTACTTACAACTAATACAACTACTATTACACACTAACATTGTTACAGAAACTCATTAGCTAACATAACTACTTACTGTACTTTACATAGAACTAACATTATGGATCTACTACCTTAATCCTAACACCTTATTCACAGAGAAAACATAGTACCTTTCAACACCTTATTAACAAAAAAAAAACACAGTACCTTTAACAAAACAATACACAGCAGCAAAACAAACTCCTTCTCAACACACAAATCTTCCTTCTCTATCTTTCCTACAATTTAAAATGCACCACAAAGTAGCATAGAGTGGTACTTAAGCTTAATGCAAGGCATTTCCCCGGCAACGACGCCAAAAATGTGCGTGTCTGTTGCACATGTCAATGCAAGGGACTTACAGATACACTGTGTGTGAGCCACAAATGGCTCCAACCACACAACTAGACTAATCTAGCAAGCTCAAGAGAGCAAGGGTGTGTCACTCACCACCCTACGCTCGCCTTCGTGGAGCATTCCTCGCCGCAAAGAAGAAGGAGCCGCCACTGCGCCATGGTCAAGTTGTGGTGATAGGGTGTTTGTGAGCCATGAGGGTTAACACATGTCATGCAAAACATATATCCATTGTCACTTCGAAGGTAGAGGGAGCTCATTTCTAGTTGTTAAGGATATTGTACATACACCTGTCGGAGTCTAGCTGCATGACTGTTCATTACTATGTAGAAGGGGTATGTGGATTTTTGTGTTTTAATGTTGATGAGTATATGTGGTGTTCACATTTCAAAATATCTTATTGTTAATGTTATTTGTAGGTTGGTACTTTATTGCTAGTCATTTTTTCACCCCCTAGAGAGGGCGGGTATTGGCTTCTAAGGTATGATTGAGCGGATGGTCCATTGGAGCCACCTTTGCCGACACCACTTAGTAGTCGAGGGGGCAATAGCAGCTCCACATACGACGTTCACGGCCCCAATCTCAGCATGGCCTGCAACTGGACCATCCCCCGGTGCATTCAGTGCCTCCACATCTTAGGCCTCGATTGGAGTTGATCCATTGACCCGCACACTACCTACAGGCCTACCCACATATGGTTCGTACCCTCTAACATTCAGAGGAGTTCCCCCATCATTTGGTGCACTGCCCCCATTGGCACGAACTTTGTTTCTTCCAGGAGCATATGGCCCTCCACTACCCTTCTTTCATCCACCTCACCCATGATGTATCTGCCCCACCCAATATGTATTTACTTTTGATGCAATGGAACACATAGTTTTTTGGTTTTCTATATCAAATATACCATAAATTGTGTGTAAGGCACTTCTGTTTGTCTTATTAATAGTGTATTGAATGCAACCATGGTGGTAAATCATGTTTTTGTTTGAATGTAAGTCGGCCCTGAACGTGCAATCTTCAATGTTACATTCTAGTTGAAAAGGGAGTGAGAGGCACGTAGCGAATGGTTCTGGACTCTGGAATAGTCGACAGAGATAGATAAAGAATCTTTTAAGAATCCGCTCGCCCAATTCTTAAAAGCGCTCGCCAAAAATTACTCACCCAAAAATTGTGTCTAGCGCAGGAACTACTAGCCATTGAAACTAAGGTAAATCTCAAATCATAATGAGCCACTGCCATACCTTGAGACCCTTTAAATATCAAGCCCCAGCTAGGGAGAGTACGTTTCATGTGTGAAGTAGGTTCACTAGAATATGTATGTATGTAAAAGGTCACCACCAATTTATGGAAGTATCACACCCAAGCGCTTGATATGGTAACATGTATATGTACGAATATGGTTACCTACAATTTAAAGGGACCAAATTTAAGCCAGTCATCCAAGAACCAGAAGCCAAACATTAATCCAATATTCATCAACAGGCTGAAGGTCAGACTTTTTGCAAGTCAAAGCAAACAAGTTCCCCCATATCGCAACACCATAACCTACTCAGGTAGTAAAGCATCAAAACCAGATCACTAACCATATGCCGATCAAAATCTAGTGCCATAATCCCCCATCTTCTATTCCATATAACATAAGCACAAGATCTTATCTAGCTTAGATCAATATATCAACATTCAACTTCTCTCAAAAAAGTCTCCAGCGCAGTAAAGAGAACAGGCCAGGAGTTAAGCTTTATTAGACAAAAGACCAACATTAAAAAACATCCTAACCATATTTTGTGCCCAAGTTTTCCCATTATAGGAATGTAACAAATTCAAAGCTTAGTAAGAGCAAGAATGCAAGATTTTAAGTTTCAAACTATCCATGCAACAATGGCATTTAGCAAGTATTTCAAGTTATTAGTAATTAGTGTCATTAAAAATGGAAGGAAATCCAATCAGGTAGGTGTCCATGTGGGAGATTTCATAGCACACACAGTTGATGGCAAATAAATAAAACAATTGAACCAGAAGCAATCCCAATAATTTTCAAAGTAGCAGGGGAGGTAGACCATTGTAGACCCAAGCATCTTTCCGACCTCTTTCACTCATTCTATTGGAAATAACACACAAGCCCCTACACCAAGTCTAAGTGAGGGAGGAGTAAAATCCCTCACCTTATATAGTGGAAGAGGAAGAGGCAAGGGAAAAAACCCAGAAGCCATCATTTATGGAGGTGCAGCAACCGCTTGCACCGGTACTTCTCTATAGGAGGGTAGGAGGAGGAGTTACCGCATAGAATCATGTCAAGAAATGGATGGGCCACATGCCGCACCAAGCCACCCACCACCAAGCCAAGTTATCAAAAGGAGATGCATTCATCGTGAAGCACCATGAGTGAAAGGGGGAAGGGACCTGTCGTGACCGATGTTGAGTGCATTAACTGCGCGTTGGAGAGTGCAACTAATTCATGCCAAAAGGAAACATAATAGGAAGGAAACCTTTCATTTAATTTCCTTTATGGGTCCTTAAGGGATCGCTCCCACTCAGTTTATCTCTAAAAATTGGTTCACACTAAACCATGCTTACCAAGATAGTAGTGTAAGTAATAATTAGTATCAAGGATCCAATCAAAATTACCCTATGAGGTAATTACAAGTTTTAATCTCAAGGTGGACACTCTCATGCTCAAAATAAGCCACTCATAATCTGAAGTAATCATGCTGCAATATTCTTAAAGCCCTAGTCAACTGCAAGAAGTATGGGAGTATTAAATGAGTAAACATCAATTAACAGGAGCTACTAAAGACCGAAGATGTACGGATGCACATCGAAGATCAACATGAAGAAGCAATAAACATTGGAGTTACATATTTTTCACATTTTTCCAAAATGGTCATGTATTGTAAATTCTTGTTTTATTTCAAGCCATTGTAATATTTTAATGGGTTACGGGCTCAATGGGAGTTCCAAGCTGTAAAGAACAGGTCAGTTAGTGCATCTAGGTAGCAGATTCAGTAAGTGGTGGAGCCCTAAAGGCCTTGGGCGTCCGGACATTGCATATTTTTACCCTAGGTATATAAGGCAGTGTGTAAAAGAAATTAGGGATCTCAAGCTTATTTGTTGAGAGCACTCTTTGGTGAAAGCTCTTGAGGTGTGTGGCTATAAAGTCCTTGAGCTTCTCCTTGCTCATGTGACTTGGTTAACACTATTCAATGCTTAATTCTCTTTCACTATGCCTCTCTCATGCTTCTTGTGATTGCTAATGATGCTTAGATTAGCTAGATCGTAACTAATCAGTGGTTAATCCCTCTTTAATTTTGTGTGATTGTCCTCTTTTGCTTGTGTGTGCATGTAGGTTTGATTGGTGTGTGGTGCTCGATAGATCTATATGTGTGTGCTTGTGATTAGTGTGTTGCATGACAGGATTAGTGTTGTGTGCGTCTTGCAATCATAAGTGTGTGTGATTGGGTTGATTGGAGGTGAAGAGAAGTGGATGTGGAGATTTCCCATCATTGTGGCTTATCTCCTCCATAGGCCGAGAAGCTTACCTCATAGAGTCAACCATTCACGTTGCCATGATTAGCTCACTAATCGTGTGAGTGTTTCCATGCCCTAGCCGGGTAGCTCATCCCTCCGGATTGATAGTTTTGTTGGTCATTGGAGCTATGCAACGATGGAACCCCCAACAAGGCGTATGTGTGTGTCAAGTTGGATGAAGCATTAGCTTCATCAATAGTCCAAGTAGCAACACAAGTAGGTTAAGTATAGATGTGAGTGTAGCTAGTTCTAGCTATCATTGATCATATGTCGTGACCAAGTGTGTGTGTGTGTGTGTGTGTGTGTGCCCACCCTTACTCAGGCACCATACTCAATGTTAAGGCAGTAGGCCAATTGAGTATGGACCTACTGCGTCATCAAGTTGATGAGAGTTAAATAGTCAAGTTTGAAACTTACAAGATATGTACCACATCAAGAAGTCCATAGTGAAGCAAATCTACACAAAATGATATCTGATAATGTCTTCATAGAAGACTGTACTCCGGTAGTATTTTAAGTCTTTGTTAGCCATTAGAAAATAATGTAGATGTCATACGTAGTCTTTTATGGATGTTTTCCGTAATTTTTGCCTATTTCATAGTCATGGATAATCCACAAGAGTAGTCCATTTAAAGGTTATACATTCCTGAAATCAAAAGAATCGACCAATTAACCATACCAAAAAATCACAGACATACCATATTCCAGCCAATGTATAAGTAATGTCTAAGTAATGTCTAAGTAAGAACCCAGAGCATCGGTTGATAACCACATGTACACATCCATCCATGGGAACTAGTCTCTAGAGTACCAATCTAAAAGCACCATTGTGAGCAACTTAAAAGAAAGTAAGGATCGGAAGTATAAATCCATCCAAGGGAGCTAGTATTTAGAGAGCTAATCTAAAATTTTAATACTGGAATTCCATCAATGCACATGACATGTTAAATTTACACTTAGCCTCAAGCTAATTAGAGCAAGAGTATAGAAAACAATCATTTTTTATCGCTTACTTGTAATTTCAGCAAACTCACATAAGAAATCATCTTTTTCAGTGTTTTCATAGTTTCTTAGGGTTTACCCCATCAGAGCAATACCTACTCAAGGTAAACCAGCTAGATTTTAGCAGTTTTCAACATCAAAAGGATAAAATCTCAGATATAGGAACCAATTTATGTTTTCAATATTGGCACACTTTCTTAGGTGTAATGGAATTGGCCTATTAACTTGAGAGTAGCGAAAATTAGAGAGAGTAATTTTGTGAAATTACTTTATGAGCATAGAGGGTGAACATAATTGATGGTAGCAACATAAACATAGCATTTAGTTAACTTGGCATGATCAATAGAGATAGAATTTAGAGAACTTGGCATGGACAACACTATTACAAGAGAGAGAATTTAGAGAACATGACAACACTTGAGGATTGGATTTATGTGGAGCCGGTCCCCCCTCCAATAGGCATTTGTATTATGATTTCTCCCATCAAGAGAGACTTGTTACAATACAATCTTTGTAATCCTTGTGACCTAGGTTATGCAATGAAGATGGAAAGCTTCATGAATCACGAGCATAACCTAAAATTTGTAGAAAGCATTAACTATCCCAAGCCTCAGCCCCAAGACCTCAAACACCTTCGAAGGTGGAGAGAGCTAGTAGGGAATGAAGGTAGGGAAGAGGAAGAAGAAACATTTCATAGGAGAAAGAATTAGTTCCTCACTTATCATTACTCTTATTGCTAGCATACATAATAGCATAATAATGAATATGGACAAGACCGAAAGCTTAAACATTGAAGCATGGCTCTTGGTTGGATTTGCATTTCATAGCCAAGAGTGTTGGTGTAGGCTCTCAACCTCTCGGATTGCTTGGAGAAGGAGAGAGAGCTCTTGCACTTTGCACAATACACAATGAGTATGTGTGTGTGTGTGGGGAGGGGGGGGGGGGGGGGGGGGGGATAGTATATCACTCAAGCAGGCCCCCTACTTGCTTTGGTCGACCCCCCTTGTAGCTCCTGCTTAAAGCTCATTGGACATCTCCAAGCCTAGCCAATCACAAGCAAGAGTCATACCAAGCAACAAGGGTAGCCTTGGGATAAGTGTCCCCCTTTCCCCTTTGAGAGAGAGGACTTGATAAATAATAAAAAAATTAATTAAATTAACTAATTTATCATGGACCCCTTGGGAGGCCAACCAATAGGCTTTAGGCACACCATGAGGGCAACATGAGGAGGAACTTGACAAGTGTCCCTTTTGCTTTCTTTGTACAAGCATGCCTTGTGCGAGTGTGTGTATGTGTGTGTGTGTGTGTGTGTGTTCTCTTTCATCCCCCTCTTGTAGGGCTCGCCCCCTCCTTGTAGGGATTGATTTTGACTTTTTTGGCACACCTTATCTCAAGCACCTTACTCAGCAAGCATGACAATGAACCTCAACCTTGGGTGGTGTTTCCACAAGCACCTCAAGCTCCCTAGTTGGCAAGCATGAAAAGCACCTCAAGCACCTTAGTCACCAGGAATTTCAAGCATGACAAGCACCTCAAGCACCTTAGTCACCAGGAATTTCAAGCATGACAAGCACCTCAAGCACCTTAGTCATCAAGCACGACAAGCACCTCAAGCACCTTAAGCTTGGAACGGGTTCCCACCTGAAGCACAAACCTAGCTTACCTAAGGTCAAAGGAATTTTAACACTAACCTTTGGAGGTCTTTAATGAAGCTAACCCTAAGGTCTTTATGCTCCATTGGTTAGCCTTGCTCTTTGATGGACCATCTCTCATTTAGGCCCCTTTACCATTGGCCCTGTAATGAGATAGATCTACAAGCACATGTCTATATCCTAACCCTTGTTCCCATTTATTCTCCCACATTAAATGATCAGATAAATATGAGAAAATCATTTGGGTTGGTTAGATATTAGATTTTATGACATTACCTCTCTCTTGAAATCATAGTCGTCCTTGAATATGAGGTAGAAGAGATAAAGCCTTAGTCATTAGTCAATGTTACTTAGAGTATAGAGGATCCCTTTTGACCCTACGACATCTTTCCAAGATGGATGACTAATCCATTTGTGCTTGGGAGACATAGTTACTGCAAGCATGTCTTCTCTTTAGTCCATTTCATTCTCCCAAGTAGAGTGACAAATTCTACTTGGTGTTTGAGAGATGACGTCATCAAACATGACTCTAAGCATGCATTTAAATTTGTGTGCAATAAAAAGAGAACTAGTCTTATAAGACAAAAACATTGGTCATTTAAAAGAAATTTGTACATTGGCTTACTCTAATGTAGCATTGTAAGCATTGACAAGGCTCATACTATCCTTAAGTTGTATTCCTTGCATCCATCTAGCATCTTCAAAAGGATAGTTTTTGAACTTAATAAGATACCGTTGAATAATCTTACCATGTCGTAGTACTTTATCTTCATGCCGAAGAATAGCTTCGGGTTGTAGCACCTCTTCTTGGTCTTCAACTTCGGGAGGGTCTTCAATAATTGGTTCACTTAGTGGCTTTCCTTTGTAGGGCTTGAGTAGGCTCACATGAAAAGCATTGTGTATGAGCTAATGGTTGGGAAACTTGAGTTGGTAAGCGGTCTCATTGGTAGGCTTCAAGATTTGGAAAGGACCATAGTATCTTTTGGCTAGCTTAGCATAATACTTTTGATGGACCGTTGATTTTTCCTTAATCGAGCCTTAGGAAACTTAAGTAAGACCCAATCATTTTCTTTGAATGTTAAGGCCCTTCTGTGCTTGTCAGTAGCAACAGCTTTTTGCCTTTGTTGAGCGATGGATATAGCCTCCTTAATCTTTTGAAAAGATTCTTGTAGGTCATGGCTATACTCATCAGCAGCATCGAAGATCTTTCCATGTACTTTGAGTAGCAAGGGACTTTTAGGTCTTCCCTCAATGATCTTAAAAGGTGATTTTTCCATAGACGTATGTATAGTATTATTGTAGGCATACTCTACAAGAGGTAAATAATTTTTCCATTGTGAGCATTGATCTACTTCTGTAACATAAGTCTTTAGTAGATCGAGTATCGTAAGATTGGCTATCTCACTTTGGCCATCCGTTTGAGGGTGATAGGCCGAAGAGAAATTCAATCTTGTTCCTAGATTTTCAAAGAGACCTTTTCAAAAATTACTGGTCATTCTAGGATCTCTATCTGACACGATGGATGTTGGTAATCCATGGTGTGTTTGAAAATCTGTGATATGAAGAGAGTTGCCATTTGATGTGCCTTAATAGTCTTTTTGATAGGAATAAAGTATGCTTGCTTGCTAAACCTGTAGAATATTTTCCATATTCCCATATTCCCATGGATAGACTTGGGTAATCCAAAGATGAAATCCATGGGTATACTCTCCCATGGTGAATTTCGGATAGGCAATCGCTGGAGTAATCCAGGTTGCTTTCCTCTATCATACTTGGTCTTTTGGCATCCTACACATTTTGAAACATACTCTTGTATGTCCACTTTCATGGTAGGCCAGTAGAAATATGTCTCTACTTCTCTGAGAGTAGGTTGAATGCCTCTATGTTCCACATAGGGAGGAGCATGGGATTCATACATAACTTTCTCACGAAGGGAATGGGTAACACGTAGCCTATTGCTGTGGAGAAGACCCGGGGGATTCACTCTATATAAAAAATGGGACGCCACTTGCGAGCGGACAACTTTGATAAAACCCTTATATACAATTCATGTTAGGGAATATGACCCCCCCTTTCTACGCTTATATGATAATCAATGTAGAAAACTATCATACCCCTATCTTACATATAAAATTTAGGTCTCACGTGATCTAATTGAGTAAAACTAGTCAAAGAGCGTGTAGCATAGTGATTGGCAATATACAAAGGAGCCACTTCTGTTGATAACTATATGTACCCTCAATGTGTCTTTGTTTGAATTTCAAACTAGTGCCCGTTCAGCTTACACTAGCTACTCGTTCAATTTGAACCCATCTAAATTACTCAAAAAACATGGTTATAAAGTTGTGTTAGGTTCTCCGTGTAAATTTGCATCTATAAAAGCT
Organism: Adiantum capillus-veneris; assembly: GCF_014529385.1. Taxonomy (NCBI): domain Eukaryota; kingdom Viridiplantae; phylum Streptophyta; class Polypodiopsida; order Polypodiales; family Pteridaceae; genus Adiantum; species Adiantum capillus-veneris. The sequence goes on from NC_140958.1 coordinate 37,645,218, forward strand.
CTTTATAGCTTTCATCTCTCAACAAATGAACTATACTCACAAAACAAGCAACTGATACAAAGCAGTGTTAGTTCTTGCATGTATCTTTGTAGCTATTGACTCACAAGTTTGAGGGAAGACTCTTTTGGGAAACCATGATTTTGAAACACAAAAACTTTCTCTCATTTTCCCCTCCCCCTCCCCCTCCCCCCCACAATAAATATGATACCCCTTCCCTTATTTTTTAACTTGGGAAACAAATTATCGGGGGCCTGCCCCTAATTTATATGCTTATGTACCTTGTAAAAAACCCCCCCTCCCTTGCACTTATGTGGTTCGGTAAGTTTTTTGTGGTGAATCCCCCGGGGGAGAAGATAACCATCCTGCAAGGTGAATGGTTCCTCTTTTTTCCCCAAAGCAAGGGCTGACATTATGTCTCTAAAGTCAGGGTTAGTGGCATACTCATCTATCATACAAAATAGATCATTGTGAGTAGCTATAGACACTGCATTAACTTTTGGTAGTCATGAAAGTGCATCAGCCACTTGATTGTGCTTGCCAGCAATGTGAGCAATATGAAATTAAATTGCGAAAGAAAATTTGCCCACCTCATTTCTTTTGTTAGAAAGCTTGGTTTGCATCATGAAATACTTGAGACTTTGGTGATCTGTACGAAGAATGAATGGAGTCCCTAATAAGTAGTGCTTCCATGTGTCTAAGGCATGTAGAATAGCTAAAAGCTCTTTCTCATAAATTCCCAAGAATCGTTCATCCATTTTGAGCCTTCGGCTCTCATATGCTATGGTGTGCCCTTCTTGAAGCAAAACTACTCCAAGGCAATCACCACAAGCATCACATTGGACCTCAAATGGCTTTGAGAGATCTGGAAGCATGAGGACTGGTTGGAAAGTATGCTTCTCTTTGAGCTTATCAAAAGAATTTTTCTCCTTAGTAGTCCATACATACTTAACGTTCTTCTCAGTTAAGTCATGTAGTGGTCTTTCTAATTGAGAGAATTTTGCTAAGAAGCATCTATAGTATGCACAGATACTAGTAAAGCCTCTTAGCTCATGTAGATTCCTTGGATTAGGCCATGCTTTTATTACCTCTAACTTTGATGCATCCATACGGATACCATCTTGAGAGATAATATGATCTAGGTATTGAATCTCTTGGAAGGAAAAATTCGCTTTTCTTTTGGCTGAGAAAAAGCTTGTTCTCCCTCAATGCTTGAAAAATCACTTGGAGATGTTGTTTATGTTCCTCCAAAGACTTGGAGTAGATGATGATATCATCAAAGAACACTCTAGTGAATTTGAGCATGTAAATCCCAAAACTTGTCTACATAATCATGGATAGACTCATGAGAGAAAAGCTTCAAGCTACGCCATTTGGTAAGCACTTTGTCCTTTGCATCACTTGCAAGGAATTGATTCATGATGGAAACTCATAGAGTTTTCCATGTCTTTGGGGCTTCACCATTTCCACGAAGGCTAGCTCACCATTGACAAGCCGATTTTTGAAAGTGCATAGCTACATGGTGTAGCTTGGAGGACTCTGTGAAGCCCTCGTCTCCAAAGGCCGCATCAAATTGTTGGATGAAGCCAACACTTTGTCAATAGCACCAAAAGTGCCATCATAGGTGAGAAAAGAGATACTCTTTCCTCCCTCTTTGAACTTCTTTAGCTTTTGTGACCTTCGCCATGCAGGGTATGATTTGCGATGTCCTCCCCTCTTGTATTCTCTAGGAGAATAGCCATATCTTTCATCGAAAGAGGAGGAAGGTGAAGAAGAAGGAGAAGAGGTGAACTCTTTCTTGCCCTTTTCTTACTTTCTTTCCTGTCTTTCCTTTCCGCGTGACAAGGAGAAGGACCGCGTGTTGATCTTTTCCTCTTGGGAGGAGTTGGCAATCGTCTAGACCGCTGTCTTCGTGGAGCTACATCTTAAGAGGAACTTAAAGTTTCATTGATTTCTTGCTCTTTGGATTCCTCCTCTTGTATGGGAGAGAGTCTTCTTTTGGGGATCTCTTCAAGAGTCCTACTAAGCTCTCTCTCCTCTTGGAGAGGAAGGGAAATCCCATAAGCACAAAGTTGTTGAGTAACTTTGGCTTGCAAGGCAGGGCTGCCCATAGCTTGCTGCAACCTAGTAACAAGGTAATTGACAAATATGGGGGCATCATCATTATCACCTTCATGTGCAAAATCAAAGCTATCAATGTTTATTCTACTCTCTTGGTTATTGTCAGCCATGTCAACAAAATTTGTGTACGTACTTACTGTATGCTTTGGCAACTCAAAACCTTAGTTGCCACTCCGCTTAGCCTTTGAAAATTGGCTCTTAAGTATCTACACCCACGGCTTGAAGTGGTTAATTATAGAGAGTAATGGAGTGGATCTAAATTGCAGAGTTGTCGAGGGCTAGCTCCTTTCGGACTTCTTATGGCTCAATAATGGTAAAGCCGTAGGAAAGTCTAAAAAGAGTCCATTATTAAGTCCAAAGCTCCCGAGGTGTGCACCATATCCCACATAGTGGGCTCAACAAAACTGATAATAGATCCCATTACCACTTACCCTAATATGCTACTTAAGGACCCCTCTTCTTAAGCAAGAAAAGAGAAACCAAATGCTCTGATACCAATGTAATGGAATTGGCTTATTAACTTGAGAGTAGCAGAAATTAGAGAGAGTACTTTTGTAAAATTACTTTGTGAACATAGCTGTTAGAAGCTGGACACACCCTACGAAAAATGACGGCTCGACAGATTATTATGTTTTGTAATTATTCATTTATTGAGAAAACCCGACATTTCACCTTGTAAATATTGGGGCTTACAGAAGTTTCCAGATTGTATTCAGTTTTGACACTTAGATTGAGTAGATGGTTAAATTGGAACATTAGGGTTTGAGAATTGTAAGGTATTTATACCACTTTTTGACCTTAATGAAAAACCTTTTGTCATTTAAAAAAAGTTTTGAAGTCTGTGAGTGAGCGTACTGTGTACAAGAGAGTGTGAGAGCTTCATCTTGACGCTACGCGCGCACCGGTGGTCGGAATCGAGTGCGGATAAGTGCAGCGTGTTGCCCCCGATGAGAGCTACGCGCCAATACCTACATTGCGCGCGTACGGTCCGGTTTTGCGAGCTCCATCTACGAGCTTAATCTAGTGATTCGGTGAGCATACGTTGTCCGATTTTGCATTGCAACATATCCACGCGTTTGCATTGAGTAGAGCTACACATTAGGCACTTTAGATTTTGGAAACGACGACCTGTAAATTTTGGCCAGACATCCTACGTGATTTTGCACCAGGTGTTTTGGGTTGGGATTTTGGTTCATAGACCTTAGGGAGAGTGACCTATTGGTGTTAGTAGGGTCTCCTTCAAGTTCTGTGGCGTTTTGAGAGTGTTTGATTGGTATTCGGCTCTAGAAAGCATTGTAGGAAGTTTCCTCTTATGCACTCCTCAAGGCTGTAGCTTAGACATTGGGTAGAGACCTCTGTAGGAATTAGTTAGGAGTCGATCTAGTGTAGATTGACACCCTATGCTTGCTTCCACGCACCTGAGGGTCGAGCTTCGTCCTTAGTTGACAAATCTTGTCAGGTGAGTTCTTACTCTGCTGACGTCCGTCGCGGCGTATCCGTCCAATATTGGCGCTGCTGTCGGGGATGAAAACCTTAGGTAGGTGACCGAGACTAGTCCTTGAGGAAAGGGATTCTTTGGCTTGCCAAGAGTCTTGTTTTACATTTAGATAGGATCAGAGGGTGGAGGACTCTCTAGGTCTTAGAGGGAGTCTAGGGAGCGTGTGTCTGGCGTAGATTCTTCGACTTAGGTAGTTTTTAGTTAAGCTGTGGTGTAAAGAGTAGGAGTTGGAGTGGTAGAAGCGATGAGAGGAGATCTTGAGAGTCCGGAGAGGCCAGGAAGCAACCAAAATACCATTATCACCATTGCACATGATGAGTAGGAGTAGAGTAAGTAGGACATCATGATTCAGGATCTAGAGCAGTTCATGCATGTATACTTGCTTGTTAGATTCATTACAAGGTTTGAAAAGACCCAAAAGTGTGTTTGAAAGCTGAAGTGAAGTCCAAAAGTTATTGTGAGTGTTTCTGATAAATCTGCAGAGCATCAGGAGCATTTCTGTTAGGAAAAAATTTAATTTTAAGCCAGGAGACATCCTACGCGTAGGATGTCTACATGCTAATCCGGTGGGAATTTTGGAATTTTGAGTTGACCAGTGTGTCCAGAAGGTACGTTTTACTCTATTTTCACATGGAAAGTGGAAATTTGACCATATCTTGACAGGATAAGGCCAGGTATACTGAAATTGCCAGACATCCTATCCAAATTGTGCCAAGGCATTATTTTAGGACCAAAACCATAGGATGGCTGCATGAGCATGATCTACATAATATATTGAGTGACTGAGAGAGGTTTTATCTCATTTGGGTGAGAAAATTGGGTTCTAAGCAGACTTTAGCACTTTTGAGTGAAAAAGGCTAGAACAGCTAAAATTGGGGACTTTTGAAATCCAAACCAAAATCTAAGCATATCATTAGGTTGCTGACATCAAGGGGAAGCTGTGGGTCAAGTCTGGGGTCAAACAGACCAAAAAGACATCCTACGCGTAGGATGTCATCTGGGTGATTTTGCACTCCAAATCCAAATTTGAGCATACCAAAGTGATCAGCACCTTAAGGAGAGTCTGTGGTTTGCATTTGAAGCCATTTTGAGCAAAAAGACATCCTACGTGTAGAATGTCTAAAGCAAGAAATTCAAGCCAGAAGCTGACTGTGGGCATAACAGGGTGTTGTATAGCCTGAGGCAAGCCTCCTAGTCAATTTTGGTCCAAATTGGAGTTGATTTGGCTGATCAGACCAACAACAGGCTGTCGAAATAGATTTTTGATCCATTGACCAGCTTATAGGTATCCAAATTCAAAAAGTAAGAACAATTGTGGACTTAGCACATCAAGGGGAATCCATAGTGCAAAAATCCAGGCAAAACAGAGCAGGAGACATCCTATGTGTAGGATGTCTACTAGGGCTTAGTGAAGAGAAAATTTGACTCAGCTTATACAGTGAGGTTCCATTTGACTTAAGGGTTCTAGAACTTCTTTCAGAAGTGAATCTGGACCTTGTTTGACCTTTTGACGGAGCAAATACTGAATTAAGACTTTTTTAGGTAAATTGACCAACATTCGAGGGAATTACAGTTCGAAATCAGTAGAACTAATCCAGAACATCAGCAATGTATAAAATACAGTAGTGGTTGAGGTTAACTCTCCAGTTATACCAATCATTACTAAAATCACCTCTAGCGGTTAGATGCTTTGATTAGATTGCCGAAATTAAACGCTTGTGTACAGGTATATTCAGCAGCAAAGCAAGAAGTTGTGCGGAGACTGATCCTTTGCCAGGTGACTGGTTGGATTTGTAATAAATTGCATTGCTAAGTTTGATGAATTTAAGATCAGGAAGACACATTTTTAGAGACCAAAAGGTGGCAGGTGACCAAGGTAGCTTAGTGTCCACCGAGGAGAGTGTAACTCAGGCAAGGCTAGATCCACTAGCACCAATTATTGAGGAGGGTAGTGATACTGACACTTCATCAGACAAATCCTTCTTCATGATGGGTAGTCAATAGCCAAAAGGTTTCACCTATGACGGACCAATGCCAGGAGGAAGCACCTCCCTAAATCCTTTGAATGATTCCAAGTTCACGGTGATCTTCTTAGAAGGAACAAACTCGAGGGGAGCCCTAGTTTATTTTGACTATCGAGGACGCAAGTGTATTTGTATTGAAGAAAGGCGAGCTCAGAGACTGGAGATAATTCGAGTCTATGATGATGGAGATAGATACCGAGACGAAAAGGGGAACCACTATCTGATAGTTAGTAACCCTGAGGATTACAACAGATACGGAGATAACGTGGCGAAAGGGAAAATGGTTTCAGAAACTCAAGAACCGCCTCCAAACATTGATCGACCTGGAGCGCTTTTTATGTATGATAAGAAAAAAACCAGGGTTTCAACTTATAATGAGAATGTGGGAATTTACAAGCATGAGAGCGAGGGAATAGTCTCTTACTTTCGTTGCAAAGAACCATACCCAACCGAGTTAAGCAAAGACAAGGTTCTTTACTTATTCTCTTATGAAATTGCTATTGGGGAAGATATCATTTTTGTTGATAGGTACGGGCGAGAATACCAACGTATTCTCCCAGAAGAGGTAGAAAAGGCAACAGTTCCAGGAGCATCAACATATGCCCCCGATGAAGTGCCAAGAGCCACCTACACCCCTAGCAAGTCGACAAATCCCTTTTCAGAAGAGTATGACACGACCTCACATTCTACCCGACCGCGGACATTCAACAACCAAAACCAACCAGCAACTCAACCATCATTGCAGGCATGGCTTCGATAGACTGCAACATTAGAACAAGACCGAAATTGAGATGGTTATCAAGCCGCACGAGGGCTAAGGGATTTACAAGAACCACCACTCTATTTAGGTATCAAGGGGAGAGTAAGCCAAAAACTCAAGGGTCAACAGAGCCTGGAAGACCACCCATAGAACGAGTTCGAAGAGATGAACCATCTCTTGCAAGAACTGTTAGATTACGGCTCAGGAGCACCATTGGGAGAGGAACCCGCTTACTATAGAAGGCCAGAGGAGGTAAATAGATTGGGACGAGGAGATCCAATGATGAGATTTATAGACCATTGTAGAATTAGACCTTCTCAAGTGCAAAAATGGGTAAACAAGAAATACACTGGAAACAGGGATCTGAGAGATCATGTAGCAGTCTTTGTGTGTGTAATTAGAGCTGAGGAGGTGTTAAACTTCCCTACCCAATTTGCAGGGTTTGGACTAACCCTAGAGGATGACGCTGCTACTTGGTTCGACTCTATGGAGCGTAGAGACTTTGAGTCTATGGAGGAGCTGTTTGACGAGTTTATCGAGGAGTTCTCACAAAGGGGGATAGCTCATAATACAGTCTCACAAATCCATAAATTCAAATAGAAAGATGAGGAATCTATGCGAAAGGTAGCCCTACGACTAAAAAGATATGTTAAGTTTTGCCCTGTGGAAGAACTGCCAACTTAGTACAGACTTATGCTTATATTTATCCAAGGACTAATGCATATCTCTAGAAGGACTTACATATGAAGAGGAGCACAACGTTAAATGAGTTAACTAAGGAGGCTCTTTCCCTTGTGGACAATTGTGTGGTCTACAAAGAGGGTGAATTCAAGGATCTCGATGATGATTCATTCTCAAAACAAAGCGGAAGCAAGTCTTCTAAGACGACACCGAAAGGAGAAGTAGCTGTAAACCAGGAGCAGCTTGTAGAGGAAGTGCTAAAAAAGATTAACTTGTACGCCAAACCCCAGGCTAAACAGCCCAAGTAGTGTTCTATTGAACAAAAATGGACAAACCATGGGACGAAGGAATGTTATTATAACAAGGGATATGTGAGAGAGAGACCTTATGCTCCCCAAGCTCAGGTAGCTTCTCCTCAAGTTCCACCGATGCCCAAGTATCAATCATGCAACCTACCAAGACCTGTAGGTGTAGAAAGACCACAATCAGTGTTGGGGCAACAACCACCCCTACCAGGATTACGACCAATTGGTATAAGATACACACCAACAATAACCGAGAAGGCTTGGTGTTTATGCATGCATATTATGAAGATCCCAATGGATATGCTGCAAATCTTGTCTATTATCCAACGGAAGAACCCTCAACACTAGAACCATGGAGCATGATAGGAGGTGCAGGACCACCAACCGCTGCATAAGCAGCAGGAGAAGGAAGATATAGCTTGGATGAACGAACATTGTTGTTCATAGCCAACGGAGGCATGGGCGGGTAGAGACTTGCATACCAACAAAGAGAAGCTCAAGGAGCACCTCAACAACCTAAAGGACCTTGCTACAAGTGTGGTGGATACCACTGGCTAAGAGACTGTCCTCATGATGAAATCATTAGAGTCAACGCATATTTCACCGAGTGTGGAGTTACTCATTTGATTCCCGATTGCCCTAAGAACCCGAGCAAAGGAGCGAAAACTACCTTGAACATGCTGGAAGCAATGCCTTCTAGTGGAGGGTCAGAAAACGAGACAATCATACCTATTCAGGCAGTGACACGAGCCCAAGCTCAAAGAATGACAAATGAATCCATAATTGAAGAGCCAAAAACCGATGCTCCAAGTTCAAAAACGAAAAATCAAAGAAGCACTTGGAAAGCTAGAAAAGAGCGCATGAAAGCCAAGAGAGAACGAGAGCAAACGGCTCTATCCGAGGAGTTAAAACACACAAAGGATAGATTAGAGCGGTTAGAGGATCTAGCTAGCCTAAGCTCACACACTGTGGCAACCATAGCACCCAAGGAAATAGCAGAACCTAAAAGTACAGGATCAGGAGGATCAATATTGGCAGACAAGGTAAATGAGCAGTTAGATGCACTTCTAAAAGCTTATGAAGCCAGAATAAAAAAGAACCAAACCCAAGAGCAAAGATGGATGACTTATCCATATGCTGAAATAGAAAAATAGAGGTTGGAAATGTGTAGAAAGATTATTGAAATAGCTCAATCTTTGATAGAAAACCTGCTTGGTAAACCTGCAAATTGGCATGAAGTACCAGCTCCAACCCCTATCAAACTAGCTTTAGAGGAACAAGTAGAAACGAAGGAAACACTCACGAATGCCTACGAGTCTAGGGGAGAGCCTATCATAGTGCTAAATACAATAGATGAGGCAAGTGACGAGTTCTAGCTTAAAACATTGGTAGAATTGGGTAAGGATTGTAAAGGTCTAGATAATCTGTGGAAGCAAATCCATGAGGCCAACGAAGCTAACAAGGTGAGTTACCACAGGAACAACACGAGAAAAGAGAAAAATGAGATCTTACCTCCCATTGAAGAATTTGAGGCAAGATCACAAATGAACTTTGATATACATTCACAAGGGTTGATTGAGTTAATGTCCACCCCGGTGGCATGGACAATGACATTAGCCGAACTCCTAAGGTTACGACCAAACATGTGGACCACAGTAGGCAAATGCCTAGAAAAATTTGGAGTGAAAGATCCCACCTCGAAGCTTCAGGAAGGGATCAGAGAATTGGACAGGCCTCAACTAAACACTAGGCCAGTACCTTTAAACAAGGTTGGAGAGTATTGTGAGGGAGAATATGGAAACACCACGCTACCAGTTGAATTCCAAGGAGTAGTTTCCAAAGCTATTCTTGACAATAGAGGAGGAGTTTCTATCGCCACCAAGGAAATATGGAAAAAATGGGGAAAACAAGCTTTGAGAGCTACCAGAATGAAATTGCAATTGATAGATGGGTTCATGGAGAAGCCTCTAGGACTCTTAGAAAAAGTAATTGTCACTTCGTGCGGAATCGAGTATGAGCATACATTTGCAATAGTCGATTTCGACAAAAAGAATAATTACGAAATCATCTTGGGAAGACCATTCATGAGACAATTAAAGATGGTCCAAGACTGGGGTTACGACCACATATACCTCAGACATGGTGAGACAACAACCAAAATTCACTTGAAAGACCATAGTTACAAGGATGTGAACCAGACACCAGTGGAAGAGTTTGATTCAGCTACATTGGCAGGATCGGAACTCCCAGCATGGTTAGGGAAACAAAAAGAGCTATGGATGTGCGGAGCTTCACATTGTGGGAGCTTAAAAAGAGAGGAATGCATCTTAGAAAGAGTGATTGAGGACAAGGATTATATTCCGGAACCTTTTCCTGAAGATGCCTTGGAATCTTTGGAATGGGAACACATACTAGCAACATTGGATGTCTGTACCATTACAGATAGTCCAACAATAAAATTTTGCGATAAGGATGGCTATGATGTGCTACCCTATTACATGGTAAGCCTTATACCAGGAGGAGATGAGATGGTAGAACCACCAGAACAAGAAGAGTTTTATAACTCCTATGAGCATCTGGAGGTAAATAACGATGCAGATAATGAGTGTTCAGACAGCTCAAGTGAGCGTGGGGAGAAAAAAGAGAATATCAAGTTTTATGATTTTGCCAATCAGGTCCCTAGACGCCAGGAATGCTATAGGAGAAAACGAGCAGAAAACAAAGCTAGAGAGAACCTAATGCCCAGGATAAAAGATAAAACTCACTATCTAATGCTTGTAAAAGCAGAGAATTGTGTCAAAGATTAAATATCAAGAAGATTCTCAAAAGTTTGAAGGGGAGGAACGCGAGAGGAAATAAGACAAGTACGGAAAGCTAAAACAGAAAGAAAATCAAACAAATCTCAAAAATAAAAAAGAGAAACAACAAAAGACTTAGAGTGGACCAAATTGGAGCGTAAACAGAAATACCAAGAACTGAAACGGTCTTTACGAGAGGTATGGACTACTGAGGGAGATAGTGATGGTAAGGGAGAGTCAGAAAAAGGAAACATGAATGTACCATCACACTATCCGAAATTCACCATCCAAGACAGAAAAATCATAATGACACCACCAGTCAGGGAAAGAACAAACCAAAAATCTTACGATGGGCCGGAAAATGCAAAACGGATAGACCTCGCTCAACCGGGTGGGAAGCCTCAGCCGGTCTATATCGCAACCAATTTAGAGCCTGAAGAAGAAGAACTGCTAACACAACTTCTCAAGAAGAATAAAGATGTGTTTGCATGGTCCTACAAAGACCTCAAAGGAGTTGATCCATCGATATGCCAACATACAATTCCTTTGAAATCAGATGCCAAACCTAGCAAACAACGTCCTTATACATATAATGACACATTTGCTAAACGAATCAAAGAGGAGACTAATAAACTGATGGATGCTGAATTCATCTATGAAATCGAACATACAGATTGGGTGTCACCCATTATGGTAGTTCCCAAGAAGAACGGAAAACTGCGAGTGTGTGTAAACCTCAAAAAGGTAAATGCAACCACCATAAGGGATAATTATCCCTTGCCGATCACAGAACATGTACTTGAGAGGGTGGCCGGGAAATGGGCTTATTCCTTTCTAGATGGGTTTTCAGGGTATAACCAACTGGCAATTGCAATAGAAGATCAATAAAAAATAGCGTTTGCCACAGAATGGGAAATTTATGCGTATAGAGTTATGCCGTTTGGCTTAACTAATGCCCCAGCTACCTTTCAAAGGTTAATGACGCATGCGTTCAAAGAATACCTAAGAATATTCTTAGAAATATACATGGATGATCTTTGTGTACACTCTCTTCTACGAGAGGAACATATTGACCAGTTGCAAAAGGTATTTGAGAAGTGCAGAACATATCGAATCTGTCTTAGCCCTGAAAAGTGTATTTTTATGGTTAGGCAAGGCCGCATCTTAGGACACATTGTCTCAAGAAATGGCATAATCACTGACCTAGACAAAATCAAAGTCATAGCAGACCTGCCCAGGCCTACTAATGCAAAACAAGTGCAATCCTTCATGGGACACTGCGGATATTATCGAAGATTCATATATATGTATGCAGTCATCGCACAACCTCTGTATCGTTTGTTAGTCAGTTTTGACTGGACTGAGGAGTGTGAAACTTTATCCCAAAAACTGAAGGAAAACCTTGTATCAACACCTGTACTTAAAGCACCGGATTGGGAAAAGATATTCCATGTTCACATTGATGCATCTGCATATGCAATCGGGAGTATTCTGGCTCAACCTGGAGACAGAACAATGGATTTTCTAGTTTGTTATGCAAGCCAACAGTTAAATAGTGCGGAAAAGAACTACACAACCACCGAAAGAGAGGGGTTACAAATGATTTATGCTGTAAAGAAATTTCAGCATTATTTGCTCGCAAACAAATTTGTGTTCTTCACAGACCATCAAGCTCTTTTGTATCTGGTTAATGAACCATGCAATACTGGGAGGATTGTATGCTGGCTTATTATATTACTAGAGTTTGATTTCACAGTGGTAGTCAAAAAGGGTAAAACACATCTACAGGCGGATCATCTTTCAAGGCTACACAACGGGGAAGCTCCTGAAGGAGTAGATGATGACATACTAGATGCTTATCTTTTCAATATTGAAATGATACCCAAATGGTCTCATGAAATTTTTAGTATTCTTTCCTTTGGAGGTAGGTTTGATAACACGGAAGACAGATCCAAACAACAAATAATTCGACAAATGAAAAACTTCCAGTTGATTGCAGGACGGCTGTATCATCTAGGAGCCGGACCAAATTCTACGACTATGTATGAAAAATTATCTTAACCGAAGGACGAAGGAATATGGTGGCCTACATTACATATGGATGCTGACGAGTTTGTAAAGCGTTGTGACGCTTGTCAACGCACCAAGGTGCCGATAAAGAGAGATGAGATGCCACTACGGCCAATGATGGGAGCAAGGGCATTTGCAAAATGGGGCATTGATTTTGTGGGACCTATTTCACCCCCTGCATATCGCATCCATACCCAATATATTATTGTAGCTACGGACTATCTCACGAAATGGGTGGAAGCCAAGGCAACACAAAAAGCATGCACGAACCACTGCACAATTTTTGTATGATAATGTCTTTGTACGATACAGTTTACCAATAGAAATTGTCAGTGATCGAGGAACACATTTTATTAATGAAGTCATTGAATATCTGCTAGAGGAATTCATGGTCATACATAGAAAATCTGCTCCATATCATCCACAGGCAAATGGACAAGCTGAGGCCACAAATAAAACACTATGCACGGTTCTCACTAAAATTGTGTCAGAGTCAAGAACAGATTGGGACCAGCAGCTACACTCAACACTATGGGCATACAGGGTATCTTACAAAACATCAATAGGAACGACACTGTACAACATGGTGTTTGGCCTAAATGCTATATTACCCATAGAGTTTTTAATTCCAACTCTAAGAGTAGCGAAAAGTCTTGGAATGGACAGGGCATGAGCTCTCTTCAAGAATAGATGATCTTGAAAAGCTAGATGAACTTTTCTTGAGAGCTGTAGCTTCGATCTATGCTAAAAAGAGAAGACAAAAAGAGTTTTTTGACAAGCATGTGTGTACGAAAGAGTTCAAAATAGGTGATTATGTACTTGTTTATACCTTGAAGCAACATGCCAAGAAACTTAAAAAGCGAGGGATGGGACCCTTTGTGATTAGTGACCTATCACAAAGCGGAGCTATCAAGCTTGCTACATTAGTAGGAGAAGAAATGCCAAATTGGATTCGTGGGTGTAGATTAAAGAAATATCATTTACCACTAACACAGGATATGCTTCAACAAATCGATCACGAAAAACAACGGATGAAGGATAAACAGAGGGTACGGGAAGAAGCCCAATCAGAAGCAAAAGAACGCATTGCAAAAAGACGGCTTCTATGACAACAACAACAATGTGGATCACCGTTGCGAATCAATGCCATTCGACTAACGAATTTTGATGAAGACACAGTGGAGCCAATAATTGCAGTCAAAGTGGGTAGCAATCAGGTTGAATCGACGGCATTGCTTGATTCTGGAGCTCAAGCAGTTTGATCTCTTACAGATTATACAAACAACTCAAGCCCACAGGTCAACTTCATCCTACTCCACAAGTGCTGGAAAGTAGTACATCACATTCGCTAAAAACATTGGGCTGGACTATATTGCATGTACAAGTACATCAATATATTTACCCACACAAGTTTTATGTGGTTGAGGATGAGAGCACACAACACCCCATGTTGTTGGGAAAACCTTGGCAGAAAGAGTATAATGTACAGATAGATTGGAATGCGAATGCAGTCAAGATTCAGCATGCACAAGAACACCATGTGATATCCTTTGATTAGCAACCTCGGGAGAATCAGCTGTCTGCCAACAATGCAATCACTGGATAGTGAGCCAAAAGGAAGGGTTCCACTAAAGAACAACATGATACCTAAGGCTAACAAACGGGTACCAGCCAACATTTTTCACTACAGGTATAACAGTTAGCGACCGCACTGAAAAGATCAAGGTTACCACCACAAGAAAAACAAGTATGGGTGCGGAAGGATAGAAATGACATGGCAAACAAATCACAATACAACAGAGGAATTCAACAGAAACAGATAGTTCAACAAAAAACCAAGGGAATAAAACAAATGTGGATCCCAAAGAAGATGCTCAAAAACAAATCAAATACGACTCGCATCTGGATCCCGAAACCAAAGCAACAGGAACTCCCTTCAGTACAAGAAACATCGGAAGGCAAACAACTGCATATGAAACCGGCAAACCGATTTACGTGGGTGCCAATCAGCAACAAAACAATGGCAACTACGGCAATAGCAATGAACCTAAAAACATCGGCAAAACAAAGCTACAAATGGAAAGCAAAAGAGACAAGGTCTACGGCCAATTCCGCTAAGACCATGCTCTCCAAGGAGGCAACCATGGCCATATCGATAGTAGCGACACAACAAGCGACTTTTGCAAGAAAGACAATCAAACAAAGAGCGGTAGAGTTACAGCTTTTACTTGCAGAGAAACTCAGCCCACCAAATCAACAACAAACAGGAAACCTCGACGGCGAATGCCAATAAGCATCTTGCTTATACCCTTCTCTTACACAACATTAATTTTTCCATGTATTGACCGAGTATGCATAAAATAGGGCCACATTACACGGCCAAGCATTAGCACAATTTTTTCAACCCATGCACAGCACATACACCGAGGTGATACCTTGTTGTCCGGGAGGACTCCGGCTAGGAGGGGGCGAGGCATTCTCAAATGCGGACCCAATGGCAGAAAGAGCAAAAAAGGGCATGTTTTGCGACTATTTTTAAGGGTTATTGTTTGATTGCAAAATTTTCAGGATCAACCCAAGTACAAATACCTTTATACAGCATGAATCTACAAGTAGATGGGGCCAAACGCCAAATCAAGCCCCTAAGTGTGTGTATATAAGTAAAAATAGCCATTTTCGGACAAAATATTGGTAAAACGGAGAAATCCGACCATAAAAATTGCATGTGAGTGTATATAGTGTTTTACGGTGATGTTTTTGATTTATTATGATTTTTGGGATTTTCTGGGTTTGATTTTCTATTTTCCTTTTAATTTTGCTAATTTCGGCAAGAAACTTCAAAAATACAAAAAGCAGGTGAAAAACGGTCGTAATGCAAAACAAAAAATAGGGGGATGATCAGTGGCTGTAGGAAAACCTATGGTACAGTGGGGGTGCAATGATGAGACTGGAGCGGAAAGTGTGTTTTGGCCAGATTTTGACCGAAACGTCAAATTTCTTGCAAACTTAGTAAATGGAGTTCAAATCAAGAAATTTTTGAGCCTAAATCGCATCTCGCAAGAAGTTGGGAGCACATGTCAAATTTCATGAAAAGTGGTTTGGGGACCCCCATTATAAGAAATTTTCACTTCATTTTAAGCTCATTTCCACTATTGACCTTTGAGAGAGAGCTTCTGCCACCTAGAGCGAACGGAACTTCCAACAGCTTCTACGACGCACACGACTACTCAACGGGCTTCAGACATGAGAGGTAGGCTCACTGCCGTGAGCTTTTCGCGCATGTTTGTGGTTTTGTCGCGAAAACTAGCGTAGGGTTCACACAGAAAGCGGGCAGTAGAGACCTACAAGTAGAAGTGGCCACCTAACGGCTAACCCAAAAGCAATGAGACTTCATCGGCAGCTTATCCTAGCATAGGAGACCAGTCTTGGATGCCCAAAGGCAGTAGAAAACCATCGGGAAAAGCCCTAATTCCTAGAGCCCCGCAAGAGGCCACCAAATGGAAAATCGGCGGAGAGGTGCCCAAATGCTACCAAAATTCATGGGTAGAAGCATCTCAACATGCTCGACAAGTCTATGTAGCCCACATGACCAAAAGGTGACCCGAAGCCGCACTAAACTTCAGAAATGGCATCAGACACACTAACCGTCAAATAGCTCTCGCGGCCAAACCTCATCTCTGTTTGCCACCAAACTTCATGAGCGGCTTTCCTAGACCATCAACAATCAAATCCTATGGTGGTAGACCACCACAAGTCATCGAAGACATGTAAACGCAACCACGGGTGATTTTAGAGCGACAAATTGCCAAATGGAGCTCCGGTGAAGCCAAAGTCGACAAAAATAATACGGCAAGGATCCCCAAGGGATCGGGAAGCTATGGGGACCAACATCAAGAAATTTCATCGCCGAAAAGCACTCCAAAAGTCAAAAAACGGCTCGGAGGCTCTGAAATCCACACAGGGAGTTACTTTCTATCTATTTGACTTTTTTTGTTGAAATTAGGGTTAAAAGGGACTCAGGGGGACTAAGGGCAGGCACTAGTAGCAGTCTCCACAAAAATTTCATCAAGAGACATCCTACGCGTAGGATGTCTTAATGCCATTTCTGGGCACAAAAACCAACATTTCTCATCACACACATTTTCTGAATAGCCTTTACATGCTAGCCACCAAGTTTCATCACATTTGGACCAAAATTGACCTCATGTGCATAAAAAAACGCAAAGTTAGGGCATAGAGGCAATAATGGGCCATAGACCTACCAAAACTTGTCCAAATCACATGAAACTTGCACAATATAGTCATGAGCACATTGCCAACCAATCTGTGTGGTCACCTGCAAAAAATGATGAAAGGTAGACATCCTACGCGTAGGATATCTATTTGACATTTTTGGCCTACAGAGGGTGTTTTCAATTCCAGATCTTTTTATATCACCTTCAAGAGCTCATATATCAAGTTTGAAGCCATTCTAATCATTTTTGACCCCCAACACCTCCAAGATACACTTTTTGAGCCCAATAACACTACACATGGTCTTACCAACATCAATTCTTGTCCAAATCAAAATCCAAGAGCATGGCCATGTTCCACATGCCAAGAGCTACCCACAGAACAAATCTCAATCTATTTTGATGAAATAGACATCCTACGCGTAGGATGTCTCTAGCATAATTTTGACCTTCTTTGCAAGAAATGACATCATGGGAGCCATTACCATGGTGCAAGGAGCCCATATATCAAATTTCAACCCATTTGGATATCATTTGCCACCTGTTGTGGACATCATATCCAAATTGTGAGCCTAAAGCCTGAATCTGCCCAAAAGTGCACTTTTTGATGCCCAAACCCAATTCCAATCACATAGCCATGTTGCACAGGCCAAGGATCACCAACGTGCCAAGTATCACCAAAAACGGATGAAAAAGACATCCTACGCGTAGGATGTCTAAATGATAAATTTTGGCCAGAATTGTACTGTGAGCACATGCACAATTTCCCAAGTTCCTTTTAACTCTTATTTTCAATTTTCAAGCCATTTGGATAGTTTGGGATGTGGTGATGACCAAGCTAACCGGGCTAAGGGCACAATCAATGGCCACAGAAAGTGAAATGGCTAATCTCAAAGCCAATGAAATTCAGATCAAGGCTGAAGTTGACTCCCTCCAAAAACAAAGCCAAGGGCAAATAAAGAAAGAAGCAGAGCTGCAAGCCAGTTTGGCAAAGGCATTGCAAAGATGACAAGAGATGGAAAGAGAGAATCAAGCAGCAGCTCAAAGACTGCAAGGAGCTGAAGACGAATACAGAAAACTCAGCAAGTCATTGACAGAAGCAGAGAGGAAAAGGGACAACCTAACCCTAGAACTTGCTGAAGAGTCCAAGGAAGTGGAAGCCATGCGGAATGCCAAAGAGAAGGCAGAAATAGAGCAAGAGGTTAGCCAGGATGAGGTCATTGAGCTCAAGGACCAGATTAAAGTTAAAGATCAAACCATCCAACGGCTACGGGCATCTCCTGCCAGAGTCAGAGCTACTAGCTCAACTCACACCACTTTAGAGAGTCAGCTTTATGAGGAGCAAATGAAAGAGCTCCAGAAGGAGTTAACCTTAGAGAAAAAGCAAAGGCTGATGATGGCCAAGGGGTCAACTGTCATGCAAACCTGCATGGAAGAAGAGCACAAGGCAATGCAGAATGAGCTGGAAACCATCAAGAGAAAGCTCGAGGAGGCGGAGAAGGTAAATGCCGATTTGAAAGACCTCCTTGTGAATATGGGAGAGCAAGCTGAAGCAAAAAAGAAGACATTCCAAAAGCAAATAGAACAGTTGAGAGGCTAGCAGCAAACGGAAGAGCAGTTTAGTACAGGGCCAACAGCCATGGAAGGAATAGACTTAGAGAATGTGGCAGATCCTGTGGACATACCCATGCAAGAGGAAATCCTTGTAGGACCCTCTCAAGAGCCACAAGATCTGACACAAGAAGAAGAAGAGAAGCTGCAAAAGGCCATAGAAGCGGAAATCAGAGACACGGCCAAAGAAGCCTTGGAATGGGAGCAGAGGGTCTTTAAATCAATGACTATTCAGAAAATAGACGCCAACAACCTTCGGCATGAATGACTACAACCCTCTCTCGCATATCCTCTGCTAAA
This sequence comes from Adiantum capillus-veneris, assembly GCF_014529385.1. NCBI lineage: Eukaryota > Viridiplantae > Streptophyta > Polypodiopsida > Polypodiales > Pteridaceae > Adiantum > Adiantum capillus-veneris. The sequence goes on from NC_140958.1 coordinate 37,663,615, forward strand.
GTACGAAGCTGCTACAATCAACAAGAGAATCAGAGAAGAGCCAACAATGCCACTGTACACAACGAACATCTCCAAGCCTGAAGGGGTAAATTTGATCGTCGAATCTCAACCCAGGTGGAGAAAGGCATGGCTGACAAAATATTCACAATATCTAATCCATTTGGTAGAGGCACCAAAAGTCATTAGAGATAACCTAAGTTTTTGCCCTCTACCAAGGATGCAGACGTGGAAGGCCCATGAGCTATTACAAAGAAGCCAACCTACTTGGCTAAATTATCCGAAGCTACAGGCTTGAAGGCAGGTGAGAGAATAAGTGTTCAGTACATGATGAAAACCCTAACGGGTGCCATCAAATTGTTCATTGGCTCGCCTGACCTATCTTGTATTATGATAAGAAAGATTAGCAAAACACTTTTGGAAGTCTTTGAGACGTTCAAATCAGGCCAGGCGACAGACATTATCTTCTTTTTTCAAGATACATACAGATGTGCATACGATCTTTCTGGTCAGCCTTCCAAAGAGGTGATACATGCATTGTATCAAAGGATCATGTTTTTGCCATCCTATCACCTCCAGGCCTTTGAAGAAGCTTTCTACACCGGCTTCTTCACAATCAACACTGACATATTCGGCCCGACACTACTGGCTCAACATGCAAGATACGAGTCACTGCTTAAGACGAGAGAAAGCCTAAGATGAAGAAGCAGCTCAACAGCCATGTTGGGGACGACATGAGCAAGAAGGGGGGGGAGTGTTAGAAGATGGACACACCCTACGGAAAATGACTGCTCGACAGATTATTATTTTTTATAATTATTCATTTATTGAGAAAACCCGACATTTCACCTTGTAAATATTGGGGCTTACAGAAGTTTCCAGATTGTATCCCAGTTTTGACACTTAGATTGAGTAGATGGTTAAATTGGAACATTAGGGTTTAAGAATTGTAATTTATACCACTTTTTGACCTTAATGAAAAACCTTTTGTCATTTAAAAAAAAGTTTTGAAGTCTGTGAGTGAGCATACTGTGTACAAGAGAGAGTGAGAGCTTCATCTTGACGCTACATGCGCACCGGTGGTCCGAATCGAGTGCGGAGAAGTGAAGCGTGTTGCCCCCGATGAGAGCTATGCGCCAATACCTACATTGTGCGCGTACGGTCCGGTTTTGCGAGCTCCATCTACCAGCTTAATCTGGTGATTCGATGAGCATACGTTGTCCGATTTTGCATTGCAACATATCCACGCGTTCGCATTGAGTAGAGCTACACATTAGGCACTTTAGATTTTGGAAACGACGACCTGTAAATTTTGGCCAGACATCCTACGTGATTTTGCACCAGGTGTGTTGGGTTGGGATTTTGGTTCATAGACCTTAGGGAGAGTGACCTATTGGTGTTAGTAGGGTCTCCTTCAAGTTCTGTGGCGTTTCGAGAGTGTTTGATCGGTATTCGGCTCTAGAAAGCATTGTAGGAAGTTTCCTCTTATGCACTCCTGAAGGCTATAGCTTAGACATTGGGTAGAGACCTCTGTAGAAATTAGTTAGGAATCGGTCGAGTGTAGATTGACACCCTATGCTTGCTTCCACGCGCCTGCGGATCGAGCTTCGTCCTTAGCTAACAAATCTTGTTAGGTGAGTTCTCGCTGTGCTGACGTCTGTCGTGGCGTATTCGTCCAACAATAGCGGGTGAACATAATTGATGGTAGCAACATAAACATAGCATTTAGTTAACCTGGCATGAACAATACTTTGAAAGAGAGAGAATTTAGAGAACATGACAATAGTTGAGGACCGGATTTATGTGGTGCCGGTCCCCCCTGCAATAGGCATTTGTATTATGATTTCTCCCATCAAGAGAGACTTGTTAATATTTGTGTTCCTTGTGACCTAGGTGATGCAATGAATATGGAAAGCTTCATGCATCACGAGCATAACATAAACTTTGTAGAAAGAATTAGTTATCCCAAGCCTCAGTCCCAAGACCTCTAACACCTTCGAAGGTGGAGAGAGCTAGCAAGGAATGAGGGTAGGGAAGGGGAAGAAGAAACATTGCATAGGAGAAAGAATTAGTTCCTCACTTATCATTACTCTTCTTGCTAGCATACATAATAGCATAGCAATGAAGATGGAGAAGATGGCAAGCTTAAGCATTGAAGCATGGCTCTTAGTTGGATTTGCATTCCGTAGCCAAGAGTGTTGGTGTAGGCTCTCAACCTCTCAACTTGCTTGGAGAAGGAGAGGGAGCTCTTGCACTTTGCACAATACAGTGGGGTGTGGGAGAGAGTATACCCCTCAAGCATGCCCCCTA